>NC_133584.1:58192090-58531114 GCF_964106895.1 Numenius arquata | reverse complement strand
CTGAAACCCTGCTCATGAGGGTGTAAACGAGAATCACAGAATCCCAGAATTGTAGAGGTTAGAAGGGACCTTCGGAGGTCATCCAGTCCAACCCCCTGCCAAAGCAGGGTCACTTAAAGCAGGTTGTACAGGAACCCATCCAGGCGAGGTTTGGACATCTCCAGAGAAGGAGACTCCACACCCTCTCTGGGCAGCCTGTTCCAGGGCTCTGCCACCCTCAAAAGAGTGTTGAGATGGAATTTCCTGTGTTTCACCTTGTGCTTGTTGTTGCTTGTCCTGTCATGGGGCACCACTGAGAAGAGCCTGACCCCATCCTCTTGCCACCTGTCCTTTAGCTATTGCTCAGCATTGATGAGATCCCCTCTCCCCCTTCTCTTCTCCAGGCTAAACAGCCCCAGGTGTCTTAGCCTTTCCTCAGCAGAGAGGTGCTCCATTCCTTTGATCGTCTCTGTAGCCCTAAATGATGGAGCTTCACAGTATTGCATGGTTGGAAAGAAAGCTGTGCCCAAAGACCCTTGAGGATATCAGGCAGCAAAACATCCCACTGTAGTGAGATCTGAGCTGACCCCTTCCCACAACAGCTCCAGGTGGGCACCGGGAGCTCAGCCCAGGCAAAGCTGTTTGCAATACAGCTGGTAGCTAATTGCACAAATTAGAGGGAAGGCAGATCTTACACAATCTTACATACGAGCGATAAAGAGATATCAGGATGTGCCGTCAGCTGTCTCCTGTACCTCTCTTCCCCCCGTGCCCTAGATGGCATCAGCTGACTCGCACTCATTGCCGAAAGGCAGCCAGCTCTGCAGAGGAACAAGACCACTCTCTTGAGATGAGATTTTAAGCAGAAACAGAACCTCAAATGGAAAGTGAGTGAGATCACAGCACCGTAACCTAGATGATTGCAAAAGGGGAAACTGTTCAGACTAGAACCTGACTGGAGATAAACTCTCCCAAAGGTTAAGTGCATGCAATAAATATCTCCCCACCCCTGCTATTGGCCCAGACTGCTCTCAGCTGTGAATGGGCCAATCTAGAAAGCTCCAGGACCCATATTTCCCCTCCCATTTGCAGACCAGTTTTACACCTTGTGGCTCCAGGGGATGACTTTCAACTCTCACCAGCCTGAATGAGAGCGATTCGGGGCACTGTTTGTAGTGGGACGGTACTTTTTATAGCCCGCCGAGCCTTTGCAAGTAACGGTTCTTCTAAGGTAGACACCGTTCTAACAGTAGAGCTAAATGAGCGGTGTGGTTATACGACCAGCCTTTAATTGCTATAAGTGTAACAAACCAGTTCGATTTGTCATTCAGCTGTTGTCGACAGGAAACCACTAACAGCAGTCAACCGACAGCGCCAAGAAGAATTCGGGTTTCTCTTTCTACGTGCTCTAAGGATTAAAACTCATTAAGGCGAGCTTATGTTCTTAAGTACGCACCTGGCAAGGGATTTTTTAACTCTGGTGGACAACTAGGATCGAGCGGGATATGATTTAATCCGAACATAGGACTTGGCAGGTAAGTGCAAACAATTTTCCAGCAATTTTGCTTCATTCTTGCTGCTTGTTTATCGTCTGGCGCTCCATTGGGCGCATCCCCTTAAAGCGTTTAAAGATTTGGCCCATCTACAGACCAGTGGTAATTAAGACCTCAAAGATTGGGAGTGCGATGCTCAATGGGCCATAGTGCTGCCACGGATCGGGGCAGGGTGTATCTCCCTTTCCTTCTGGCAGGGTCTCAGGGCTGAAATCAGGGCATTCGCTGAGGTGGGACTGATGCTCTAAATCAGACGTTGACCCGGCAAGTTGTCTCTTGGGCACAGATCAAATAAAAGTAGATGAAAGCCCTTTAAATAGCAAGGGGGGAATGAGTTTCTTCCAGCTGAATTCCTTGGAGAAGAGAGAGAGGGGAGACAGTTAAATCAGGGACCCATTTCTAAATTTAAGGGGAGAGGGAAGTTTGGATGCTCAGGATCCAACTCAGCAACCTTCACTGGGTTGAACCTGTGGGTGCTGCGTACGGTGCAGAGAGTTGAGGCTTTAATTCCCCTTCTGCTGAGAGGCACATCTGGGGCTTTTGCTTTCTTTTGCCCCACGCAGGGGTTGGATGGTCTCCTCGGAGGTAATATTTTGTTTTCACCAGCTCTTCCGTTCAAGCTGGTAAAACCAGTGGCAGGTTAAAACCAGTGGCAGGTTGTGGACCAGGTTGAGCAACCTGTTCTAATGGAAGGTGTCCCTGCCCATGGCAGGGGGGGTTGGAACTAGATGATCTTTAAGGTTCCTTCCAACCCAAACCATTCTATGATTCTATGAAAACTTCTGGCAAATTGGACATCTCCAACGGAGTTACAGGAAACATGGACTTATTGCTTCTCCCCCTGGTCAGGAGAGAAAAACTCATGCAGAGTCTACACTAAGTCTATAACTTTCATTTTTCATTAAAATTTAGGCCAGACTCAAAATTCCACAGCGCTGTAAGTTGGAGCCTGGATATCTCAGAAGCCACCTTGCTTGCTGTGCCACTTCTGGGGGGGAAGAGCAGCTGCCATGCTGTGGGGTATTTGCATCTCAAACCTCCTCAGCTGTATATTTAAGGCTTCGTGGCCAGTGATGCCTGGCAAGACAATGCTCTTCGAGATGCTTCAACTACCCCACTTGGGAAATGGGGGCGTTTCTTGCCTTTCTTGCAGGGCTGTTGTGATATTTAATTCATTATTGGTCTTTAAAAGTGGAAAATCAGGACAAGGTGTGTATGCTGTCAGCAGCGAGGGCTCCTGCTGCACTCAGAGCACGCACACGTGGTCCCTGCTCTGGTACGTGCTGGAGAAGAGAAGGCAGATGGAAATAAAGAAGAAAAAAGGACAGCTGCAGGGCAGAAAAGGCACCCTCATTAATATGCTGTTAGTCATTCTGTCAAGGTTTAAGTAATTTTCATCAGAAGATTTGAAGGCTGCAGAGCTTATGGTTTCTTATCCACATTTTGTTTGTCCTCCCAGACCTCCTGCAGCATTATCAGTGTGCTGATGCACAAAAACCTGTGGGGAAAAAAACCAACTTCTGGCCCATTCTTGTTTTGTTCTCCCAAAATAGGACTATCACTGCACCTTGAGGGTAAGGACTAAAAAGCCGATGGCTGAATTTTCTGATGGAGGAGAAATAGACTCAAGACATATTTAAGTTAAAATTTTGCCAAGGCGCTACTGATTTTTCTTTATCTGCTTTTCTAATGACTTTCTGTGTTCTGCTTAATCAGTATGGGGTGCTCTGGCGTGCGTTTATAGCCTGGGCTCTCAGCTGAGATGGTCTCAGCTCCCCAACCCCTCTTAAATAAGCCCATGGTATGCCAGGCTGAGCATCCTGGGCTTCTGCACAATCTGGGCTGTGTGTCCATTTCAAACAAGGATATCGGCTCCTTTATTTCTGCTTTGTGACTTTCCTCTTGACTGACCTTTCAGCCTTTAATCCTCTGTGGCACCTTTATGTCCTCATCAGAATCCAAAAACATCTTGAGGCCATATTTAGGTGCAGACAAGGCTTTTTGTCATCTCGGTCAGGTGTGGAAACAGATCACCATGGATTTCACGGGGGTCACGGCACCGTAGGAGCACTTGGGCACACTACTATTTCATCATTATTTGTTTGCCTTCCTTCCCCTCATTCTTTCCATTCTCTCTGCATTAAAAAGGGAGTTTCCTCACTGCTCTTCCACGGTTGACAAGACTCTGGGGGCAACCAAGCGTTGACTCCATGTGGGTGAGCTCCTCTCTAGTCAGTCGTTTCCTCCAGGCCCACGGGGTTCAATCATGGGCAAAAATTTTGCAAGATACCAGGGGCTAAATCCTGCTGGAGCCCTCAGCAGCCCCAAAGTTTCCATCCACTGCTTCATTTTATGTGGTGCAAGTCAGCTTTCTCGTTAGGTTGGCACCACATTGCAAGATTAGAAGAAGATGAGGGGGTAAAGAAGGACACAATTCCTCCTTGGCAGAGGTCTTGGCCACAGATTACAGCCTCAGGGTCCTGATATTTGTTGGGGAAGAGGTGGCTGCACCACCGTGAAACTCGAAAGTACATCACTGTAAAAAACAGGATATATAGGGTCACGGTTATTGCTTAAAATAAATGCTGAAATGCAACATATGCAACATGAACGTAAACCAGACCTCCAGTATTTCATACTGGACAAGCCATGTGCTTCTCATGGGTCAGCCTGTTTTCCATATCAGGGTTAAATCCATGTGAATTCATTTCACTGGCCAGCCAAAAAAAATGCTCCCCCCGCAAAAAAAAACCAAAAACAAAAAATCAAAACACAACAGCTCCTTGTGTTGAAATAAAAAAATAGGCTTCTAATTACAATTTTTTCCAAGAAAATGTTGCAACCGAGGAGGGGAACAATGTTTCTGCGGTTTTACGGAGCAATTTTGCCTTTGTCAATGTTGGTCAGTTTTAATTTGGAAAACATTGTGGGCTTGCCTATTCAAACTTCCAAACCCAATTATAAATGCCCAAAGGAGAGGGATGCAGTTGAGCAAAGGTGTGGAAAGTGTGATCAAGGAGGAATTTTTACAAGAAGGGATGTTGCTTCTTTTGCTGGAGCCACTGTGAAGAAGGAGAGAATACACTTCATGTCCACCATGGGCAGGACAACGAGTTACAGGTCTTCCAGCGAAGGAAATTAGTGCTGATCGTTAGGAAGTGATTTTAAGGCTACAGGAATTGGAGGCCCGGGAGATACTGATGGGGAGCAGTGGGAATTTCCATCATTTAAAGCTTTAGGTGGTGTCTCAGACGCAACGTTAAGTCCACCAGACTAATGACCTTCTAGGGGCCAGTCCTACATTTCTGCTGTCCTGCGAAATACGTGTGGGTTCTGCAGTGAAGTGTCCTTGTCAAAGTCTCCCTCCTGCACTTCCCCATCTTTATTTATTTACATATTTATGAAACTATTCTCCGAATTTGACTGAATCTCTCTGATAATTTCTGCTTTCCTGGAAACTGTGAAATGTGGTGTTGATGAAAAAGCAGTGTGCAGGACTCCTTGGGTCCTGCGTGTCAGGCTCGTAGGAGACAGAGCAGACAGGGCAAACACTTGGTTTACAAATGAATCCTTGCTTCTTTGAGAAGAGTGAAAAATTATTCAGTTGTCCGGGTTGTCTGGTCTGCCTTACTGATGGTTGAATATACGATACTTTTGGTGGATGAAGGTTGGTTAAAAAAACATTTTGTGCTCTCTGCTTAAAGATACTTATGGCCAAGAAGCAAAAGAATTGATTGGCACAAGTCCTCTGGGTTCCAATTTACTACATTGTGGTGTATCCTCGTACGCAGGAGGTGACAACCTCCCCTATTTTCAGACCACTGTGCTTCCTTGGGTTCTGGCGGCTAGTGGTGAAGGACCATCAGGTCACACAAGGTGTCCTCATAAGAAGATACCCCTCTTCTCCGTGAAACCCTGGGGTGGGAAAGAAAGACCTTGACAAAATGCCGCGGGCAGAGGAGCTGCTGGACTTCTTTCAGCCCAGCCACTTGTCTGCCCAACACCCGAGCCATGATGGCATCCATATTTATGCAAATAGCTGCTGACGGCGAATGGCTTGGAACCATGAACATTTGGGGCAGAACATCTCAAAATATGTGCATGAGAGGATGATGCTTGAGAATTTGGCTTTGAATAGAGGATAAATTTGATTTATGGAAAAATTAAGACATCACCTGCGATACGTGAGGGAAGGAGGGACAACAAAGGTCATACTAAGCAAATGGAGAAAACAATATAAAAAGTTTACATAGTTTTATGTCTACTTTTATCTGAAGAGTTTTTCCTGGCTGTCTCTTACGTATTTGGCCTTCACCATTTTAGAAGCACAGGAAGAAGACCGCAGCTGCTTGAGACATTTATGTAGCAAACTTGCATGGGAAATTATTCTTTTTCCAGTGAAAGATGCCAATATGCAGGGTGTTTTAGTGACAGAACCTTTTCAAGAGTGGTGATTTCTTGTGGAATACTTTTTTTCCTGGAAATTTTGGTGGAAAAGTGGGTAAAAAAAGTTCTGTGTAGAAGTCGTTGAGTGGGCTGCCAGTGAATAACCACTGTGCACAGAAGGGGATTGAGACCATGGGACTCTCTGGAAGAGAGACAGCAACCAGGTGGGAAGAAATCCTGGTTGTTTAAACCGGGCATCAACTTGTCCTGCTGATGCTAGTGAGAGTATGGACACGGGGGAAAAAAATATGAGGAAATAAGATTTCTTCTGGCTCTGATGCAATAGAATTAGACCAGATCAAAAATGAGGTAACCTGAGAGTGGATCAGACCCATCACTTCTGTGCTATAAATAATAACTTCTGCAACAGTCCTAGCTGCGAAGCTGGGCTTTGTTCTGATGCATCTCTATCTCCTTCAAGCACCATAGAGGAGCATGAATATTCTTTTAATTATGAAAGACAAGCTCATGTTCTAATTTTGAATAAGGGATTAAAAATAGTATTGTGTGTGGTTTTTTTTCTTTACTTCATCAAAAGCAAAATAATATTGAGCCAGGGTCTTGGCTACTGCACGTAGCCAAGAATAGGGACGGTGTGAGCAGTGTAGAGGAGGCCTGGCAGGGAGGATTGGTGTGGGTAGGACAGATGAATCGCCACCATCATGTTCAGCATGGGCAGGGTCTCCGGAGCACGGACCACACGCTCCTCCAGCAAGGTTTTGTGAGGGCTGACCCTGCCTCAGGGCAGAGGGCTGTGCTAGTTGCTTCTCCAGTGGCTACTTTCCGTAAGGAGTTGTACTGATTCTAGACAGTGGAAATTCACACTTCCATGAGATCACCAGAAGGGTGTCTGTTTTAAAATGTTTGTATTTCTCCTCATTAGTTCTCATACTTATATGTGAGAAGAAGAGAAAGGAAAAAAAAAAAGTCACTTTCTCCCTCTAAAATGGCTTTTCCTAAGTGGGGCCAGATGAAATCTTTTTCTTTCCAGTCCCTCAAGATAACCTTGCAATCCCCTTGGGATTCAGCAATAAATAACAATGGTGAAACAAGAGGGAGCCCATCAACACCCTGCACTCGGGTTGTCTGGTACCTGGGGCTACATGAGGGACCTGTGTCTGTGTGTCATCCCAAACATGGTGATGTGTTTAGGGTAGTAAATCGGGGGAAAAGGGGCAACCTGTCTTTTGGAAAGCAGATACTCCAGAGGTGGGCAGTGCGACGTCAGCAATCAGGCCAGCACGGGATGGGGGACTAGAAGGAGGTTGGGTGTAGCCACCTAATTCTGAAGGATGGGAGAACAAGGCCTGATATCACCCATTTTACTAGTCGAGATGCTGCGGATGCTTCAGAGAGCTCCAAGAGTCAAAGTACTCAAAATGGAGGCTGGTGAGTTGGCTATAACGCATCAGCCTCTTCCGGAAGCAACAGGACGTTGCATTAAATAAGCTTTTAATCTGCTAGAGGAATGGAAACAGGGAGGTTCAGAAGGTACATTCAGCTACTCATTCTTAACAGGGAAGAAAAAAACACGGCCAGACCATGAAAACGTTATCTGAAAGGAATGGGCTGCCCAGCTTTCACAGCAGCAGTATAGGGAAGAGGGAAGCAGCCCTTGGGGCCACTTGGAAGAGGAGAGGTGCCTTCATCCGTCTTGGTGGTTTCAGGTTAAAGCCAGAGTCACCTCTGCAGCGGACACCTTAACAGAAAGATTTTTGGTTTGGTGTGAACTGGGTAAAATGCAATGGGAGGGGGCATTTGCTGCAGAAGGAGGCTATGCAGTGGGCCACCAGTGTAGGTGTATGGGTGTGGGGTCAACCTGGTGGGCGGTGGGTCATCTGGAGGGAGGCTGCCACTTTTTCTGGTCCCTCTCCATGTCCTGTGGAGTGGTAGGTCCTAGGCGTCTTTCTTAGGGGCAAGCCTAGGAGCCCATGGGCATTTATCGCATGGGCTGGACCTCTGGTCTCCATTGCAGCTCTTACAGGGGGCTGTAAAAGGCAGTCTCGGGATTGCACGCTCATGTAGAGGCCTGCAAAGATACTGGAGAACATCTGGAGACTGATGTATGAAAACAGGGTGGAAACAACTGCCAGACAGACCCTACTCAGCTGGGTAAGACTGTGGCTTGCACTTTCAGGATGGGGAAGAGGGGGCAGGTGGAGCCCATCTGGAGTGACCTGGGAGCTGCACACGAGAGACTTTCTCTCTTTTTAGTGCCCTTTTTCACATGCTTTCTAGTGGTCTCCCTCCAGCTGCTTTCAAAGGACATCCCTGGGCTGTGGCTTCATGTTTTCTGAGTAAGCAAATTGCAGAAGGGCACTCTCTGCCTGGGCTGTTTGACACCGGGTCTCGTCTCGTGCCCACGAGGTGCCCAGCCTGGAGGAAACAGAGGAGGCACAGGGTTGAAGGGATGTGCCCCAGGTGACATGCCAGGATATCTTAGATACCAAAAAAAACCTCCCTGGGATACAATAAGCAGACCACACTGTATCTAATCCTTTTTATTTTTACTTCTTGCTTGTGAGCCACTAGAACCATGGCCATCATTAGAAGGGTCTTCGCAACAGCCCGGCTGCAGCTGCTGGGTTTCCCCACCCTCAGCATCGGGACCGTGTCTCGAACCAGAAGCAGATTTCTGTCTGGAGCTGCTGCTCCGTGGCCCTGCTTCCCAAGATGACTTGGCAGCCACCAGCTTATTTCTAAGCCTTTGCTGCACCTCCTGGTAGCTCCTCCTTCCTCCCTCAGCGGTGGGCAAACAAGCAGCTTTCTAAAAAAACAACTTCCCTTTTCATGGGAATAGGAAGTGAAGCTCGCTTAGCAAAGAGAGGTCAGGTACCTCAGATGTGCTCCCCGCCAAAGGAGGAGACCCTGCCCTAAAGCTCAAAGAGCTCCAGCTAACCCTGAAGCTGTCCTCTCCTTCCCCAGGCCCAACTCGACTGTGTCTATCTGTCCCCGGCCTCCCCTGCCCTTAGCTGGAGGAGAATTGAAATGCAAGCTGGCAAGGGAGAAGTCTGACGAATTTGCGAGGGCTTCTTCATTTCTGTATCTTCTTGGTATGCAAAGGGCAGGCCTGACTCTGCAGCACACCTGGCTGAGGGGTGATGGGGTGGGAGTCTGTCCTGGTTATCTTTAGAGTCCCCCTGTGCTGGCCCTCTAGGGTAAGAAGCATGGCGTGACCCCCAAGTACTTGCAGACTCCTCTGCAAAACCCCCCTCCATGGGATTTCCTTCTTTTGTTAGGAGCTCAGAGCCAAGGCTGATTTCCATGCCATGTATCTCATGGGGTTTTACTGGCAAGGGCACTTCACAGCCCCACAAGCAGTCCTGGGGCATCGGGCACATCCATCCTGGAGCACTTCTCCCATCTCACACAGCATCGTGTCCTCCGCCAGCCTCGTCTTGTCCTTAGGTTTTCCGCCTGGTAAAGGTCCTTCACCTTGACCTCAGCTTAGAGATGCTCCACGAAGCCTTTTCTCCTGTAAACAACATCACCAGCGTGTGGGCGACCTTTGGGTTGCACCTCGCACTCGGCGGATGTCGGCTTGTGTTTGTCCTTCTCAGTGAGTGCAGCTGAAGTGCAAACTTCACGAGGTCGTTCCAGCCCCGAGGTCACTGAGACCAACAGTCTCTTCCCTCCAGCTGCCCCATAGTGTGTAAAAATGACACCATGCAACAACCCACAGAGGTTTACACGGTGTTTTTTATGGGGGTCAACAGCTTAAACAAATACACTGAAAACACCCCAGAGAAGCCAGCTCTTTATGCACCCTACGGGAAGCCCCAGGAGTCTGTAGAAACAGATCTTGCTTCTTATACAACATTTATCTCCTAGGACAGAGGCGTTTCAGGTTCCCTGTTGAACATGCTGAGGCAGAATGAGAAAGTCACTTCCTCAGAGTCACCCACAAGTCCCTGTCCAGGTCTTCATTTGTTAGACCACGCTGCCTCCTCAGCGCTATGGTTGAGTAGGTTCATAGAGGGTTGGGGCTCACTGGAACGAGATGCATTTCATCTGAAAAGGTCTCTTTTTTTTTTTAATCACGGAAAGGAAAGATCATTCTAAAGCCAGTTTGTTCAGCTGCTTCCTAAAATTTGGTGGTTTGCATAGTGGAAACACAACCCATTCACAGTCATTGTAGCTGTTTTTAATGACAGCTGTTAATAGCCTGTGGGTTTTGCTGGGTTTTGTGTCTGGATTCTCTTTGGGCTTCTCGCCTTCCTCCCTGCTGTTTTCATTGGCCAGGTTGTCTGGGAAGTGCAACTCCCACCCCCTCCCAGATGACCATTTTTATATTCAAAATAGAGCAAGGAATCCTTGGGGGGAAGAAAAGAGTCGGTTCTGACACGAAGACCTGATTAAAAAAAGAAAGTCCATTAAAAGCGCTTGCAAAACCAGGCTGCTCCTGCGATCCGGGGGTATAACATTCAAAGCGGTCGGTCCCATGGATGGTGTGGATGCGGTGGGAGCCTGAGGTCTCTAACACAGAAAGTCCGCGAGGGCCTTCAGCCCCATGGAGCATCTGTCATGGATCGGACCAGCGGTCCGTCCGTCCTCGGACCGTGTCTCCAGGAGCAGCTGCGTAGGAAGCAGGCAAGTAGGGAACATCCTATCCCTGCCCACATTCCCCTGAGGGTGGGGAGAAGCCCAGAAGGTTTTTCTCTGTTGTCTTCTCCTCTCCCATCTTTGCTTCATGTGATACCCCTTCCCCCCTGCCTCCCCCTTCCCCCCTGCCTCCCCCTTCCCCCCTGCCTCCCCCTTCCCCCCTGCCTCCCCCTTCCCCCCTGCCTCCCCCTTCCCTCCCGCCCCTGTTTTCCTTCCCCAAGATCTGTGGGGTAGATAGGTGATGGGGACACTGCCCAGCAATTGCTAAGATCCAGCCCTGAGGGATGGTTTGCAGGGATGCTGTTCTTTTGATATGCTGCAAAAGGAGAGGAGGACAAGTAAATGCTAGGGCTTGTGGGGAAAAGAGGGGGTTTATGTGTGGGGAAAGCTGTCTGGAGTTGGGCACAGCTGCGATGAGAAGGGGAAGGGTTCTCTGTCCAGTAGCTATTTCTGACATGGCTTTTTCCAAGTGGTTGGAGGTGTTCAGGTGGGAAACTGGAGATGTACGTCTTTCCCTATAGCCCTTTGCCTCATCTGAGCCTGGTGGGAGGGAGCATCTTTCCCTCTGAGACCCAACCCAAGGAGAGTGCCCAAGCACCAGCCTGCCACCAGCTTCATTGTTTCTCTTGAGATATGGCCAACAGCTCCTACAAATGCTGTCCTTTTGCCAGGAAAAGGCAGCCTCTGGGATACAGGCCCTCTGTGGGAGGGCCTTTCCCAGAGCAGAAGCATGGGTGGCCACACATACAGGTGTGGAGGGGCACTCTGTCCACTTCCTCATGTCCCCAGGGCTGTGAGGGCCAGGATCTCCCCACATCCCTACAGACCACCCTGATGTGCCCACAAAGCACTGTAAGACTGAGCATCGTGGATTCTGGCCAAACAACCACGGGCTGTGCTCACTTCCATGGGATTTAGACCTCAGTTAGGGGTGGCCTCCGGAGAAAATTTCTCCCTGCTGTGATCCAACTTGCCCATGGCCCACTCACAAGTCTGGCCCACCTGCGTTGGACAGCAGATAAGTTTGAGTTGAAATTTGGGTTGAAATTCCAGCCACTGCAGAAATTGCCGTTGACCAATGCAGTTTTGTGATAAAACCTCTCACACCTGAAGAACTCCAGAGATGCTCTGGGTACCCGAAGAGATGTGCTGGCTTCTCCTGGCCCCATCCTCCTCCTTCCCCCTCTCCAGTGCGTCCCACCTCCCTGTGCGCTGCAGGACCTCAGATCCTGCAGAGCCATCCCCAGCAGATGTCCCACCTGGCTGATGCAACGCCTGGGGTGAGCTCATGAGGAAAGCATGTTTAAGGAAGGTGGGATACACAGTCTGCCCTCCAGCTCTTCCCCTCCCTCTCCTGGGACCCTGAGCCCTGGCTCTGCTCCCTGGCCCGCAGCCTTTTGCAGCTCAGTTGAGCATCTGCCAGGTTCCAGCAGGGCGCAATGCTCAATGTAAGCAGCCATTTTTCCTCCAGACAGATGTTTTGATTAGTGAATGACCACTCTGGCAACAGGCGACTGTTTTCTACTTCTGGAGAGAGCAACGAGTTTTTATTATCTCCTTCTTTTTTTTTTTTTTTTTTTTTTTGCCTGTCAAGAAACTTTTTGCATCTGTTTAAACTCAGGGTCCTGGAAATCTGTGCGCTCCCACCCCCCAGCCTCGCACACAGCCTTCTCCCATGGGGTGTCCCAGCTCTTCAGAAAGGCAGAAAGGCCGGAAACAGCCAGATTTTCTGTTTGGTTTGTTTGCTTGGGCCAAGTGTACCCTCAAAGCATGGCCTAGGAAAGCTGATAGATTCAGGGCAGACTTACATTGCAATGGCAGGCTGGTTTAGGATTGCAGCAAGGAATCCCAAAATAAGCTGATGGTCTCCAATCTCATTTCTGCAATGTGTACCCCTGATGTTATCTGGGGAACCAGTGCTGGGTGTATCATAGAATGATGGAAAGGTTTGTGTTGGAAGGGACCTTAAAGATCACCTAGTTCCAATCCTCCTGCCCTGGGCAGGGACACCTTCCACCAGACCAGGCTGATCATCACAGAAGGTCTCGCTGCCCTCCCGTGTGCAGTGAAGGGTCTTCAGCAAGATTTTGGCCACTGTATTCTAGAGGATGGTGGCTGTAGTCTCCACCTTCTGCCTCTGAGCAAGACCTTCTGCATGGTCAGTGCTTTTTATAGCACAGCACACGTGTTTGTAGCGGTCTTCTAACCACCTCCTAGCAACAAAGCCACTAATCATTTTTAAAAAGGGATAAAAAGAACTTGACCAAAACCCAGCAAAAGTAGAAAACCGTCACAGTAGAAAACACTTTGGTGGCAAATCTTCATTCCTGTTTAAGTAGCTGATCTCGCCAAGATCTTCAGTAATTCTTGGGTTTTGTGTCTTGCAAAGCAATATAAGAGTGCCAGGCCAGGAAATGTATTGAAGAGCTATTTTATTGAGGAAAAAGATAATTCAATGCATCTGTGATATTCCTAGAACTGGTGGAATATTTTTTTTCTACTGTACCTTTTTTGTTCCTTGATGATGCAAAAACTGCAAATCTGGAATACTTAAATTATTGTATCCAAAATTAATTAATTTCAGCAATTCGTTCTGGAAGGGGGAGGACTTGCAAAGAGAAATTTAGCATTTAAAGCCCTTCATAATTGGATGTATCTGCATTTTCAAAGTAATTTTTTAGAGTTTTTAATGGCATATCCTTTTCAAGTGTGTTTTCTTAAAAAAAGACATTCTGAAGTTTTAAAATGAGGTGAAGCATCTAATCTTGGTGAACTATGAAAACACTTTGTTGGGCCCGCCCCAGAATCTGAATGGAAAGGGGGTTCATTTTGTGATTTCACTGGGCTTGGGGTTTTTTTTCGAGCTGCCCTCACAGTGAAACACTATTGGCTTGCTTGGCTCTTAACCTGTTTTTCCATGGCAGTTTCATGGGGGTGAGGCAAATGATGAGCCAAGACTTCTGCTTTTCTGCTAGATTCTGTCTTATTTTTTCCCCGCACCTGCCCCTGCATTCCCAAGGCCGTTTTTCTGTGTCATCCACATTCCTGTTGCAGAAGACATTGCTGTGTTCACATCAGAAATGACTTTTGAGCTCTCTTGTTCTGGTAGCAGAAACCACCCAGCAGCAGTAGATGGTGTGCCCATGGTGCAGGACTGTTTACTGTAAAGATGAGATGGGCAAATGCTTGCAGCGTGTGTGTAGCAGCCCAGGAACCTCCATCCTACCCTCTGACCTGCTGCTTAAAAGGAGTGAGTGCATCCAGCAGGTCCAATTTGACACTGTCCTGTTTGCTTTAGCCCACCCTAGACACTCAAAACACACCGAGTGTAGGGGCAAGGCAGGTCTCCCAACCCTGTGGTCAACAAAGACTTGTGTCTACCTCTACTGGTCCCCCTGGAGTTCCAAGTTCAGCTTGATAGGTTGCTCCTGTATGTTCTCCAACCCTCTTTGAAGATGGGCTAGTGACAGGACATTTAGTCACATCCTCTCCACCATGAAGGTGTTGTCCAAATGCCAGAGGAACAATTGCTGGAGCAGGAATTTTTGGTGGGATCTTCAGAAGACGTCCCCTTGGCTCATTACTGCTGGAACATCTGTACCTGTATCCAGCTGTCACTAGCCAAAATGTCACCTCAACTGCCCCTCTGAAGGTTGCTAAAATTGCCTTCTGCCAAACTGCAATATGGGGCACACAGCAAGTTTTTGAGGTCCTATAGAAGCATCCAGTGTTCCTGTGACCTACATGTCTGTCTCACGTGTTACGAGTTGGATGCTACACAGAGCTCACCATCCTTGTGTCTACCGACTTTTTCAGAAAAGTCTTGCTTGACTCTCTCAGGAAGACTTCTGCATCAAATATTTTTACTCAAAAATTATCAGCAGCTAAGCTGGACTATTTTTTGCTCAAACTTTTCAAGCATATGGAAAAAATTTGCGTTGTCTTAATTTTTTTTTTGTTCCATTTTGATTTCTGGTTTCTTGAAAAAGAACTTGTTTTATAAAACTTCATTTTTTGGACGTGAGTAAAGTTGAGGAAACAAGTTTCCCCTTTCCCTGCTCTTAGTTATTAAAAATAAACAAATATTTTTAGATGTGAAAAAACTGTAAATTCACAAAAGGAAATTTTCATGCTTTTCTGAGCTACTGTTTTCTCCCCGGTGCTCTTTTCCACCGGGAAAAAAAAAAACAACAGACCCAACCCAAAACCAATAAAATGGTTGTGAGTTACTTTTCTCAAAATATTTTTGGGAAGCTAATTTTAAAAAAGATTAATCAGAAGGAGAAACTCTGCAGATCAACGTACATTGAACTCAACCACTCTTTTAAAAAAAATAAAAAATTACTGTTTAAAAAATGAAAACTCCACCAGCTGTGGGCTAGGAGCCCACCAGCAGCTCTCTGCATCTGACAACATTTTTCTGTGGCCCTATTTTGGGATTTTTTTATAGCACCTGCGGGAAGAAGGATGGTCATGTTGGCTGCTGAAGGCTGCAGAGGCCACCTGGGGAGCGCAAAGGGTGGATCTGGTAGGGGCTGTGAATACCCAGAGCTGTGCTAACGTCCTCTGTGCGTGGGTGGGAACGAGTGACCTTTGTGGGAGACTTTTTGCCGGTTCCATTTCCCACCCATGCCGGGACATGCTGTTCACTTCTCTGTGCCGCTTTTGGACGGATGTGTCTCGCATGCGAGGAGAAAGCTCAGCTTGTGCAAGCACGCAGAGAGGTGTCTCCAGCCTCAGCATGGTGCAGAGAGGGTTGCAATGTCCTCCTGGACACAGGGGCACAGTGGAGAGATGCACAGATTAGAGCACGGTCCACACTCCTCTAAAACCTTGTCAGAGCAGCTGGGACGGCCACAAGTCCCTGATGGGGCTTGCTGAGGTTGACCTTCCTCCATGCCCTTTCCCACTTTGCCCAACCAGTTCTCTGACTAAGAGCACCTCAAACCCCCAAAACGTACATCCACCATCCTGCAGATGGTCCATCGATGCTCTTGTAAGATCATCCTAGTGACATGAGTGGCACTTGAAGCGTTTTGCTGACTCATGTCATATCTCACATCCCCTCACTCTGTAGAAAAGATGGCAATGGCTACCTCTGTATCTCCCATTCAGGGACAAAGTGTATCAAAGACCCCAAGATGCTCCAGTGAGATACTAAGAAGGACCATAGATAGACGTTCAGTGCATAGGAAGACACTGTGCCTTTCTTGGTTGGTAATGAGTGACACCTGAAACTTGTCATCATCCAGCCTTGACTTGAAACGATACCTTGCAGTTCCCTGGGTGAAAAGGGAACTCCAGCTACTCTCACTTACTATCCTGGCAGATAACGCTCTTCAGAGTCGTAAATTCCAGCACAAGGTTACCTTCTAGCAGTTTGTGAGTAGAAGAGTGGGGAAAGCTCACTGAGTAAATCACGTGCCATCGCGTGACAACCAGATCTTCTAATCAAAGCAAACTCTGGTTGCAACCTGGAAGGGAGGCTGCCAAATGAACATGAACTCGCTGCAGGAAATGCGGTGGCCGATTCTGTGGGCAAAACTTCCCCTCCAACCGTGTTGTTGGTGCCCAGAATGGTGCCGAGACCTGGTTACAGATGGATGGGCCATCTGTAAACTCGGGTCAGAGAAGAGCTGAGAGAAGTTTGGATGCTGAAAAACTTTTGACTGGGGAGTGGGGGGTGGGGAGGGAATGTGTATTGGGCTATCCTGAAATATTTCACCAACTTCTTCCATTTTACTCACTTTATCAGTGAAAATAAAAATGAGGCAGAAGGAAGAATATATTTCAAAAACATAACACCTTAAAATAAAATAATAGGATGGCTCTGTTAGAAACCTCATTTCTGAGTCCCAGTTTTTGAAATATATTAGATATGTGCTAGAAAGGAAAAAAAAAAAAAGTTACTTTTACTGGAATATTTTTTTCCTGCAAGTCTAGTTTGCTTGGAAGCTTTTTTTGAACACATCTGTTAGAGTCTAACTATCACAACACAGTGCCAGACTGACATTTGGGGGGAACTGACTAACAATATTGGTCCCCAATCCTCCAGTCTGTGATTCTCCAAGTTCATTGCAGACCTTGAGGTATTTTGGCAAGAACAGGAGTCAATGTATCTTTGCTCAGCTATGAGTATTTGGGGGTTGGGTTCTTTGGGGGTTTTTTGGACATGTAGCCCACACTTTTCAATCCTTTTTGTTCCAAGGAGGAGCTGGGGCAGACTTTGATGCTGGATGGTGTAGGTATCTTTATATCCTCGTGGCAACAGCACTTCAGTAATGTTGGCTTCAACTTTTTCAGGGGGCTGAGCAGGCTGAGTTTGCCATGGTTTGGCTACCTTGGCTACCCAGACCCAGGATTATGCTAGAATTATTGACCAGAGCTGAAATTACATTTCTGGGCTGCAAGTTAAATGAGTCCTCAAGCACAGGTGTAGAAACCCTAGTGTGAACCAGTGGTTAGCCCATGGAAAGGGTTTGATTCATTTATGTCTAGTGGTCCTTGAGGTGTCCAGAAGGTCCAAGACACACACATGGGATTGGGAACCATAATCCAGGATGTATGGGAGACCCACACCGTGTGGGACCCCAGAGCACATCAAAAGGTACATTGCATATGGACAACTGAGTCAAAGCTTAGGCCCACACTTTACAGGCAGGAAGGATGCAAGACTACACCACGTTGGACTCTTCTTGCAGTCCTCCAAAGTGTCCCATCAGGTCCCATGCCTTCGTGGACAAGCTGAGTGTGTGTCTGTGCTGCTTAAGCACAAGGAAGGGTGGGACTGGTACCATGCAGACAGGTACCATGTCTGTGTGCTGCTCTTGCTGCATGGGAGGGACATGACCTACAGAAGGTTCTGAGCAGCATGAGTACAGCTAGGTCTTGTTCCAAGGACTGTATGACACTCTTGAAGGCTTGGTACACCTGAGCAGTTCAGCACAGGGATATTCCCAGGATCTACACCTTTCTTTGACCCTCCAGCAGTGTACGCATCACCCAGTTCTGGAGGAAGTTTGCTCAATGCTGACTGGGGACCTCTACATTGGGTAGGGGACATATCCAAAGCAGTCATTTGTGCTTATTTTCTTCTGGTGACTTATAGCGTCTGTCTGAACCTCATCTGCAAAGTGTGAAATGCCAGAGTTATGTGGGAACAGAAACTGTGGGGTTCACAAGGTCCAAGGCAGTAGGAGGACTGTAGATAGAATGACTTTAGACTCTTCTCTTCGCTATCACATTGCCCTGCATTCTCATCTTCTCCAACTTGTTCTTCATGAATGAGAAGACTGTTTTGTCCCTCAGTGCCTGCTCCTTTTCCCAAGAGCAGTCTCATTAAAAAGTTCTTTTTTGTCTTCCTTCCAGGATGGGCTTGCTCTGGAGCAAAAATCAGCTGACACCCAATGAGAAACACGCTTCTGGAAGCAACCCAAAACCCAAGAGTAAACCTCCTCCCGCCCCACCCAAGGTAAGCCTGCAGCTTTGTGTTCTTTTGGGGTCCACCACAGCTCAGTTAGTGTCTGGAGTGATGAAGGCAATACTTGCGTGTGCCAACAGGAACTCGAGTGCTTCTGTTTCCTAAAATTGGGTTACCAATTGGGTAATGTCGTTCAAAGGCAGAAAACAAATGTTTATGCCAGGCTTAATGTGGAGTGAACTGTTCAGTCATCAGTGTCCAGCTCTAGGTTTTTTCTCCACCAGAAAGGATGCCATTTTCTCGTTGGGGATACGTTATGGCCATGAATTCCCTGAATGGGCTAGTGATGGTGGTGCTCCGAAAGGCTTTGTCATGTTGAGTTTGGCACAATTATTTGCATGGGCTGGACTGTGGAGCAGGGTAGGGGACAGGGAGAGAAGGTGCGGAGGCCACTACCCTGTGTCTCCTGCATGGCTTGGAGACAGGTCCTCCGAGCTGGTCCCCATATCTTTTAGACAGGGCTGCTGCCCTCAGCGCTCTGCAGCCCAAGCTGATGTTGCTGACTTGCAAACAGCACAAAGATGGGTCAGATTCAGGCTAAGATTCAAAGCTGCAAACCGCAGCGGAAACTTTACCATCAGGGAGGACAAGAGGTTCACCAAAGAGGGTCTACAGCTAATCCGTGTTGGGGCGGGCTGAGAATCAAGAACACTGAGCATTGCCTGCTCCCTTTGGATTCAAACGGCCTCTCCTTGCATGGACACAGATCAGTGGGACACCAGGATCGGATTTAGGAGACCTTAAATGACAGACCCCTTGTTTAAACCTGGTAAATCACTTTATCTACCTGTCTGTTGCTGTACAGAGGACACAAAGTTGTTTTCTCTTTTCTTGCCCCTGTCAGCCCTGCATCCATCAGCTACCACAAGAGAAACTCTAGGTGCAACTGTCATGTGAAAACCATCCTGGGCCTTGAGCTCGGAGAGGGGGCAGGAATTGCCCATCATTGCTTTTGATGACAGTCAGTGGAGATATTTTTCTCTCCTTTAGTTTCATTTCTGAGTTCTCCCATAGTTATGAAGCCCAGTTTTCATGACAGCAGATATCAGATCTACCAAGATGTTCTTTTCTTAAATTTCCTTCTCTCCACCTCACTGGAGAGGAGCTGCTATCGGTGTAAATACAGTATCATCAATCACCTTCTGACACTCATTATTTTTTTTTGCCACGGGCACTAAGCTCTCACATGTCAGGGGAAGTCCATATTTCTTTCAGCTAAATTAGAAAGGGCGGTGGGTGAGCCGTGCTCCCAGCCCACACTGCTGCTGAGTAGGAGTCAAAGGGTGGTACAGCCGGAAAGCGCTAGATGTTTTTAATTAAGCTTCTGTAGTTCACTCCTTTTACAAATATATAAGTAGCCCTGGCAGTGGTCAAACACCCACTTTAATGACTAGGCACTGTGCCTTGGACTGACCACAGGACTGGCGTTTGAAGTTGGGTAGAGGCCAACAGAGCCCACCTGGAGACTTCCATAGGATTAATCTCTCAGCCCACAAATCCAGGTGGCTGCATCCCAGCTGCTGATTAGGTGGTCAAATGGCCACTCTCGGGCTCTGGGCCAAACCAAACTAGGGACCACGTTGATGTTTTAAAAGCGTGCCTAGAGGAGTTGCAGTACTTTGCTGCTCTTTAATTTGCTAATATAGCCACTGCCTCCATTTTTTGAACATATCCCTGAGCAAAGGATGTTCCATGAACCTTGGGACAATTACGACAAAGGGTAGCCCGGGTTTTCTGCTTCAAATAATATTGCAATTGTCATTTCTCAATGGGATCATTCACGCCTCATCCCCCATTGATCCGAAATCTGGCATCTGTGAACAAGAGTTAGATAGAGCAGGGTCTAAACGAGTGGGTAGCAGATTTATGCTTTTATTCAGAGGGGACCCAAGGATTATTCAAGCTGACTGCCAAGACAGCTACGAACACACCATGGCAAAGTGTGCTAAAGTGATCACGACACACACGGAGCCAGATGCAGGGGCTGCTGACTGAATACAGTGGGCTCCAGATCAGACTCCCACCCATCTGTGAAGCCAAGAGCAGGTCTTCCTGCAAGCACGGCAAAGTAATAAATGTCTTCTTTTTTTTTTTCTTTCTCTCTATTTCTACCAAAGGGCAGACAATTTATCAACATCTCTCATCTAAACCAAGCCTCTGCACAAGGTAAGATTCTTAGCTCAATTGCTGTTTTCTTCACCTTCCCGTGGGGTTTGGCGAGGTGGTGGTCTCCCCAACAGCAGGTCTTGAGAACACACCGCCGTGTTGCAGGCGTGTGGTTTCCGCATCTTTCGCTTTGCCCGGCGGGGAGTTTATCAGCGTCTTTTGGAAGATTCAGTTTACACCCCTAACTGTTTGTAGCTGCCAGTTTCCCCTGCTCATCAAAGAAATTAAGAGGGGAAAAAGCACTCCTTCTTCATTGGCCGAGCAAAGTGGGATCTGAGACATCCACTGGGTGAGATTCCTCTGTGCCCTGTCTGCAGCGCGACAACTTGGGGAGGCTCTATGCAGCCGGCCGAAAATTTCAGAGAAAATAGCAGGCATCAGAGAGCCCAGCGAGGCTACAAAGAGAACGAGAAGAAAGGAAAGAATCTAAAATAGGGATGCACAGAGCCCCTGCTTGGGGACTGTTTGTTGGCTTCATCCACCTCTGCAATTATCTGTGGGTTGCAGATGGCATTCGGTAGATGATTGCCTTTCAGCAGGAAGCCCTCTGCTACCTGAATTTCTGTCAAAGTTTTGCAGATTAAGGACAGAGAGAGAGATAGGGAGAATTAGAAGAGGGCAAAAAAATAGAGAAAGCTTAGAAGAAAGCAGTCAGCAACACACAAAAGTTCCTCACGTGGGCAAAAATGTAGGGTTAGGGGAGACAGGGCATGAGGAAAGGAAAAAGTGGGGTGACAAGTAAATAGGATGGGTGGAACAGCAGACCTAGGTCTTCCTAGGTTTTATGGGTGACGATGGAGGGTCTTTGCCATGGGGCAGAGAGAGAGGAACTCCTGCTTCAAAATTGATATTTGTTATGGAGATCAAATTGGTGGGAGGAGTAGCTCTTCAACCATGTGAATCGGGGTACGTTTCTGTGGAAGCACCGTTTTTCCAGAAACCGTGCTTTCTTTTGCAAAGCTGTGTCCATGGGACATTTCCAAGTGACCGTGCTCTCCTACCTCCACAACCGAGCAGACATCACCAGTTTTTCACAGGGTTTTTATCAACCTTCTCACTCTGGTGAGAAGAGCAACAGAAGCTATCTTCAGGGAGGCGGCTTTTACTTCTGCTTCATGCCAGAAGGCAGAAGTAGAAAGATGCTAAAAAATGCATTAGGTACCATCTTAGCCATTTTCAGCTCTCAAAAATATTTTGGTTTGTTAGGTTCAGTTCCATTTTTGGAGGAATATTCACAGCAGAAGTCTGGGGAACTTCTTATTTTTCTCTACCAGTGCCCAAGTTTCCAGAAATGATGCTATGTCTGACTCTGCCCTGTGTGGCAAAATCGGCTGACAGGAACCATGTGAGATATTTGAGATATCTGAGATATTTGAGATATCTGAGATATTCTCATGAAAGAAGTAAATTCAAGTGAATTGATAGAGAAAGCACAAAATCCAGGCAATTCAATCCTGTAAAAAAAAAAAATCAAAGAGCTGAACTATATCCTGTGGGAGCACTTCAAGTTCAATCAGGCAAAATTATTGACTATGGAAGTGTGAAATAATATAAAATAAAAAACTTTTTTTTTTCCCTCTTCATTTTTTTTGCATTCTTTGCATTTTGATTTTTATTTTTTTTCCTGATCTTGGTCTTGTGCAACTTGTTTCACAATTTCAAGCTTTCACACCACTCATACTCTCAGAAATCACTGATTTATTTATTGTTAACAAAAGCCTAATTCGTCCTGACGTTATTTAGCTTAATGGAAATAACACAAAGGCAGGCAAGGAATTTAAATCTCTGGATTCAGCTGTGGTGTTGGCAGCATCGCCAATCCACTTTCCACTTGGGGTGGGTTCTTCCATCCTGTGAGTCTCTCATTCATTTTAGCCTGGTGCCCTAAGCACTCACAATGTCTTTAAGGTTGGCTCCATGTCTCTGTAGGGTCAAAACTTATCTTTAATTCTGCACCTCTAAGGCTCCCAGCACAGCAAAGTCTTGGCCCATGATGGTGGTTCCCAAACACAACAGCTCCATGGCTACAGCTGCTGCTATTCGCTGGCATTAGATAGATAAGACATAGAATAAACCCCTGCCTTTGCCCTGCCAGCTGCTCACAGCTGGATTTAAGTACCACTGGTGGAGGGAGCTGGTTGTTTTGGGTGTTTGTCCTCAGGCATTATAACAACCTGCAACTGCATAAAAAATTGGTCTCTCTGTGAGGCCGTTTGTTCTGATTGAGGAACCGCAACTTCTTACAGCTCTGTGCACTTGCTTTTGGCTAACCATGGTACGAACAGGATTGATTTTCAGGGGTAGGAGCTAAGCATGCTCTGGAAATTGAGGTCTTCTGAGGCGTCTTAAGATAGTATCAAATCCCTTAGTCATTTTTACTATTGTTCCCTGAATACAGATTTGAGTTTGAAAAGAATGCTGTCAGAAACTACCTTCTGAGCTTAACTGGAAACAGGAGGGGTTGTTTCTACCAAAAAGGCTGGCTTTTCAATGAGAAATTCAAACTTATCATCAAAAATGGGCATTTCCAATCAAAAACAAGAGGGGGAAGGAGGGTGAGTGGGAGTTGCCCAAAATGTTCAGATTTCCTAATAAAAAGTTATGAGTTTGGGTCTGAGACGATTTTATGAGGAAAGCAGAAATTATCTGCCAAACACATCCACTGTGTCAAAACACAAGGCAGAAAGGTAGTTGTCAGAAAAAACCCTCGCAGTGCAAGCCTGGATGTCCCAGGAGACTTGTCCCAGGCTGTCACACCTGGGCTTGCTGGAGATGCACCAGTCCCAGCCCATGGTCTTCTGCATCTCCACCAATGGGTTGTAATGGTGTTCTTCTTGATGGAACAAGGCTGGTGTGCCACCAGCAGCTGTGCATTTTGAAGGCATGCTTTTCTAGTACACGTTTACCTTGGTGAAGTAGCCCATGCCACACTGAAACAGAAAGCTGGACCCATTTTCAGCAGCAGGAACTCATAGCTCAGCTCACCCAGCCGGCCAACACACGTGCTGCAAGTTGCCATTTACCCCATGACCATCCTAGCACAACTCTAAACCAATTGATGGTCCTCTGGGGGACCCTGGTGCGGTCTCAGCCTGGCTCCGTAGCCGTGGGATGGTTGCAAAGATCTTCCATTCACGATGGGGCAGCGGTGGGAAGACTGTTTGAATCATTTCTATTAAGCCATCAAACTGGCACTCAGCCTGTGCAAACCGAGCTGGTATCTGACCTTCCTGACAGCAGCTCTGAGCCAAGATGCATTTGGCTGGCAATCAAAGTCTCCGGGCTGGTAGCGTTATCTGTAAGGCAGCCCCAATGGCTTCTCTGCGCCGGGGGCTGGAGAGTCACTTATGACCTAACTTGATCAAATAGGCCAAGAAAGTATTATCCAGGCTGTTTCTCGGTGGGGTGACAGACTCCGAGACCGGAAGAGTCACTTTCATCATGAGATGGCAGGTCCTGCTGGCTGGAGCAGAGAGAGCTTTTCTTCTGGCTCACTTAAGTGTGCAATGTTTCTCAACATGTATGTTGAGAAGGGGATAAGAGGTGATTGTAATATTTTTTTCAGCATATAAAACCTTTTTGTTCCTGCTATGTTTGCTCTTTTTCTTTTTTCCTCTCCATTTTTTTTTTGTTTGGTTTTTTTGTTTTGTTTGGTTTGGGTTTTTTTTTTTGTTGTTGTTCATTTTATTTGTACTTATGTCGATCACTTCAAGATCAAAACCAGATTTTTCATTTTCTTTTCCGGAACACACAGCCACTCTGTGCTTGAAGAAGTTCACACATTTGCTTCTATTTTTCAAAGCAAAAGCGCCACCACTGCATTATTTTACTTCCAAGAGGAGCAGGATGGCGCGTGTGGATGAACGTGTTCATTGTGGACGCTATCAATACAGACTGGGGGATGAGGTATTAGAAAGCAGCCCTGAGGAAAGGGACTTGGGGGTGCTGATGGACGAGAAGCTGGACATGAGCAAGCAATGTGCACTTGCAGCCCAGAAGGCCAATCCCATCCTGGGCTGCATCAAGAGATGTGTTGCCAGCAGATCCAGAGAGGTGATTCTGCCACTTTGCTCTGGTGAGACCTCCCCTGGAGTACTGTGTGCAGGTCTGGAGCCCTCAATATAAGAAGGACATGGACCTGATAGAGAGGGTCCAGAGGAGGGCCACGAAAATGATCAGGGGGTTGGAGCACCTCTGCTACGAGGACAGGCTGAGGGAGCTGGGGTTGTTCAGCCTGGAGAAGAGGAGGCTCCGGGGAGACCTCATAGCGGCCTTCCAGTACATGAGGGGGCCTACAGGAAGGCTGGAGACAGTCTGTTTACAAAGGCCTGCAGCGACAGAACAAGGGGTAATGGCTTTAAACTGGAAAAAAGCATGTTTAGATTAGACATTAGGAATAAATTCTTTACCATGAGGGTGGTGGAGCACTGGAACAGGTTGCCAAGGGAGGTGGTTGAGGCCCCTTCCCTGGAGACATTCAAGGTGAAGCTCGACAAGGCCCTGGGCAACCTGGTCTAGTTGGGGGTGTCCCCACTGACTGCGGGGAGGTCAGACTAGATGACCTTTGGAGGTCCCTTCCGAACCAGATGATTCTATGATTCTATGACACCCTGCAGTAGGCACATGCCCAGAAGCCTTTCACGTCAGTCAGTGAAGCTGCGTGATGACAACCTTCTCAAGGAGGCAACAAGAGTTTGGGTGCATTGCTGACGCCAAATTGCTTTGAGATGCCTCAAGGGGAAGCCCCCAGCTGTGCAAGCTATTTTAAGACTTCAAAGCCTTCTCCCTTGTGAGCGATCATCCTTTTCCCCATACGTAGGAGAGAGCGAGGCTCTGCTGAAACTTCTCATGGATCTCCAGGTTCCTGCTCGCAAGCCTGAAGGGAACTGCTCAGGGCTTTGGTTTACAAAGCTACATTTCCACCCACGCTGACCCTTTCTCCTCCCTCCTCTCCAATAAATCTCCAGCAGAGCAGCAGCCAGGCCTCACACAGACACAAAACCCAAGTTGCCCCAGAGACATGTTATCTTGCAATGACAAAGGGCCAGTCTGGGTCTCTTGCTGGTGGCATTATTTGGAAAGGTCACACAGAGACTGTGGCTTGACAGTCTGTTTTGAAAAATGCTATTTATAGGCTGTCCATCACTCTCAGTGCCTTAATTAGGCTCTGTACAAGATAAAACATTCTCCAGCAAATTATGTTTCTCTTTTTTTCTTTTTCTTTTTCTTTTTCTTTTTCTTTTTCTTTTTCTTTTTCTTTTTCTTTTTCTTTTTCTTTTTCTTTTTCTTTTTCTTTTTCTTTTTCTTTTTCTTTTTCTTTTTCTCTTTTTCTTTTTCTTTTTCTCTTTATTTTTATTTTTTATTTTTATTTTATTTTTTTTATTCTTCTTTTTTATTCATACTTTTCTTTTTCTTTTTATCTTTCTTTTTTTTTTTTTTTTTCCACCATTGTGTTTAGGTTTGCTTTTTCTGTTTGTGTGCATGTGCTGATCCTCTTTGCAAAGTTCGACCTACCCCAAAATAGCCGCTCATTTCTGCTTCAGTAGCTGCGAGCCTGCAGAGCGTGTGTGAATGGTTGCACAACCTCTCCGAGAGCAGCACCGGCACAACCCGGGCTTGCAAAGGTGGCGATTCAGCTCCAGCCCATGGAGATCTGCCCCAGGGAGGGTTAGCAACCTCCCAGGACACGTACCAGGTGGCAGCTTTGCCACGCATGGCACGGCTCACGTGCGCTGGAGAGTGAAACTTCATTTTGCCGTGCCAAATGTCAGGCTCGGCCAACATGGCTGGAGTAAAAGCAAGGTGGCAGGGTAGGGGATGGGGATGCAGGTTTGCTCACAGCCTCAGTCCAGGTGGGTTGCAAGCCAAATGGGAGACACAGAGCACCGGTTTTGTGGTCTGGAGCATCTAAAGTGCATCGGGTCCAGGGAGAGGGAAGGGCATCCTGGAGCATTTACCACCCCCTTGGGAATTTCAGTTGAGCAGAGCAGCCAGGTGCTAGAGAAGTGCTGGTTCAAAAGCAGCAGTGTGACTTAAACGTGATACAACATCTGCAAGGAGTAGTGCTTAAAAGGGATGGCAAGATACAGGCTGAGTCAGGAGCACCTGGAGGGAGACCTGAATCCTAGCAATGGGCTCAAGTAACAGACACTGAGATGATTTTATACCTTTTTCCATCAAGAAAGCCTGATCTTTTTGAGTCAAATCCCAGAGAAATGTTGCTACAGCAGTTTTCATTTACTGCCACGCGAAACTCAGGCCAAACACTGTCAGGTTATTTATGACCCTTCTTATTCCACACAAACCCTTTTTTTTTCTTGTTGACACACTGTTTTTTGTGGATAGGGTGGGTATGGAGTGCTTTAAAAACACCTACACAGGAAACACTTTGGTGAATCGGCGTTAGTCCTCGAGCACAGGTTGTGGTTGGCAGGAAAGCTGGGTTGGTGGAAAGCTTGGCTTTTGGGGGACAGGGGGGGTTGAGAGCCCCTTGTGTGTGTGTTTGTGTGTGAGATCCCATCACCCCTCTGGCAGGGAACTGGCTGAATTCAATGGTGTTGTTTCTTCTTTCAGATAACTTTGTTGTGGTTGCGCTGTACGATTTTCCTGCCTCAAGTGACCGTGACCTGCAGCTGGTCAAGGGGGAGAAACTCCAAGTCCTCTCCAAGTAAGTGACCTGCTGCCAGAGCGGGGTTCAAAGATGAGCATGGTGAGGCTGGGAAAGCGGAGACATTGGGGTCAGACACCAATTTACAGCTCACCAGAGCTGAGCCTGTGTCTTATCTCTACTCCAGAGTGAGACTATGGGTACCTTCTTCTCTCTGCAGGGTGGGGAAGGAGACATTTCTATAGGTTACAGATACTTTTGGGTTGGGTAGTGTCCCTTCCTGGATACTACCAGGACCTTCTACACTGCCGGTGTGCGTGGGCGCAGAAACAGCATAAATAACAACAATCACCTAGCTCCTCTTTCGTATTTTGTGCTGATCGTGCTTTTGCAAAGGATGTGGGTTGGGTGTAGTCAGAGGAAAGGACAGAATCAAGCCAGAGAGGTGTGTGGTTTCATTTCACCTTCTTCTCAAACCCTCCAGAGAAGAGGTTGACAGTTCATCTGCCCAGTCCATAAAAGGGTAGAAGTGGGCCTGGGTGCCCTGGTCATTTGGTCTTGTAGGGCTGCTCCATCCTTGACTGCTCTGTGAGGTTGCCTCCAGAGATGACATTTCTCACTCAGATTCCATGGGCTGGGACCCATGGGGCAGGGGAGACTCCAGGGTGAGGGCTGCTTTTGGTCATGGCTGGTGGGAGAAAAAAGCAATGGGGTGTCTGACAGATGAAGGAAGAAGCAGAAAGGAGGAGCTCCAATGTCCCTATGCAAGAGATGCAATAAACCCATGGTGTCCCAGATTTCCCTCTTCTCACCAGGGATGTATAGCAGAGGTTTGAGTCTGTGGTCACTCTGTGTTTCCTCTGCATTCATGGAGAGAGATTGTCACCTCCAGAAGTCCCTGAGAGACCAACAGCCTTCAGACTGGTGGTGGTCCTAGGAAATCGAGAGGGACCTGTAGTGTGGATTAAGGAGTGCTGGCCTATTTTCAGCACTCAAAACCCCAGAAACCATGCTGTCCCCGCAGCCTTAGCTTGTCATGAAGCCTCCTCTGGGCACTCAATGTTTTCTCTTCTCCTTGCTTTGCAGCGAGGGGGAGTGGTGGCTGGCAAAATCCCTCAGCAACGGGAGGAAAGGCTACATCCCTAGCAACTTCGTCGCCCAAGTAGACAGTTTGGAAGAGGAAAAGTAAGTGTGGAAGCTTATGAATGGTGAACACTGATGCGGGGCTTTCCTTTCTGAAAGAGCTCAGTCTCTCAACAAGCTACAGGAACAGCTTTACTTGATGGTAGGAAGATGTCAGTGCTGGGCCGGGTAGCAAGAAGCCTTCCATCATCCCCAACAACGCTGCCCAAAAGTCCAGGAGAAGTTTTAAGCACCATGGGGGTGTGAAGAGGGGAGGATGAGGTAGCCACAGGGAAAGCAGGCAAAGATTCCTGTCCCATTGATTGCACCCATTGTGGAAAACAAGGATCTGGGGGAAAGAACATAAAAATTACATTTGCACTGGTAAATTAGCAGTGCCAGGGGCCATCCTCTGGCCCCACTGGGCCAGTCCACCCGTACACATAGTGTTAAACTTCCTCAGCCTCCAAGAGGCTGTCCATATGTAAAGAGGGACTGGGGATCGCTCGGGAAGGGTGCATTGATGCACAGGTCTCGGATGTGCCAGGGACCACGCTAACAATTTGATGGGGCAAACACTGAGCGCCAGTGCCCAAACCCACGGCCTGGAGCTGTTTGACTCATTACCACAGATGCAGCCTCCGTGTTTGTGTCCCTGCAAAGAGGATGGCAAGAAAGACTTGAGCCAAAAGAGTTTTTTATGCCTATAACGCAAGCAGCAGAAGAAATTGTTTCCATGACTTATTCTCCTCTGTGTCATCCAGCTGTAAATGATCAGCCCTGCTTGCCGTCTCCTGTTGGAGGGACCTAACCACCACGGAGTTCAGCAGATACTTAACAGCACACAGAAACATGGCTGAGACATAAATGCCCTTTGTATCCGAAGGGTGCATTTAAATGACGATGGGTACCCTATGCTTGGCTTCTAGACCATGTTTCTGCTTTATACACAGCCTGCCTGGGCACTGCTGAGAGCTCACTCGCTCACCGAGCTTTCTCTCCTCTCCCGTATGGGGTTATGCACGTACCATCTACTCTCTGCTCTGCCTGAATTGCAAGGCTGTGAAACAAGCCCAAAGTGACCAAAATCTGGTGTTAATCTACTAAAAATGGTCTATTACTGGCACTTTCCAGTAGATAAAAGACTATTTACTGATAAAAACAATCCGCAGTTTCAGAGTGTGACAGTAAAAAAAAAAAAAATGAACTAACTGGAAAGAATTTGCTTTTTTTTTTTAGAGCTTTTCCTTTTCAAACAACAATTTTGCCTTCTCTGTCTCCCAGGTGGTATTTTAAAACTCTGAGCAGAAAAGATGCTGAACGGCTGCTATTGTCTTCCGGTAACAAAGTCGGCTCTTTCCTTGTCCGAGAGAGTGAAACCAGCAAAGGTGAGATCCACAGAGCAGGGAATTCTCCTCGTTATCGCCACGGCTTGGAAAACCTTTCAGCTATGAGCTGCAAAGTTCAGCTGTGCCAGTGTTTCTTGGATCTGGCTGGGCAAAATTAGTCTTGCCAGGCTCAGCAGGGCTGTAGAAGCGAAGTGGGGATTTGGAGGACAAAGATTTGCTCATGACGCTGTGTAGTTCATACTGTGGTAAGGGTGGCTCTTGTCACCGTAGTTTGTGGCAGAGATACAGGAACACAGATAAGCAGAAAAGACTTTCCAAAACAACATGTAGGGGGTTTCTTTTCCTTTTCTCCCCGAGGAAATGTTACTGGTTTTGGCAAATGGAGATTCTTCTATGCAGTCTTGAAGAGGCGTTTCACCTGCTTGCAGCAGAAACTTGCAGGATTTTGGAAAAAGTCTTTTTGTGTAAAATGTTTCCCAGGGAAACATATTTTCCCTGACAGTCTGTAGCAGGGGGAATTGATGCAAACCAGGGATTTCAGAAGGAGACTGATGAACAGGAAGGGTGAACTTCATCCTCTTTCCTTCCCTATGAACACATCTGGCTTTTGAAGACACGATCCAATGAGGGTGGAAAGGGCAGAGCATTGTGGTCACTTCTCCTGAGCAGTGGATATAGTTTTTAACCACAATACTTAACCGTGTAATTGCAATTTCTTTGCTCTGTACTGATAATTTTTAGACATTCTGGAAGCTACTTTAAGTTGTCCCATGGGAATTTCATATTGCTGCTTTCCTATTTTTCTCTCCTTGCATCCTCTGGGCCAGCAGGTGTGCTTGCAGCATGGAGGAATTAATGCTTATGGTGGTTCCATGGTTCTGCTCTGAACCAGCTCCATATGCTAGTTTAGGAAAGTACTCCTATCTTGCTGTGCTTTGGTTCCTTTCCTGTGAAATAGGTACAGGCGTCTTTGTTTGCCACATGGGAAAAGGTTGTTTGTGTCTTCTTAATATATCAGTAGAGACTTGGAACATCCATCTGAAGTAATAGGAGACCTTCTTTTCCTTGTCTTGCTTCCCAAATGCTTCTACAAGACCCGGGCCAAACACATGGAGTGGGAACAGATAAGCTGGATCTTCCATTTTCCATCTAGTTCTTGCCTACAGTAGCTTCTCCTTATTCCTTTCTTGTCTCTGTTTTCTCCATGCACATGGCAGGTCCCCAAGGCAGTATCTGTCCCTTCCTCCATGGCTACATCATTAGCAGTAAATTCAATAGTGCCAGAGTCTGGATGCGGCAGCTGGGTCATCCACACATTCTCTGCGCAGGTTTTGTCCTGGCACCAACCAGGCACCGTTCCCAATAGTCAATTTGAGAGCAGTCACCCTGTCTCGGAGGCTGAGAGCGCTTCATGGTGTGGATGTGATCCCAGGGATAGAAAGCAGGCTCTGGTGTGGTGTGGTTCACTCACAGATCTGGTCTGAGCCCTGGCTGTGTTGCAGACCTGACCATTTCAGCCACCTCCAACAGCAGGATCTGACAAATAGAGTCAAACTGGAACACTGGTATTGAACTGGTGTGACATCTAGCGTGCTCAGCGGGACAACAAGATGCTCATTTTCCTGTAGCCCTCTCTCTCAGCTATCAGCAGTGCTCCTTTAACATTATAGCAGCCTATTTTGACTTCTCCCCCCAGCCTCATGCCTGGGCTCACCTCCACACATCCCTGCTGAGCTGATGTCAAGCAGGAGGGCTGCTTTCCATATGGATTTGCAGTTTTCAGAATTTTTAGGGAACATTTAGGTTAGGGAACATTTCAATGTTCCAGGGTTCCAGAAAACATTGAAAAAACCCCTTGTTTCTAAGCTTTTCCCTTTACAAGTAACTTGTTCTGCCTGTATATTGGTTTCTCCACCGCCTTTGTGGTGCCTTTGAAATGATCAGGCTTGGACTTGTCACCACATGCTGATCTTGTGTTTATCCCCTTCCCCTGCCATAGGTGGGATCAGACCTTTCCCTACACTTTCTCGGGACAATTGCCCCCTACTTCTGCTAGCCATGGGCTGCAAACACAGGATGAAATAATTCCTTGCAATTCTCTGGTGTGTGGGCATGTCTAGGTCACACAGGGCTTGGACAGAGGTGGTGAAGTCCTGAGGTTCAAGGAGAAACAACCAGGCTAGACCTGGTCTTTAACACCCTGTCTCTGCTGCCTAGAAGCAGACTTAGCTGGAGGTGTGTGATATTCTGCATCAGCAGATGTGGCCTGTTCTGCTCCATGGAAGTCCCATGTTAGTCCCAAATGGTCAGAGATCAGCTTCTGCTCTGAGATGTGAGTTTTACCTGTGCCTTTTCTGATATTTAGAGTTCTGTCTTAAAATATGGCTGATATTCCTTCAAACACTTCATCCTCTGAATCATCCCATGTGATCAGCTTGTACCTGAACACCCTGTGCTTTAGACTGCCATGGCCATGGTGACATCATTTGATCCACTTAACCACAGCTTCCTCCTCTCTAAAAAGAAGTGGAAAAGTGAAAGCCCCGCATCTCTAAATATGCCATGAAGCCGAGTTCACTAATGTAAAGCACCCTGTGACCCACCACGAGATGTCCAGAGCAAAGCTATGGAATTAACCCTGCCCTTCAAACCCTGCAGGTTCTTCCTGTTTTCCTCCTCCATGACATATATTTTCACTTACTTTGCACATCATCAACAACATCACTATGAGGGTGGTGAGACACTGGAACAGGTTGCCCAGACAAGTTGTGGATGCCCCATCCCTGGAGGTGTTCAAGGCCAGGCTGGATGGGGCTTTGAGCAACCTGGTCTAGTGGGAGATGTCCTTGCCCATGGCAGGGAGTGGAACTGCATGATCTTTAAGGTCTCTTCCAACTGTAACCATTCTATGATTCTATGATTTGACCTTCAGGGCCGAGCACTGAGTCAAGCTAAGGGCAGTATCCCCCTAAACTGCATGCACTGGAGGGTGGTTGTCTCATATCGAATTGTCTCAACCATAGCAGGACGCATTCTGCACCCTGCCTAAGAGCAGCACCTATTCACAGCCCACCCTAAGCAGTGTCTCATTTTGCTAATGGTTAAAGATACTGGAGATCTGCAAACTTGGGGGCTTCGCTTTCAGTCCATATCTTGCAGAGGCTGTGAAAGGCCTGTTCAGCATCCTGGGAAGATGGATCCTTGTGGGAAGCAGACCAGCAGGGAAATCATTGGCAGAGAGCTAGCCTTGCTGAAGCTGCTGGAAATAAATAAATCTTCCCCCGAAGCAATCATCGTTCTGAAACCTGCAGGAGCACAGTCGCACAGCTGTGCCGAGTCACGAACTCCTGGCTCGCAGCAAGACTGCTGTGTCTCTGCTCCCAGCAGGAGGAACCTCGCAGAGCCCAGCTGTTGTATCCAGCTGAGCTCCGGGGTTTCCCATCGGGAAGGAGTTAAGAGCCTGATGAGACCTGTAGGAACAGGAGATGCCACATGTGGTGAGACTCAGTGTGAGATGCAGGCACCAAGATGTAGATATCACACGTGACAGTTGCCTCAGCTCCCACTGTAGCGAGTGGGGCTTGATTTGGTCACCAAACCCTGGACATCTTGGAGTCATCTCCAGCTGCTCCACCAGAAGTTGTGGTTTTGCACTATATTTACCAGGCCCATGTAGATGTCCCAGAGAATATCAAGTGGTAGCAGACACCCATGTTTAGGTGACTGAATCAGCCCTAGATATGATGTGAAGTTGAATCCTACCCTTTGCACCTTCTGTTGCTCTTTCCCATCCAATACTTGCCAACCTTTGAACAGAAAGGACCTGAGAGCCCTTGTAGGATGGTTTGGGGATCCCAGACCCAGAAGAGGAGGGTCTGAAATCCAGAGCTGCCCAGGGCAAGATTTAATTGTGCTCACACTGCTCTGAGATGGTGTTGAGTGCAGGCGTGGACCTCTGCGTGTCAGCCCAGGTCTGTGCTGGGATGCGATGCGGGGTTGTAGGACAGGCGAACATCCCTTGTGGCTGAGGAGCAAGAACTCCTTTTGGCCACCCTGGCCAAATCGGGGGAGATTAGGAGCCCTGCCACCTGTCTGGTTCCACTTAGCAATTTTCGTTTGCTGCTGTCACTGGGAGAAAAGAGAATTGAAGCTTTTCTGCCCTAGTGCTTTGCCTTTGCACTGCAGCTCCCAAGGGGACAGTAGCCAGCCATGGTGAATGACAGGGAAAGTTCTATCACGTTCACTCCAGCAGACTAAAATCTGACTTGGGGTGAAATCCAGTCATTAGCTCTAATGACAGGACAAATATTAACACTGGTAGTAGGCAGCTGATAGATTGGCCTGGAGGGTGCCCAGAGCCCCTGTCACCGCTGCATGTCACTGGTTTGAAAGATGCAAGAAGGTCTAAAGGGTCAGTAGGGTCTGGAGAGGAAGCCCTGCAGGAGAGCAGGCATTTTGGGGGCAACCACGCTAACAAATAGATCAGGTCTCTTCTTCTCCACTGACTCTCAGCCCCCAGGCATCCGCTTGCACACGTGTTAGTCATTAATTCCTGTGCTTCCTTCTGCAGTGCTGTCTGTCGTCAGTGCAGCTGGGTTCGCACCACGTTTGGCTCCTTCCAGCAGCAGGCCTTGGGTTGAAAAACATCCCACACGTACCCGAAGCCATGTCCCAGGCGTGCGAAGCACCCTCTTGGACTTGCGTCATATAAGCCCAACACTGATGGGCTGCAGCCTGGCCTGCATACTCTTTCAATCACATCGAAATTAAAATAACATCACCATCATCCTCAACAACAATAGGAGAAAATGCTAATTCTTCTTCTTTCTTCTCCTTCTTGTTTTTCTTCTTATTTTTCTAATTTTTCTAGTTCTTCTAATTCTTATTCTTATTACTATTATCATTACTATTATTATTATTGTTGTTATTTATATTGTTTATATTGTTAATATTAACTTAGGATCACATAGGTACCACAGAGGAGCCAGAAGAGGCCTGGGGCCAAGCAATAGGGAGTGTGAATGTGGCTGATCAACTCTAGCAGGACTTGTGGTGAGCACTGCAGACACAAGCCCTCACAACACCTCTCTGCACCCAGCAGGGACCAAAGATCACTCCCTGGGAAAGACATCCTTAGCTGTGTGGTGACCTTTGGTCACTGAGACATGGACAGCAAAACTGAGCCATTACTTTGCCTTTCCCATGAGTTTTTTGTTGCTCCATTGAAGATGCTTCTGGGATGTTCTCAGATGTTCAGTGGCAGGACTGATAGAGCCAATCTGTCTTCTGCCTGACACTCATGGTGAAGGAAAGAGTCTCAGAAGAACATTCTCGGTTGAGAAGCAGCCCACCATGCTGAGGCTGTGTGCTTCCAGTCTTGAGGTTCCACAGCTCTGCATTTAAACCATCAGGTCTTCCATGAATGTTATAGAGTCATAGAATCATTTAGGTTGGAAAAGACCTTTAAGATCGTCAAGTCCAACCCTTAACCTAGCACTGCCAAGTCCACCACCCTGTCCTTATTTAACTGTGCCCTAACTGGGCACTGTCTGCAACAAATCATTTCACCTGGGACTTGCTCTTTAGGAAATGTGCTGATCAGTCTCTCACAAAGTGCATCCACGTAGGGAGGGTATCTGGTCAGGTTTGCTACATGGACACATCCTTAGTATGTGGTTGATTGACTTTGTTGCATGGAAAACAAAGCTCTGCTACGTGGACACATCCTTAGTATGTGGTTGATTGACTTTGTTGCATGGAAAACAAAGCTCTGGGATATTTTGTCCCTTTAGACTATAGTTAAGGTCTTACTTTCTGATAATTTTACTTTTTTCTCCTGTTTCCCACCTCACGTTACTGAGGAGCACTGCGGGGAGCACTGATCAAACCCCAGGGGATTTCAGTAGACCCCCAAAATGGAGAGTGTACAACCATCCTGCTGTTCTATTATGGTTTTTGATTGATGGTTTCACACATTCTTAGGTGTCCGTGAAGGAAATAAAACGCTGAGGCAGTTGTTAGCAGATATTCTTGAACATACTGGAGGTGCTCTAGTGCAAAAAGGCTCTTGAGCCTTGAGACTCCCAAGCTAACCATAGAAGGAGAAACCTAAAATGTACAGAGGCAGTGATTGCACAGGGAATCAGGAAATCAGAAAGCTTTGTGGTTCCTGAGTGAGGAGTTCACAGCCTCGGTGGTGGCCGGCTTTGGTGACAGCACCTTAACACAGGGTTAAGGAGCTCCTATCCCTCCAGCTTTTGCTTCTGTTCTCACCCTTACTGATATGAGTTATGCCACCAAACCTCAGTCTGGTCTCTGTAGAAAGCGAGTCCCCCCAAAACGACTGCTCGCACTTAGAAAAACCTTAGACTCTCCCAAATTCTGTTTGTAAAAACTTATAATCTCTGCAACTGAGCAAATATACACAGAGGTGGGTCTTCTTTTGTCACTTTTTAAAAATGCAAATGTTTTCCAGCCCTGGCGTAGGGAACTGCTGGTGCTGCGATGGAGAAACACCAGCCAGTGAGTGTTAGATGTTGGTAAATTCCCCTTGTGTGTGGGATTTTGGGGTTTCAGAGTCACTGTGGAAGGCCTCACTTCTGCTTATGATCCTACATGACAGATTCATGCTTTTTAAACATATATAGATCTGCCTTTTTAAGCATTAAAAAAGGGCAACCTATCAACCCAGGTGACGTATTAGACTTTTCACAGCCCAGCAGGCTTGTAACAACTTACTCCGGAAATGTGATCCAGACAAAAGGGAAAAAAACCCCACCATTGCTAAGCTGTATTGAAATTTGCACTGACATAGGCTGGAAGTTGCTGCTCTGTAGCAACATCTAGTGATGTTTTTGTGCACAAAAAAAAACCAACCCCGTGCTTTAGATTACAAACCCATTATAAGGAGAGAACAGCAGGTTGGAGCAATAGATCGTTGAGTAGCTCCCTTGAGGTCAAAATGCATCTGACTGTAGATGTGAATCTAGATTTGGTTTAGTCACAGTGACAGGTTTATGGCTGATCAAGACAATTCTCCTGACTCCCCCTTCTGTACTCCCAGCTGAACCAGTGACCTTGGCACAAGGGTTATAGGGGACAACAAGGGCACAGGAACTTTGGATAACGCTGAGAAGGGACACGTATCTCTCTGCCTTATGTCTCCCACTAACTGAAATTCTGGTTGTGCTGGCAGGGTGGTTTAGCTCCTTGTCAGTCCTGTGTTTGTACAAACTGGTGAGGCTGCTCTTGTTTGTCCAGATGAGGTGGTGGGATTGAGAGAGCTCAGATGGGAGATGTGGAGCTGTGAGAAGCCCATCATGACCTAAGGAGTGTCTGATTGCTCTGGCTGGAGATGTACTATTGATTGCCATATTGCTTCCTCGGGGCTGTTGGCCATGGTATAGGCAGGTCTTACTCAACCAAGCCTTGAAAGGCCCAGTTAAGCTCTGATGAACCTTTGACCTCTCTACTTGCCTTGGAGAGAGGGAAATTTGTAGCTTTGCAGTCTGGTGGGACTTGCCCTGAGAAGGCATTAACAAGGGCTGGGAGAGGTGTCTGCAGCTGCAGGCAGGCAAGGGAAGAGGATGTAGCTGGTCCCTGGGTCAGGTCCTACTTGTCCTCACAGCTCCCTCTTCTGCTCATTCTCCAGGTGCCTATTCCTTGTCTGTGAGAGACAGCGATGCTGCTCACGGGGACATCATCAAACACTACAGGATCCGCTCCTTAGATGGCGGGGGATATTACATCTCCCCCAGAATGACTTTCTCCAGCTTGCCAGAGCTAATCCATCATTACAGCCGTAAGTTGTTTGTCTTCCCTAATGGGTTTGTCTCCTGGCAGAAGGTGGGCATGTGGACCAAGAGAGGACAGGCTTACCACCACCATCACTCCATCCACTCTCATGGGCAAGGTGTGCTTCTCCAAGCAGAACTTGGGCACCCATGTACTATCTTTCATCCTAGGGCATTGTGAGGGTGAGCTCTGCTCACAGCTCTATAACCAGGGAAGGTCCCCCATCAGGAAAGGAGAGAGATGAATGTTGAAGGGATGCTTGGGAAGCAGGCTTTGGACTTGCGGGGCAGGAGAACTTTCTCCTCTATGACTCCTTTGGAGCTTTTTCCTGTCACTGAGTCTATTCTGGATGCCTTGATCCCTGCGGCTGAAACACTTGTGTGGTTGTGGAGGTTTCCCTTGAGTTGACAACTTTTTCCTGGCACGTGTAGATGGAGGAGGAGGAGGTTAGCTCTGCCATCCCATTGAACTCTTCTGTGCTTCATCCTCACACAGAGAAAGGGGATGGCCTCTGTCAGCGGCTCACAGTTCCCTGCATATCCCTGGTTCCCCAGAGACCCTGGGCACAGGATGAATGGGAGATCCCACGGGAGTCTTTGAAGCTTGTGAAGAAACTTGGCAGTGGGCAGTTTGGGGAAGTGTGGATGGGTAAGTATAATTCCCCCCCGTTCCAGAAATAGTGTCACCTGGGTGACAATATCCCACTTTTTCTGCTTCCCTGTTCCACTTTATAACCCAGATCTGAATCCCTTATGCCTTCCTGCCCACTGCTAATCAGCGGGAGAGGAAATGGGGTGAGCTCAGCTTCCTTTGCTGTCCTCTTTGTGGTTGCTTGTTGTTTTGGAAATTGAGATTGTGGACAGGACCAGACTGAGTTGACATCCTGACTGCAGTGTCCTGGCTTTTTCGATGGCATTTGGGTTGTTTGAGAACCCAGCTGGTGGGAGGTCCCAGGGGTTTCACCTAGAAAAAGTCTTACAGGGCTGTGAGTAGTGCATGAGGATGGGCTCATCACATGGGTGTCCACCACCCAGAGCAGGAATTATCCCAGATGAAGCCACGTGGATTACAGTTGTGCCATGTCTCTCCCTTCTCCTCTTACACCTACTGGTTTCCCAGAGCCCACTGGCACTGAGATTTTCCATTTATTTCTTGTTGGGAGATTGAGAGTTGTTGCTGTGTTTTTTCTGCTCCCTCATCCACAAGCTCTTCTGCTCTTTATTGCATGGCCTGATAGAGCCTGTAGAGAGGCCAAAATTCCTCAATGCATCCTTATCTCTCTGCAGGCTACTACAAGAACAACATCAAGGTAGCTGTGAAGACCATGAAGGAGGGCAGCATGGATCCTGATGCCTTCTTGGCAGAGGCAAACTTGATGAAGAGGCTCCAGCATAACAAACTGGTCCGGCTGTATGCAGTAGTCACAAAGCAGCCTATCTACATTGTGACAGAGTACATGGCCAATGGTAAAGAGCCTCATTGAGTGTTTTGTTGGGTTTCTGCAAAATTAGGTCAACGGGATGGCTGGTACTCCCATCATAATGGGGGTGGAGAGGAGGGCGTTGTACCAAATCTGTAAGCAGAAGGACTAAATGATCCACAAGTTTGTTTCTAGTACTGGAAGGGACCTTCTGGGCGATTAAATTCTGCCTCTTGTGGTCTCATATTTCATAAGATACTTCACAACATGGTAATGCTTCATTAGAAGAGTATTTACAGTTCTCATCTCCACTGCTCCTACTGGAATTTTGTTTCAGCTTTTTACTCCCCTCATGGTGAAATTGTCCTTTATTTTGCCCCTCTTGTCCATAAGTCTTTGAGCGATGAATGCCCAGCAGTTTGCAAAAGGTCTGTGTGAAATAGAACACAAAAAAAGGACTGCATTTGTGAACTTTCCTAATGGAAGATGCTCCAGCAAACACCCATTGTGGTTTCTCGGATTTTCTCAAGGATGCAGGCAGATTTGTTGCATATATTCTGAGAAGACCCAGGGAAAACAAATGTATAGGCTTATACAGGAGAGTTACAGCAGTCTCTCCTCTTTTGCAGGGTGTTTGCTGGATTACTTGAAGACAGAAGAAGGAAGCCAACTGAATCTCCCCAAACTCATTGATATGTCTGCTCAGGTGAGTGAACAACCCCTGGGAAACAGACTCGAGACTGTGATTTGTTATTGCCTTGGTGAAATGCTTGCAAGTCTGAAGTCTGTCAGAGCGTTGATTTCGTGGAGAAAAACAGCACCTCCTGGTGTGCTCACTCAGGGTTTCTCTCTCAGCCCTCTCGCCTTGATGTGCTCGTCAGCTCAGCAATGCTCTGCTGGCCTCAGGACAGCCTCTGGGGAACTTAGTGCCATGCTAGAGAGCTGGGGTTTGGTTTTTGGGTTTGTTCTGTTTTGTTTTATTTTGGTGGGTTTTGTTTGGTTTTGTTTTGTTTTGTTTTCTGCATTACTGAGCAGAAAATATGTTTGTGTCGCTTTTTACCAAAAGGAAGAAAAAGCTCAACAAAGAGGCTTTCAGTGTAGACACATGCTGGCTTTAAGCAGTTCTTCCCTTCTCGTGATTAGGCTTAAAGGGTGTTCTGACCCTCAAATCTGGGAATATTGCTCCTTATGAGAACAAACTTTTCTCTCTGCAGGGTCATTTCCTTCTAAGCATCCCCAGGCTGTGAATGTTAGTAGTTGCAGCTGCACCATAACGTTTTAGTCCAGAAGTGAATCTAAACTCAAATGGGTCAAATTCAGGTAAACTGAGACCCGGAGTGGCAGCATCTTGGCAACAAGTTGTACTTGAAAGACGAGGTTAGCAAAATCATTCTGCTTTGGTCCTGGCCAGCTGTTGACAGAGTTTGGCTCACCCAGAGCAGAACTAGGTTGATTTTGGAAATATTGGAAAAAAGCCATGAAGCATCAGTGTTACCGCTGAATACAGTTATTTTGATGTGCAGGTCTGGGATTTACCCATAAGATCACTTGGCCTCTCTGGGTCAAAGCAAGCCCGAGCAAACAACATATAAAGGCTGGTCACTTGGTTCCAGCCATCATACAGACTTATTTTATAATGTAATAAAAACTAGAGAATCTTAATATTTGAGCAACTGTTATATATAGTGAAAGATTTTCCTTCTTCCTTTAATCAAGATGAAAGGATTTAAATACTTTAATTTTTTATACTTTATATACTTTATATACTTTAAATACTTTAAAGCACTGTCCCCATTTTTATTTTCCTTTAGACCCCTGTGAAGGGGGCAGAGGAACACATTTCAGTCCCTTCCCTCTTCACTAGTGAAAAGTCTTCCATAACTGCAGCTTTTATTTGTTGTCTGTGAGAGGTTATGGGGCCAACAGCATCCTCCCTGTTTAGTATCTTTCCCTTAATTTCTTTCTTCTTTCCCTCTTTCTCTTTTTACCTCCCCATTTCCCCCCCATTTTTTCATTCTTTTGTTCCTTCTCTCAAAAGGTAAAGCCTGTTGTTTGTATTCAATTCCTGCTGATAAGCAGAATATTCCAAATTCATCCATAACACAGAGCCCCTGGGTTTGGTGAGAGTGCTGCTCCAGAAATTAGCTTGATGCATTTCTATGTAAGAGGAAAGTGCTGTAGCCAGAGGAATCTGCGCTCAACTACAGTCACAGGGGTGACCTGGAGCAAAGCTGTTGGCCAACATTATACCCAGCTTTGAGGCAGGGACAGCAGAAGCCACGAGTACTCATGTTTTTATTTACCACAACATTATAACTTGCATTGAGCACGAGGAATAATGAAGAATTTCCAGGCAGGTGTGTGGAGGCGTCTGGGAAGAGGTCAGTGATCTTGTCTGTCCCAAGCACGAGGGTGGTATAGGTTGGACAACACAATGGCTGCAGGAACCCTTGGGACAAACCTGTCACAGGGCAACCTCATGCAACCAGACCTCCTCTCCAAGTTTGGGTTGAAGAGTTGAATATGATCACATAGCATGGCCTGAGCTGGCCAGAATCCTATCCACTACAATGGTCAAATAGTGGGTTGGCCCCCACTACAATGGCCCACAGTGGGTACCATCACTGGATGTGAAGGAGATCTGGCTGTGACATCCGTCACCCCATTGATTGCCAGGGTTGATTCGGCTGATCTGGCTGGCTAGGCGGGTGTCCCCTTCCTCCCTCACCACTCCATGTGCGTCCCTGCTGAAGCTGCACGCTCAGTCGAAGAGGATGACCTTCCTCAATTGAGACGTACCGTTCATCGGTCAAGGGTACACGGTAGCTGTGCTCCCCTGCTAGAACCTCCAAACAAGCTCTGTGATCACCCGGGTTGACCAGTTACACATGGACATCACCTCTCCACAGACACCTGGAAGCACTCACCTGCCCTACACACTCTTCTCACATCCCTCCACGCTCTTTCCAGCATCCTGCACCACATGCCACTTCCAGGACAAAGTTGAGGTTGTTCAGCTTGGAGAAGAAAAGGCTCTGGGGAGATCTTATAGGAGCCTTCCAGTACCTAAAGGGGGCCTACGGGAGAGATGGGGAGGGATTCTTTAAGAGCGAGTGTAGCAATAGGATGAGGCAGAATGGTTTTAATCTGAAAGAGGGGAGATTTAGATTAGATCTCAGGAAGAAATTCTTTGCTGTGAGGGTGGCAAGACCCTGGCCCAGGTTGCCCGGAGAAGCTGTGGCTGCCCCATCCCTGGAGGTGTTCAAGGCCAGGTTGGAGGGGGCTTTGAGCACCCTGGTCTGGTGGGAGGTGTCCCTGCCCAGGGCAGGGGGTCGGAACTGGATGATCTTTAAGGTCCCTTACAACCCAAACCATTCTATGATTCTATGATTCTATGATAGTCAAACGTAGATCAAACCCCCACACCCTAGCAACATCATAACCCGCACAAGCCACCCTCAGCACCTTGGGTAAAAAGGATTTTTCCCATCCGTCAAGACATGGGTGTCAATCGGAAGGACAGCTTTCATCGCTCCCACCCCCCAGGGCAGGGATTCAAACACGGCAGCTCCCGGAGGAGGGAGAGGAAGAAAAGGGCAGTCTCTCAAGCTATTTTGCTATCTATTCATCTGCGGTGTTGGGATGACATCACGGCCCAACAGGCACCCAACCCTCTCGAGCGCAATTTTGGATCCAATAGCATCCGTCGGAGTTAAAATTAGAAAACTCTGGGCCGATGCGCTTGATCCTGTGGTCAGTCTCGGGGGTACATGCTTGAAAGCACGCTTGGCTGGGACGGGCCCATCGCCGGGTACTATCTCATTAACATCAGGACAGGAAATTACATCAATTCTTCCATTTTCCACTGCAGCAAACAGCACTTGCGCTGAAGGGGTGTTGACACAGGTTAGAAATGCAGCATTGGAAAGTATGTGTTAGTATCCTGTTTGAAACCACATGTAAGACGAGATGCTGATGTGAATCTGTATGGAGTGGAAAATTGCTCTGCCCTCACCCACAGGCACATAAAAGCTTTAATATGCACTAACCATTATTAGCAAGGGGTTGCGTACATCCACTCGCCCTCCTGATAAAGGCCTAACCCAAATCTGAGACTCGACTGATAGAGCAATTTTGCAATCTCTTTTTTTTTTTCTGTATCTCTCAGCACCCGGCAATAAAAGATTGCTGCCGTCATTTATAGGGGTTCGTCACACACCGGGCACCTCCCCGGGGCTGCTCCCTGCTCCAAGGAGCTAGACAGAGAAAGATGATACTGGGAGCAAGAACCTCCCAAAGTAAAGTTTGGAGGGGTTTGGAGAAGTCAGCGCATGTTCAGGACAAGGGATTTGTCCAGGGATATCCTCTCTATCCCATCATATTTCCATGAATAGCTGGGTTTCCTGCTCTATTGCATCCTGTAGGTATCAGAGGGGAACTGTATTGTGTCCTGGGTCCTAGTCTGGATCCAGCGCAGGGAAAGAAAATGCCAGTCTCAGAAAATACCAGTCTCAGTTTTACGGTGGAGGGATCTCCTCCCCATCCCAAAGCAGACCAGTGAGGGAGAACAGAGGAGGTTGCTGAAGAACATCTAGTTGTCCTAGATCTGGACTTTGCTACTGTGACTGAGGGACAGATGAGCTCTTTGAGTGTTTTGTTTTTTTGTTGGTTTTTTTTTTTTCTTTTTTTAATTCACGTATTTAATCTGGAGTGTTTGTGATTAAAATCCCAACTAGAGGGGAGAGTCTTGTGGCAGAAACTGGGAACCCAGTGATGTGGCTTCAGATTTGCTTTGACTCTGTGCCTTGCTACAGACACGACTCACAGCTGTAACTTCTGAGCAAAACAGAGAGTGATGTTTCTGTTCTGCTTCACTCGGCTGCTTAAAGCTTTTGGAGGCCGAGTGCATGCTGGTAGAGCTGCATATATCCATATTTACATGGGCAGTATCTATTTGTCTATGTATGTGTCCATCTACCTGTTTATCTCTCTGTCTGTCCATCTATCTGTCCATCCATGGAGCGTGTATGCACGTCCATGTATGTAGAGGCAACCCTATAAACATGCTGTACTTTCATAAAGATGGGTAAGATGCAGGCAAGCTCGCTTGTTGTCATGGGGAGGTGACTGATGAAGATGGGCTCTTCTTCCTCTCCAAGGTGGCAGAGGGAATGGCATACATCGAGCGCATGAACTCCATCCACCGCGACCTGAGAGCCGCCAACATCCTCGTCTCAGAGACACTCTGCTGCAAAATTGCTGATTTCGGCCTGGCCAGGATCATCGAGAACGAATACTTGGCACAGGAAGGTGGGTGTCGTTCCCAGCTTTGCTTCACCAACACATTCCCTTTATCTCCAGCCCTCCTGCCACGCAGACGCGCCAAGATATGAGGTCTCCAAGGGTTGGGCTGGGACCAGGCATGGGGCACCACTGCCTATGGGGTGAGACCAGAGCCCCCAGTTCTCCTCCTATCAGCACCCAGGCAGAGCAGGCAAGAGAGCCAAAAGTGGGGTCCCAGGAGAGGGAGCAGCACTTGGGGACAGTAAAAAGTAACTGAGGTTGGCAGAGGGAAATGGGAAAAATGTATTTTAGCATCATGGAATCACGGAATTGTCAGAGATGGAAAGGACCTCTAGAGATCGTCTAGTCAAACTCCTGGGGGAGTCCTGCTGAATCTCAGGTTGTGCTACTGGAGGAATTTGACCTCTACTAATGAAAACTTCTGCCTGTGCCTACATGCTCACAGTAGGCTGGTCTGAAGGGAAGGAAATAGCAGTGTAACTCAGTCACCGCGCACCACGGGATGGCAGAGGGGAGCTGGAGACATGAATCTGGAGCTAAATGCATTTTCCAGATGTCCCAGGCAATCCAAGCCCAGACCAAATCGGGTCCTTTCAATAACAGAGAGACAAGTTGGCAGGGGTTTCTTATGGGAACAGAGTACCTTGAACATCTAAAACAAAACAAAACAAAACAACCTTCCCCAAACCCCCCAAAAAGACATAAACCCCCCAATATTCCCCATGTGAAATAACGTGAAATCTCCTTATGACTCCACCTGCAAAGCCAACCCCCTTGCTGGGGCTGAGTGTCTGAACTGGCAGTGGACAGAAGAGTATGACCATGAGAGGTGACAACTGGTTTGTTGATGCAGAGGTCCATCTATAGCCATACAAAAACAGGGTTAAGTGAAATTCTTCTGGTAGCAGCTTTTTCTCTGTACTTCGAGGTCAATTGTGAGATCGTGTCATTCAGGTTGCAAGGAGACTGTACAGAGCATCAGGGAAACAAGCAGGAGTAAAACAATTAAGTCTGGCATAAGTGGCACTTACCAGAAGATTTTCAGATTTTGGAAATCTGTCCACCTCTAGAATTGGGATGAAGCTAAAATTTCCCATAAAAATGCTCTAGGGAATGGAAATTGAATAGTTAATTTTTTCTTATACGATAAGAAACTTTTCTTTCCACTTGCCGTCCCAAAAATACCTTATGATACAAATTGTACCCATTCCAACATGAAAAACTATTTCAAAGCAATAAAAGCTCACAAGTGTAATTTGTGGAATGTCATGAAGGGGTACTGTGGGATTGCTGCAATTCTTTAAGACATTTTTTTATCCTTACGAGAAGTTTTGGTGAAATCAGTATAATTCTGCTAACATACCCAAAAGGGCTACAAATCCAGTGGAAAACAGCTCCTATCAGCATTTTTTCCAGCCAGCTTTAATCTGAAATAACAACTGCCCCTCTATCTACTTTGAACAATTTTCACTCCATAGATTGTATTTCCGAGCCTCGTCAGTCTACTTGTCAGAGCGTGATGTGCAAGAACAAAGGCACTTATTTCACACACTGCATTTGGGCTTTCAGTCCTGAAAGGATATATACAAATAAAAGTGTGGTTTTCTGTGCAGTTCTTGAATACGCTCAGCTCCTATGCATCAAGGTGTTTTGGGGTTTTGTTCTCTTTTTGGCCTTAGCTAACTGAAATACTGAAATTGTAATCCTATGGTCATTGCTGTCCGCAGAGTGCAAAACAAGGTCTAGGTGGATAAAATAAAATGGGACTTTATTTTTGGTTTTTAATATACATACGCAGCTCGAAGAACCAGAGAATTTATATTTGCTGTATCGTTTATGCACTTTTGCTAAAAACAGCCCCTTTCCGGTGAATGATTTTATACAGAATAAAACCCTACTGTTGTTATCCTCTAATAAATCTAAAAGCATTGGCTTTGAATAGCACAAACACATACTTTGGGCTCCAGAAACCCATTGGTTCCACATGACAAGTTGCCACCTGAAGGGCGATGGGTCTCTCCTGAGAACTACTGGATGCCCAAGGGCTGTGGCAGGCGCTGATCACTCCATCATCATGCCCTCGGCATGCACGGCGCTGGTCGGCCATCCATCCTACCATTTCTGGCTCCATTCCTGGCTCCATTCCCAAGATCCCATCGCTAAACACACAAGAGATGCAAAGGTGTTATAAGACTTCACAAGTAAAATATCTTACCTAGACTACTTATTTTTAAAATATACACATTATCGGTTACCCAATGCATTAAGTTTTTGCATTATTTGGCTTCCACCTATCAGTAACTATGGATGTTTATAAGCGTATACATGATAAAAAGTCTTTTAAGATGAAATAGCCCTGTCTGCACTGGGAAAAGAACCAAGGAAGGCAAAGAGATGCCAGGGAGAAATGACCTTTTAAGAAAAGCAGGAGATAGGGAGAAATTGCCTTCCTCTGGCCTTATTTCTGTAACTCTATAATTCCTTCAATAAGTCTCGTCACATCCCCCTGATGAAGTCAAGAGCCCACAGGACCCAGGGCTCAGTCTTTGGGAAACTGCTTGCCCATGCCCATGGGAAAGGAGGGGGATGCTGTAACCCCACCTGCTATTTCCCTTTGCTTCCTCCGGACAGGTGCCAAATTCCCAATCAAATGGACGGCGCCGGAGGCCATTAACTTTGGCGTTTTCACCATCAAATCTGACGTGTGGTCTTTCGGGATCCTCCTGACAGAAATCATCACCTATGGCCGGATCCCTTACCCAGGTACGCTGCAAATACAGGATGAGTGAGCATCAGCTTCAAAGCATCTAGAGCTGCTTTATGCTTGGAGACCCATATCCAAGTGTGTACACGTGTGCCCAGACACACACCCCTGTCTCTTCATGCTGGGTTTCCTCTCCTAGGCTCCCATGAGTCTCAGTTATACCTGTGGTGGGAAAAAAACCTGTAGGGGGGAGTCAGGGAGAGGGCAGAGGGATGGAAGGGAGAGCACAACCCTGAGGAAGGGATGGTGCCCAGATATGGCCCAGCATCATGGTCCTTCATGCCCCTCCAGCCCTGCCTGGATGGGAGCTCCACTGAGCTTCACTCCCAGGTTGCTGAAAAACTCCTGTTGGGCTGTGTTTTTCTCCAGGGATGACCAACCCCGAGGTGATTCGCAACCTGGAGCGGGGCTACCGCATGCCCTGCCCGGACATGTGCCCCGGTGAACTCTACAACATCATCCTGAAGTGCTGGCGAAACAAGCCTGAGGAGCGCCCGACCTTTGAGTACCTGCAGTCGGTCCTCGAGGACTTTTACACTGCCACAGAGAAGCAATATGAGCCAGAACCTCAGCAGTAAGCCACTGTCCCACCAGCACGTGGGGGGACATAACTGGAAGAAAGCCACTGCCCTGCACAGCCCAGTGATGGCTTTTTTCAGGCCTTTCCCTTTCTCCTGTGTGCCACCATGATGCATTTGGAGATGGGGAACGAGGGGGGACGTGAGTGAGGTGGATGCTGCCAGCTCTGTGGTTAACATGAAGACTAAAGAGACAGCTGGTATGGCTCCTTCCCCATCCACCTTGGAGGTCTGTACCCATTTTGCAGACATCACCTCTGCCATGAAGGACAGCAGACTCCTTCGTGACCTGTTCAGAGAAAGAAAAACCCCTCAGCCCTGCAACTTCAGCCCCAAGAAGAGGGGATCATGGCCGGGATGGTGGTATGGGGGAGATACAGAATATCTGCTCCCCCTTCTGATGCCACTGCCTGCAATACTACAGCTCCCTTCATGCCAGCGGCATGGGTGGGAATGTGACCTCTCTGCACCTCCTTGGGCCACACCAGGTTCCCAAGCTCTGGAGGAATCTCTCCAGGTGATGCCACCACCTCCCTGCCTCTCACCCCCCTAAGTCAATAATAAAGTACTGAATATCACCATGTTCCATTTATTTATTCAGACCCCAGAGAACAGGCCCCTGTGCTTTCCATGCCCGTGGAGGAGAAGGGGAGAGGTTCTGGGGCTCCCCGAGCAGCTCCGGGTAATGCTGGGGTGGTACGCAGGGCAGGGAGGGGGGATGCCCGGGGTGCACCCACCAACCCGGGGCACAGGAGGCCCTGGAGCCAGGAGCCAGGAGAGATGTTTGTTGTGTGGCCACGAGATGTCCCTCCTTCCCCACAAATCTGGGTGGCTCCTGCCACCCAGCTGGTGGGAGAGGAATTAAACTTCAAAATATCCCCAAAATGAAAAAAATACCCTCCCTGCTTTGCTGAGCCCTTCACTGCACAAGATCCTGATGCAGCATCATAGAATCACAGAATGGTTCATGTTGGAAGGGACCTTAAAGATCATCTAGTTCCACCCCCCTGCCATGGGCAGGGACACCTCCCACTAGACCAGATTACTCAAAGCCCCCTCCAACCTGGCCTTCAACACCTCAAGGAGGAACACCTGCTTGAACACCCCCATGGTGCATCCCGCTCTATGCCCAGCACCAGGAGGGTTCAGGTGCTCTTTCCCTGCTCTGTGGTGCATCTCTGACCCACAGCTCTGGTGGAAATGTCCAGATGAAGCTGCAGGTTGGTCTCCGTTGGTTGACTCCGCTTGTGTCAAAGGGAACAGCACTTTGCCTGACTTCAAGTATCGTATCCCTCCTTTTCAGAGCCATAACTGGGAGAAAGACCATGTACGGACTGGTTTAGCATTCACAGGAGGCCAAAGTATCTGGAGATGACTGGTTTGCACAGCTTGGAAATGTCATTCCCTGCATCCCCAGGAGGGAAAGGGACTTTAATAGCAGAAGACAGGTGTCCCAGACCAGGAAGAAGGGAACAATTTGAGATGACAGAGCCTCAGAAAACCTAGATCTAGTGGGGAACACCCTAGGATGTCCAATATGTTTTCACCAGAGTTGTGGATAGGGGTCTTTGGAGGACCTGCACCCCTCTAGGACTTCAGTTGAAGCTCAGGGTGTGAAACCTCAGGGTGTGAAAAAGAGCATCAGACACCTGTGTTCAGCAGATGGGATTCTGTCCCACCAAAATGTCCAGACCTGGAAGTCAATCAACCTCTGGCGTCTCAGAGCTCTTTTCTTATTCCACCCATAATACATCTGTTTTCCACAGCAGACCCATGGGCAGCTTCACTCCTCATAGAGGAAGGTGAAGTTTCCTCCCAAGCATTTCTGTGAGCCATCAGAAGTCATCTTCCAACTCAGCACGAACAGCTGGGGAGCAGCCGTGTGGCCAGGGCCTGGACACGGTGAGACAGATCTCTTCATCAGCAAACCTCATTCACCCATATCCATCTTCACAAACTGGTTCCTGGGCCCCGTGAACCCAGTGCTAGCAGGTCCCAGAGATAATTTAAGATGGAACAGTCTTGGTCCACTTGTTTCACGGCTCCAAGGGACAAGATGTATGTGCTATAAATATATGAACCCCGTTTTAAACAAGAAGGAAGTATTAGCCATTTATTCAATAATTACATTTGAGTTGAAAAAGCAATCTCCCTGCTTGAACTGCAGCTTGGTCTTTCACGTTTACCAGGAACTCCATGCAGGACAAACAGATTTCTATTAATGAGATGACATGCCACAAATAAATAAAAAGGAAAGATATATGATGCCTTGGCTGCAAATATTTTATTGAATTGAAAACTGTGGATCATTTGTGCTGGAGCAAACCAGGACGAAGGGTTACAGGGTGTCTGGTAAGCACTTCTGCATTGCTTTATCACCCAAGGCCAAAGAGTCAAGTATTGTAGCTCAATTTAGAAAGGAAATGGATATTTTTATGGCCAATAGCAACACGTGGCCGAGGCCAAGGTGAACACAGCAAGGAGACTGTAAGCTGTGCTTCCTCTGCACTGGCCACCGTAGCCTTTTTTTGTTCATGCTGCACAAACAATTCTTGAATTTTGTTCCCTGCCATGCTGGTGATAAATGGATGGGGTGTAGACACTCACCGGGCTGCATAGTCATGTGTGGTTCCACCATGAAGCCATTGCAGAAGCCACTGGCAGCTCTTCCTTTGCGTAGGGGAGTGGGGCTGCGGGCTGTGCCACCAACTGGAGTCTCTCCAGGGGATGGAGGGAGACCACGAGCCCCATGAGCAGCCGTGGTTTTACGCAGCAGCCACCAAACCCACAGTGAAATGGAACCCACAGCTCCACCACAGCAGAAATGAGTCAGCTGGAGAGAAAAGGACCTGTGCTCCAGTATGTATCCTGGACACATACATCAGGGACCTCAGTCAAAAACCCAGGTGAGAAGTGAGATGCTGTCTCCTGTGACCTCCAGCCCAGGAGACAACTGTAGTCCAGGGGACCAGGATGTCTCCAATGGCCCCAGCAAGCTCTGCGAGACCCCCTTCAACCCCTGTACCTACCTGGCAGCCTAAGAGGTGTCTCTTCACTGTGGGTGTGCTCCAGCCAAAGGCTCACAGGTGAGTGTCAGAGCAGGAGAAAGGAGAAAGTGACCCAGGCTCTCACATTCAGTTTGTGATTCTTGAGAGATTTGCAGCAAGGACCCTATAACTCACACAAGCAGCTTAGTTACAAGGACCTCTCTAAAGCTACCCAAGAAGAGCATGTTGTTTATTGTGTGCAAGGTGTTTTACAAGATAAGAGGCAATTTCTGCCATAAACAGAGAGTATGAACTCTCTGAATGGCCCAGAGAAGTATTAAAGGGGGTGCCGCATGATGTGTATCTTGCACATCCACCAAGATAGTCTTTTAATTTCTTCCCTAGGTGCCAGGTGGTCTTTCCAAAGACCACTGGAATGGTCTTTCCAATTCTCAGACTGAAAGATCCATGCCTCCATTATTGGTCTTTGCTACTACTTTCCCATGCAGCCTTGGTCCTGTTACTTCATCCCCATCTTTTGTCTGAAAATTCATCTGTGCAGGTAATGTCCGGTCTTCTGCTGGTGTTGAGTTCATCTGCATTACCACCCTGTTTGCAAGAGGTTTGAGGGGCTGGGGGAAAGGTTTCTGTGGTATTTTTCAGTTCTCCACCAAACAGATATGGAAATATCCCCATGGCTACAGTGCAAAACCTTCTCCAGGCAGTAGCTGGGACACCTTAGCAGAAAGTGCATGATCTGGAAACTTGGAGCCAGGGCCAGGGGGTGATACAGGCATGGAGAAATCAGCAGAGACTCAGAGGAGAGAGCTGGGAGCAAGAGGGAGAGCAAAGGAAAAACAATCAAGAGGGCAGGGCTGCAGGGAGCAGCAACATGGAGGAAATCAGGTGGCTTCTCTGATGTCTAGTAAGGTGAGGGCTCCAGCTGAGGCTTTTCCCATCACCCAGGCATTCATTGCAATGTGGATTTTCTCGTGCCTAATAAAAAGTTAAGCATAGCATACACTATAGGCTTTCCCGAATGTCTTCAGGAAGCTGGGGTAAAATCAGAGCAGGACAAGATTACCTGAGATGAAAGAACAGAACAGACAGAAGGAAAAAGATGGAGGGCACGGTCCTACCCAGGGGATAGGATAAAGGCCTAGGGCTTCTCAAGTAAGGCTCTTCTACCCTCTTCTTTCTCCCCGTGCTATATTAACACCCTGATCTGCTGGACTCTGGCTCACCCTGCAACCCTGTGAGTGCAGCACTCGGCCAGGGCAGGAGAAAAGAAGAAAAGCCCATTACAATTCCAGATCTCTGGCTAATGGGGGAGCTGGTCCCCTTTTGGGAAGGAGGATGCCCAGCAGGGAGAGGTCTGCATCTACTTTAACAGGCTGCAGCTGGATTCTGGAGCTGTGGCTTGGTCGTCTGGTGTAAAGCAAAAGCAAAGCAGTGATGTATCGAAGTCACATACTGGAAAATGAGATATTTTCAAAGCCATCCCATGATAGGCTCTTGTTTGGTCCTGAGCAGAACAGCATTGGCAGCCACAGCCTCACCAACAGTGCATGCTGGCATGTGTCAGGAGTTCAGGACCTCTCCCAGGGTGATAAAGAACCTGGCACCCTGAGGATCCAAGGGTCCCCACCCTCTGTGTGCAGGACAGGGTGCCTGGAGCTTGCCACACTGCCACCAAAAAGCAAGGCAGGGCCGCCAAGGAAGGGAGGTGGTGAGGAGTCCTCACCTTGCTCTGGTTTACCTCCACCCACACGCAGCAGAGCAAATATCCCCTGGCAAATACTGAAGAGCAAACAAGGGCATCAACGTCCTGCCAGCTTGAGCTCTGGTCTCCAAGCTGCTCCACCAAAGGGAACAATGACCACTTTTTTGCCAGGCAGGCCCCCTCCCTGGCCAGGCAACTAGCCAGTCTAGTGCTTACAGCCAAGGGAGACCTTACCTGGCTTGCTTCTCCATGAAGAAGTCTTGGTTCAGAGCATCCCCAAGGGCTGGTGAAACTTCAGGCTGAGTCTGGAAAGTGTGGGCAGCCATCCCTGAGCATCCCCCAACAGAAGGAGAGGCTGGGGCCACGTGTCACAGGCTGCATGGGTGGCAGAGAGCAGAGATGCGTTACTGATGTGAAGCAGAGACAGAGTCCCCAGCAAATCTACCCAGGGAAAGGCCCCTCCATCCCCACCAGCCACTCAGTGCAACATCCCACCTCTACCAGCAGCCAGAAAAACCGTTCATGGATAATAAGGCTCAAGAGGAGCATTTTCTTTATATGCTCAGGGCCCGTGGATGCTCCAGAGAGGTTTGTGGGATGTGTAAAAGACACTCCCTTCAGTCCTGCTGGGTTGCAGACAGGAGGGCTGGAGATGTTTCTGGACAATTGCCCATCCCTCAGTCATCCGAGTCAGGTGTTATGACACAATCCCTGGCTCAGAAAGTCTCTAAATTGTTGATTTCCTTGTTCTGCTTTCCCAGGGCTCTTGCTGCACCCTTCCCCTGTTCTGCCCATGGCATCTGCAATTGCCCACTGCTGGAGGCAACCTTTGCTGTGGCCTGCCATGGGTGCTCCTTTTCTAGGCTGCTTCCAGACCTCCTTTCTCCAGCGTTTCCTTCCCCACCAATCTGTTCAAGGTCACTCCCAGTTAAAATTAGAAGCTTATTCAGGGTTAGAGAGAAGGGACGGCCAAATTCCCTGGCCTGATCACAGTCCTGGGAGCTGGCGTCAAGGCATCCAGCTCCCTCTCCCCTTGGAGGTGAGGGAGCCTGTGCTTGCCATCCTCACAGTCATAAACAAAATACCTGCAGCCAGCTTGCCCTCTGTGCCTTAAACCTGAGCTCCGGATCTCTGCCAGCAAAGCAGGAGGAAGGGGCATCTCCCTGGAGCCTCCAGTTCCCACCACCATCCTCTGAATGCCAGATGTCACCCCTAATTGTACCCAAGCCAGATGTTTTACTGGTCATAATCATCTCTGTGATAGCAAGAGAGTTCCCCCAGCCTTTCAAATCTATATTTAACTCGTCCTCACCTGATCCCTCTTCCTGGCTTTCTTATCTTTCTTTCTTTTTCATCCAGGGCAGGCTGAAGCCACAGGGTGGAGATAGCAGAAAGGCAGCCATGGTAGGGTAGTAGGAGTTTTACTGTGGTTCATCCCCTGCTCTGGGTTGGGGATGTTTTGGGGTGTGATGTCTGGTCCACCAGGAAAGGACACAGCTGGTAAATGGAATCAGGACCTTGATCCCAGCGTGGTGCACAGCCCAGGGAATCATCCCTTGGATGGTGGAGCAGTAACACTCACATAGCTTGTAACATATGCACCAAAATTTGGTCACAAGGAGGAAAAGCACCCTTGTCTCCCTCACGTACCAGTCAGGGCACCTCCTCCAGGCTGAACTCAACCCTGAGCTGGAACATCAGCGCATAGGCTACTGGTAGTGATCACATAGTAGATGGTAGACTGGTAGACATCACATAGTGATGGCAGAAAAAAACCCGAAATTGCATGCACCTCGCTGGGAGGAACAGCACTGGGCAGCTGTGAATGAAAATCCCTGTGGTGTCACTGCTTGAGAGAGGATATTCTTCAAAAATAGAGGTGTTTCCAATATTAGAAAGAAGCCAGGAGAAAACCCAAGCTTTTTCTTATCACTACATGTCACCTGAAAGTATCTGGGCAATATCAAGTTTTTCACAGAGAAAATATGCTCACTTGAATTGAAGCTGTCAGCCAGACTCTTGGGATTGACAAACAAATTAACCACAGAAGAGGGGTAAGAAAAGTTCACAACGCAGAAGTTAGGGGTTTGGTGGACTTGTTGGGGCAAAACCAGGGTGTTTGGGACAGTAAGTGCCCAGCCTAGGGGCTAGTGCCTTGGAGAACAGCTATTTGGGTGAAACTCCAAATCTCCTACACAAGGGGGAAGAGCTGGAAGGGGTAATCTTAAGAGAAGCTGAGACTAGCTGAGCATCACCATCTGGGTCTAAAGAGCAGGACCTTGGGAACATCGTTCCTCCAAACGCTTGTCCTTCTGGCAGCACTCCTGAACCCTGTATCAACTGGATTCTGGCCCGGATTCTGGATTTCTGGAAGAAAATGTCTCTTGCTGTAGCCCTGATTCCCTAACCAGAAGGGTGAAGATCACAGAGGTATTGTGTGCCTGTGAGCCTCAAGGAAATGGGCAACTGTGGAAAGAAGAGAGCCCATGGATGTCCTTTCTGAGGGAAAGTCTGTAGCATGAACATGGTCCTTATTACAGGAGCTGAAAGAGATGTTATGAATATCCCAGATGCAGAAAAAGCTTCAGATTGGAGGACACATCTTATTAGACAACACATAATCCAACCTCAAGGCCAGCCCACATTGATCAGATCACTCACCCACATTACCCCAAACACCTCATTTGGATGGAAAACTTACTGGGTCCCAGGCAGATGATGCAAACATTTCCAAGATCTAAAAAATACTGACATAGTGGGAAAAAAACATTTGTCCAAATCTCTCTGTACCTTGAACCAACATGTGCTGCTGTGGCCTACCTACAAGACCTCTTACAAACCTTTGGAGAGCAACAATTTCATTTCAGTCTCTGATCCTGTCTTGCAGCTTTCATTCTAGCTTTTCCTACCCAAAGATGCCATTTTTTTGAGGAAATTCTTCATAGTGAGGTGCAAAATGGAGGTCTCTGGAAACAAGTCAAGGCGCTGAGTCCTTTTGGCAGCCAAGCCTGGACAACGTGGGCCTCAGCATGGGGTACTTTGCTTAGTTCTCATGTTGATACCCAACTCAGGTATTAACAATATGCCTTTTTTTTTTTTTTTTTTGCCTCATAAGGTCCTGAAACATTATTGCTTCTGGATTTAGACATTGTGGTGGTCACCACTTCTCCATCAAGGGCCAATAGGCAGTGACAGGAAGGTGAGGTGCAATTACCAGCTCATAGTGAAGTCTTTGAAGGATAAAAACAGTAAATGTCATAAGGATGGTCACATTCTGAGGAAGGTTCAGTGCATGTAGGTGTGGGGCCATTCATGTGGACCCACTTGGCCAGAAATGGGAGCTGTAGCCGTATTGGTGTCTGGGAATGAGGACACATAGTTCGGACCTATCTGCTTCCTCTGGCATTTGACACTCACATATCTCCATCCCTCTGTGCATGACATTATCAGGGACTGCAGTCAGTTTTCTGAGTTTTTCCTGGAATTTGAGTGTCTGCCGGGGAGCTTTGAGCAAATAGCAGAGGAACAACTCCAGAGCAGGAATTTCAATGCATTTCCAAGTGGAGAGAGGCATGTAGGAACCCAGCCCAGAGCTGAGCTCACCTATTTTATTTGGGAAGAAACCCTTGCAAGAAAGATCTGGCCTGGCCTCCAGGTTCCCCTCTGCTAAGGACTAACAACGTGATGTGGGCAACCACAGACCTTCTTCCCAGAGAGCCCTATATGCATGGCCTGCTGCTCTCCCCTGCCCCACAAACCAAGGGTCCCAACCAGGCCCCTAGGGGTATATTAGGAAGGGTAAAGACTGGAGCTATACGGGACAGTGCCCATTGTTATGAGGATAACCCCCTTACAAAGAAGAAAGGCAGAACATTGAACACCTTCAAGCCATAGGGCTAAGCCTTGACTGGGGCATGTGCTCTTGCAAGCAGAGGGATGTTCAGCTGCTCTGAACAGGTAAATGTGAGAGTCTCTGCCCCATGTTTTCTTATCTAGGTCAAACCTTCAGGACAACTGGCCTGTCCCATCCAGGAGGTCAGAAATTAATATCACAACAAGCCCTTCTGCACTTGAAATTGGACCCTGCCCTACAGCAAGGGTGTGCTCTGACCTTTCTTCTCTACCAGCACCTTGCCTTTGCCATCGTCATCTAATGACCTTTGCCTTTCCCATCTTCAGCCAAGGACCTTGAGGGCCTTGCTTCTGCAGAACAAACACTGCTAGAGCTGTTTGGGGTGGTGTTGACTCTGCATTACCTTAAACTTTTGAGCCTAACTCATTACAGCCGTGCTGATAAACAAAAAAAGTACCTGGCCTGTCCTCTGACCCTGAGGCCAGATGGCCTGGTATGGCCACGTCCACACTATTAAGTTCTCTAAGCCTCCAGAACAGGGTGGACATATCCAAAATACATTTTGGGAATGGTGTCTGTTGTGTGCTGTCTCCAGACCAGGGATTGTTTGAGTCTGTGCGAGTTGAGCTGGGCCAAGCTGATCGTAGGAGCATGTTAACAATTTAGCACTGCAGATGATCAAATTGCTGGCTGTGTTGAATTTACCAGTACAGATATATCCACTAAGCCCAATTTTGCCTGAAATCACCAGTGTTGGTTTTCATCTGGTGGACAGAGCCACCTTGCTCCATAGGCCAACACCACAGAGGAGGTTAATCACCCCAACTGGATAGGCTGGGAAAAAGCTCCTCTGCCATCTATGGACCGGCAATTATTTATCCTGGGTGTTTAGATGCTCGTATAGTTTCCCCACCCTGGATCTATATGGGTCAGGAGCCCCTTCTGTAGACTGTATCTCTAGATCTCCTCTCTTCGAGCTGTGCGAGATCACCACACAGCTCACGTCGCACCGTAGGTGGTCCTCCAGCCCCACCGCATGGTCGCTTCCCTCTGATAACTCCGAGGTCTTAAAGGTCAACCCAAGGGCAGCGGGTGGACATGTATCAACCAGCTTCGACATGCTGCACTCCAGGAGTAGCTGTGTTTAGACCCAGCGACTCTCTGATCTTCAATAACCTGGCAGCAGCTTGTAAACAGTGGGCTTGACGTGATAGCATCCTCAGTGAGCAATGTACACCCTTCCCCCCCCGATCCCCCTACCCTCTTTGCACTCCCACAGCACTGGGAGCCTGAGGAAGAGGCACGCTCGGAGCCAAAATCACTCAGAGAGGCTCAGTTTGTGGCTGAGTGTCACCTATGATGGGTTGGGGAGATGGGGAAGGCTGAAGGGGTGGGAGCACTAACGTGTGTGTGCTCTACACGCACAGCTTTGTGTGGTGCTAGAAAAGCACTGATGGGTGCTTCTAAACCATTGCCGTGGTTTCCCTCTGATGTATTTGGTCTCAAAAGAATGGTACGGTGGAAGACTGTAGAGCCTTCAGCATGTACCTGTAACATCCTAGCCCCAAGATGTGACCTGCATATCTAAAGCTATTTGTCGGGATAAAAGCAACGCCCTCCTGGCTGGTGGTCTGAATGTGCCTCCTGTTTCACAGCCTCAGCTCCTTGTACACAAGTTAGGAAGGTCTGAGCCCTGGGAATGGGTTGTATTTTACTCAGAGGGTTTCCCACAGCCTTGTCTCCCCTGGATGTAAAAGGATGGGATATCAGGATGGTTCACCGCGGGAGAAACTCCCAACCTGTGTCCCCTCGGAAAGGAGGAGCTCACAAAGATGAATGGGGGGAAAGGGGACCACCATGTTGCTCAGTCACACACCGAAGCGTGGATAAAACCCTTTGAACCTCCACCTCCAAATTTTCCATCCTGCTTAGTCTGGTAGAGCTCTAACACTGACCCAGGTGAGTCCTAGGCATGGTTTGGGGGTTATCACAGGCCAGGAACCATTCCCAATAGCCATTTTGAATGTGGCCATCCTTTTCTGAAGGTAAGGAGAGCTTAATAGGATGGATGCCATCCACGCTTGTCCGTTTGCCTGCAGGACCAGAGAGCGAATGCACCCCCTGTGCTCCCATTTGCCTCCACCTGGGAAGAAACTGAAGTATGAAGGGCAGGGGAAATCAAGGGGCTCCCCAGCCAAGTCCCCCCTTTCCTTTTCCCCAGAACAAAGCAGCGAGGTGAAGGCCACGGGACAGAGCCCAGCTGTGCCGGGTATTTCCAACTCAGTCTCCCATGCAATCCCTGCCAGCGGCCCCACTCCTCCTCCTCCTCCTCCTCCTCCTCCTCCTTCTCCTCCTCCTCCTCCTCCTCTTGCTGGGAGCAGGGCTGCAAAACAAGCCGACCGTATCCCTGCTCACTCCAGAGCCGTTCCCCTGGCGCTCAAGGTGACAGTCAGCACACATCTGCGCCCTGGCCCCCCCTGCCCACCCCTTGCCTCCCCACGGGAATGTTCTGTACCCGGGCACAGGAGCGTCACGGGGGAGAGCTGCCTGCGTCAGGCTCTCCTGCCGCGGGGACCTTGACTTCTGCCTGGGAACGGGAAGGACAGGCAAGGGCTGCGCTTGCAGAGGAGCGGGCAGGAACAGGGCTTGGGTGCAGGATGCTCTGGTCCCATGTCACCTCCCCAAGCTGCTGGCTCCAGGGTGATGCTTCACTGTGGAGTGGAAGAACTGCACTGAAGGCAGGTGCCAGATAGATACTCTCAGCAGGATGAGAAGCTCCCATGAGTTATTAGATCCCATTTACCTCGTCCCCTCAGACATAGGGGTTTGTATCCCTTACAGAAACACAGAGTCACATGGGGTTGGAAAGGACCTCCGGAGATCATCTAGTCCAACCCCCCTGCCAAAGCAGGTCCACCTAGAGCAGGTTGCACAGGAACTTGTCCAGGCGGGTTTTGAATGTCTCCAGAGATGGAGACTCCACCAGCTCTGGTGTTTTATTTAAGGTCTTGCTGTTATAAAATTGGATTTTCTTTCTGTCCATATAAACATCTGCTCTGTTTTCACACAGATTGTAGACCCACCGTGACCTGGGCCCCTGTGACACCTTGAGGAAAGGATTTCCCCTGGTCCCCAGGCCCAATCACCTGTTAGTGTTGATGCCCTGGACCTGAATGAGGGCAAGGAAACGTTCAGGCCCTGCAAGCCCTGGAGATCAGATGCAGAAGTGCGCTTTAACCTGCACACACCATGCACAGGACAATGTCTCAGACTTTGCTGCAGTCCAGCAAGCCCACCCTTCACCAGTATTGATGAGGGGGGACAATAAAAGAGAATTTTTCCATCCTGAAGATAAAACTAGTTCTCAGGCAGAGAAGGCCCTCTCCTTCTCTGGTTATCCACTGACCACAGCCAGCCCAGAGGAAGTCAGGTCACCTCCTCACGTCACTTCTTCTCCTTCAGCCTCTTCTCTGGGATGCAACATCTGTAGGGTCCTGAGTGCTCATCAGGGCGGTCACCTTCTTCTTCCTCCCTACGTGAACAGGAGCCTCAGAGCTGCTGGGAGCTCAGCTGGGCATGAGCAGGGCAGCGACTTTGACCCATGTCCTTGAGAAGAAAATTTGGGGCACCAGGAAGCACTGCAACATCTCAGAGATAAGGCAGGACCTTGGTGGATCACCAAGAGACATCTGAGCACCTAAAACCACCTCACTACCCTTTAGTTTTCCAGACAGTGTTGCTTCTACCTAAGCCCCATGCCCTGCGTTCCTCACCACCAGTCTTCAGGTAGCTCCCAGCTTACTGCCTTTCCTCAGGGGCCACCACAGAGAAGGCTAGATTTTAGGGTCCCCTATATCCATCTACAACAGCCCTACCATAGCGAAGCTCAAAACTCACCTACAGCCCCCAAGTACACTGCAACTAAGCAGTCAGTCCTCTAAGGCTCTTAACACCACACTCGGTCCACACTCAGCAAGGAAACAACAAAGTTTTAGTGAAATGCAAGGTCCCATCTGCCCAGAAATGCTTCTTTCTACTCGCTCTCACCTTCTCCTGTGGTTCCAGGGGATGTCTGCATATCTGTCTGGCTTGTGAGCTGCCTTTTCTCAGCACAAGTCAAGAGCAAGAGAGGTTGGCTGCCACGCTGCTGAACGGATATGGGTAGGCAAGAAAGGGCTTGGCAGGGAGAGCTGACATTAACTGCTCGGGCTATTTAAAAAGGGTGATTTAATCAGGCGAGGTATTTCTGCCCAGCTCCGTGCACAGTACATTTGGCAGTTTGCTGGAATGGGACCAGGGTCTTTTATCAAGAGGAGCGAGGAAGGGAAGGGAAGGGAAGGGCAAAGCAGATGCGGGTGCAGATCTAAAAAAAAAATAATAAAAAACCAAAAAAAAAGAGGGCTTCCAAGGCTTTTCCATAAAAAAAAAAAAAAAGCAAAGAAGAGAAGAAGAGAAAACAGAGTTAAAAATAATATCATGGCATGTTCTGGGCAGAGATACCAGCGTCCTAGGAAAAATATACACGTTTATTTTTTTGCCAAGAGGGAAATAAATGGGAGGACGAGGGAGGATGCTGAGGCTGTTCTTTGATTTGAAAACGAAGCAAGGCCAAAGAGCAGAGCTGGTCACTGGGCTCTTTCAGCAGAATGTGTGTTTTATAGTTTTATAGCAAAAGAAAGCTGGGCTTGAAACCTGCCAAGTGCAGAAATTCGCTCCTAGGGAGAAAGGCCAGATCAGTTAACATTGGGTGGTGTGCTACCAAATGCTGCCCTAACAGCACTGGAAAGAAAACGGTGCAAATCCTTGGATGGGGGTGAACGGAGCTGGTGTGAACTCTGCTTTTCCACTCTCGGTGGTCATTGGTTCAGTCCCTTCTGCTGTCGAACACAGTCGTCACCGTATAAGCACAAAGGGCCAATGTCATCCAAGAATTAAGCGTTAACTCTCCGTCATTTGAGAGGGAGTTAGGTACATGCATTCCTTTAAGAAGCTGGCCATAAAGGCTTGTCTGGGAAGACTTTTGCACCATTTTAACTTTATCTCTTCGAAACGGCTCTGGGTTTTGTCTGAGCTGGCTGAAATTTTTCATGACAATCATTAATTCACTGAAAAATGCAGGTTTGGGCAGATCAAGTCTCTTTGTAAGTTCAGACCAAATTTGGCAAGCTGTTTCAGCCAAAATTAAAAAAAAAAAAAAATGGAGAAAACTTTAAAGCATTTTGCCCTGAGTTCCAAAATTAAATTTCTTGCCTTTTCTTTCTTGTGCAATGGGTTTTGCCTTGAAATGAAGCTATGATTCCCTTATTCAACTTCTTGTGAGATTAAGTAATAAAACAGCATAAAATCAAATATTTGGTATAATTTCTCTTTCACCTGCAGAGAATGATGTGGATACTTTGAGAGAGGAGACAGGGATTTGTCCCCCAAACCAGAAGCCCATCCCCTCCTCCTCTTTACACCATCCCCATTACCTGGATGGCGATGCTAGGACACAGCACTGGGAAACAGGCACCACAAAACAGCAAATACCAGTTAAGCCACAGCTTAAACCTCTGAATAAAACAGGCTGAGGGAGAGAAAGGCTCCAGTTGTGCCAGTATAAAATGCAGCCAGTCTGGGATTCCTGCCAGCGCAGTGTTTTCTAGGCAGGGACCACAGCTCTTCACCTCCAGCTTTGGGAGATGTCGTGTGGACACAGTCACCATTAAAGCAGAGAAATCTCCATCGGCAGATATAGTTATGTTGAAGCGAAGGAGCTCATACCACCATAGCTTGTTTCTTTGTGGGCTCCTGTTGTCTTCTCCTTTGGTCCCCTGCCTGCCTGATACTTGGACTCCAGGTCCCTTCTGCCTCAAGAGCTGCATGAAGAAAATACAACATCCCTAAAACCTGGCTTTTTAGTTTCTTCAACCCAAAGCCGAGCTCTTTTGATAAAAACGTTGGCCCTGAGGTGCAGGACTGTGTTGTAATCACATAGCATGTGGCCCACCGTGTCCTTAAAGGCACCACGGATACTTTGGGGTCCCATACATTTGCATCAGAAGACCATGAAGTGGCCAAAAACAGAGGAAGGGTCTGATCACAGCCCTCAGGGTAACCTGGTCTTTGTCAGCCGAAAAGACCCCACACCATTTTTGTCTCCAGCTGGGGACATGAGCGCCTTCATGCTAAAGTGCACAGCTGGCTGGTGGGACCACAGAGCCAAGTTCAGCAGGCTCCATGACACAGTCCTTGGAGAAACTCACCACACCATCCTAACGTGGCTCCATCTCTTGTCCCCACAGCCTCCATGGGGACCCTATTTCCACCTCTGATGGTAAAAACACTTATTTCCATTTCTTTCCTACTGTAAACATAGGAAGAATCATTGCAATCAGGACAGGTGAAGCTCCAGTCCCATACCTCACTGCTGTATAGACAACATCGAACTCCTGTGCGTTCCTCTCTCCAGTGGTTGTGTTGACCCCTTTTTCACAGGTAGATCTTTGGAAGAGGGACCTCTCTTTCTGCTGCCTTTCCTAGACTGATTTTTTTCGTCATGGCTTCGTAAACAAGGAGCAAGTGTATGGACAGGCTGAATAACACATCTTGCAGAAGCTGAAGGTCTCCGAAAATTTGTGAGAAATGAGCAGAACAGGCCTGCAAAGTCATTTCTGGTTTGGCCCCAAATAGGAAGTGAAGAATGTGGTTGCACCACAATTAAAGACAACCTTCTAAAATCCCTTGTGCGGAATCCTAACTAGCGTTTCTTTCCCTAGTGATTTTGATTATTCTGCTCAGTTCACTGATAGAACATCAGCTTCTGCTGCAAAATCTGAAGGTGGAAAGTGCTGAGACACTGGTGTCTGCAGAAACTACTAGTTGTCTTTCAAGAAAACCCACACACCCTGAGGTCCTGAGTAGCTCCAGAAATTAGCAAAAGGGCAGTAAGAAGGGCTCCCATAGGGACTTCTGGTTTGTTTTCAGCCTATGAAAGCTGTACTGGAAACCCTTCCGTCAGCTCTTTAGCACCTAAATGTTGATTCTGGTCCATTCTCAAGCATACCTCGATGCTGAGACACAAAAATGACCACACAAACTCACAGTGCTACAGGCACTTTCAGGGTGCTCCTCCAAATGAGAGGTCGCATGCCCTGGCTTGACGGACAAGCACTTCATCAAATATCACTGCACATCTTCTCCCCTTCCCAAATAAATAACACCGCCAGGATGTGACTCTCAGCATTAGGTCCAAATGATCCCCCAAATTCTAAACACCTGTGTTGAAGCATCTAAATTCATCCCAGCCAACAGAAGCAGTAGAACCTGGAGAGCAGTTCAGCTGGATGCGGGTGTCTACTTTAGCATGAGCTACATCCCTCCAGGCTCTGCCAACTGCCTGGGTGACATCTCTGGTGACTGCAATGGGAAGGCACATTAAATAGCCATCATCGGCAAAGGGGAGATGAAAAGCTGCTTTGCTGCGATATTTTTCAATGTAAAGGCAATAAATGATTAAATCTTATCCTCAGTCTGGAGTCAGATCTGGAGGAGGTGTTGAAATGTGTAGGAGGAGGCCCATGTCTTATGATTCGGGAGGCTCCTTGTAGCACTGGGTTTTGCTTGGAGGAAGTGGAAAATCCCCAGTGGTTGCTGGAAGCTGCCATGCTCATTACACCGTTGGGGCACAGAGTAGCCCCAAAAACACAGGGACCAGGAGCCAAGCTTCCCATGGTGGACATTGATTCCTGAATCATAGAGCACTCTGCTCCCTTTTCTCCTTGTGTTTGGAGCAAAGGTAGACATCACACCCTCAAGTATGTCCCAGCTCATTCCCCCGAGCACCACCACGAGCAGATCCTCACAACGCCTGACTTGTTTCAGTGGTTCCTAAACCCTGTGGTTGGAGAAGAAACTAAAACCATCTCATCATTTCCCCCTGTTGCAGTTTCAGCTAAGTCATAATAATCATATGTTTTGTAATTGGACCACACGGCTTCTGGGGCATTTTTAAGGAAGACAGCAGCTCTGGGGGGATGCTGAAAGCACCGTTTCTCCAGCACAGTCTCCAGCATGACCTCTCAGGTCCTGCTGCCTTCACCATGCCTGTGTCTATCAGGAGAAGAAGTTGTCCCGTGACTCAGGATGCAGTTCAGTGACATTTTCTGATGAGAAAGGTGGTTTTGGAGGGTCAAGGAACAGTATACAGAAAAGAGAGGGGAAGTGAAGACTCTCATCCTATTGTTCTGAGACAAGGCCTTTTTTTTATATTTTTTATTATCATTATTATTATTATCATTATAATTATTTGCTTTTTTTTTAGTTTTAGCTTTAGTTTAATTTCTTTTTTTTTCTTTTTCTTTTTCTTTTTCTTTTTCTTTTTCTTTTTCTTTTTCTTTTTCTTTTTCTTTTTCTTTTTCTTTTTCTTTTTCTTTTTCTTTTTCTTTTTCTTTTTCTTTTTCTTTTTCTTTTTCTTTTTCTTTTTCTTTTTCTTTCTTTTTCTTTTTTTTCTAATTTTTATTTTTATTTAACTTTACTCTTCCTCATGTCTTGCTCCAATGACCTGGCACAGCACCAGAAATCTTGTCATCAGGGTAAGTGCAGGTTTGGCAGTCTGTGGTACAGACGTGGGGGAGATCACTAGGGCCAGACACTTTAAACTGGCTTCAGATCCACAAATAGTAAAAACCAGGATCGAGGCCCTTAGTGTCTGCATGGGTTTACCCACAAGCATCTCTAAAATGCTGCTGATGTTGACCAAAAGAGCACTTCAAAGAGCATCTCCACTTCCATTTCTTTCTCTTCTCCAAATCATAGAATCATACAGAATCATAGAATGGTTTGGGTTGGAAGGGACCTTCAAGATCATCCAGTTCCACCCCCCTGCCCTGGGCAGGGACACCTCCCACCAGACCAGGTTGCTCAAAGCCCTGTCCAACCTGGCCTCGAACCCCTCCAGGGATGGGGCAGCCACAGCTTCTCTGGGCAACCTGGGCCAGGGTCTCACCACCCTCACATCAAGGAATTTCATCCTGAGAACTCATCTAAGTCTCCCCACTTTCAGTTTAAAACCGTTATCCATTAATGTGATTGCTTAGGTGAGTGCACCCCTTTGGACTAGTAGCTCCAGGTTGTCACGGAGTAGTTTTTGTTCAAGTCAACAGTGCAATCCAGGTGGTACCTCTGCAGTTCTTTCACAAACGAAATGCGAAGTCAGCTTGACTCAAATGTCCTGAAATATCCTGGGCTTGAGCAGAGTCAACCTGAGAGCACGCAGGCAGAGCAAGGCTTTGTGGCACCTTCCCATGTGCCATACCTCAAGTCCCTGAAGAAGCTATCAAATTAGCATGAAAACCAGAAGGTTTTAAAAAAGTTGCTGATTTTCAGGTATCTTCCCCCATCCTGAAGAATTTCTCTTTTTCTCCACAAAGGTGAGGACCCACAGCTTTGGAAGCTGAAAGCATAGGCTCATCAGCTTGTGCTGCAATCAGGGGGCTTCCCAGAAAGGCTGAACCAAGAGTGGATTTCCAGAAAAACTGTGATGGGCAACATCACTTCAGGGCAGGTCCTGAGGCTGCTGCGGAGAAACAGTCCAAGAAATTGGGGCTGTGAGTATGTCTTTAGCAGGAACCAGACCCTGATCCTGGTTGTGGTCTCTTCACCTCTTGTTCCTTCCATCCAGTGAGCTCCATTTCTAGTTGTCACAGGTATTTTTTGGAGTATTTCTTGGTTCAGATGGGTTTGTTTCCAGGAGGGTTGAAGGGACAATCAGCTCCTGTTTTGTTCTTGAGGAATAACATTCATTGCAATCAACCCTCGGTCACAAGACACAGGAAGAGCAGTGAACGCTGGGGTAGATGAACAAAATTATGATGTTAAAAATGCAGAGGGATTGCCAGGAAACACTCAGAGCGTATCTGAAATGCAGCAGGGGAAATGAAATGGAAACAAGGTCTAATTTAGGGATGAACTATCCAATTTGCATTTATTATCTTCAAACACACCCCTCGCTTTCCCTTTGGCCATTTTTAGATCCAGGACATTTTTTTTTTATTATTTTACGTTCTCAGATACTCAGGATTATTTTCATATTTACTCAAGCCAACCATAGGAAAATGATCCTACATGATTTACTGCCTGGCCAGAAACCAGAGGTGCATGAAATCTGCACAACAGGGATGTACAGAGCTTCACCCAGCAGCCCCCACAACCTGGCTTGTTCAAAAAGGTGGTAGAAACCCCACTTGTTCCAAACCCATGTCTGGGGGCTTCCTCCAGCTGGGGGAAAGCTGACTTTCTCCTGGCACTTCAGATCTTCTCCATGGACCAAATTTCCAAAGGCAGGGGAGCTACAAAACACACAGTTGAGCACCAAAAATATTTTCCAAGATGATTTTTAAGCTTAGGTTTTCCTGGTCTGTATTTTATCATCTTGCACAAGAAGTGCAAATCACAGAAGACCATAGGGAGAGGGAGTCCATGGCTACAAATCAGAGACTCCAGGCCCCATCCCCAGCGTTCTACTGCATCGATGCAAGGCCACAGACAGCAGCAGAGTCCACCTGTGGACGGGAGCACCTTAAAGATGAAACGCAGGCAGAGCCAGCCTTCCCTCCCTTTGGTTACCTTCACGGTCTGTGAGTCACTTATTTTTTGATATGGAGTTGGCCAACTTCAGCAAGAAGGCTGGAGAGGAGGCCATGGCTCCTTCCTGGGAAACAGACGAGTTCAGTCTCAGTTTCCTGAGCCTGAGAGAGGTTCTGAACTGAAATGTCTCCTTCTCTCCCAAACAGCCATGTGGCTTTCCTGCATCTTTCCTGCACTGTCACAGAGAGGGTATCCACTCTGGGACAGTATTTGGGAACATGGTGGGGATGGGGACCCAAGACCCTCTCGCTAGGAAATCTCTCAGTAGCCTTTCAAGAAGGAATTTGGCCATTTGCAGCCAAAACATGAAGGCTTTGCAGTTTTCAGCCATTTCTTCTGGTGATAGCAAAACAATTTCTACCACAAAAGAAGGCAAAAGAAACCCCCGCAAAAAAACATTAAGAGGAAAACTGAATTTTCAGTCCTCTATCCCCTTTTCCCTTCCAAAAACATTTCAAGTGAATAATTTCTGACTGCTGCCACTGCAGTGCCACTGGCAGAGTGAATGGAAGCAGCTGAGACTGGCCAACTCAGCGCATGCAGGGCCAGGACTGGCAGCTGGGAGTCTGGTCCCCTTTGCATTGCTCTCAGATCCTTGATCACTCATCAGCAGGCTCAGAAAAGAGATGCAAGTCACTGCAAAGAGTCTCACTAATTTGGGGGCAGGGGATGGGGCGAAATCAGTGTTTTCTCATAAAGCCGGACAACGTGTATATCACTTTAATTGATGTCAAACTTTCAGCCTGACATGCTTTATAAACCCTGGGCGGCTTTGATCTCCTTGTCTTTGCCTATAAATGCAAGGATTACAAAAACATTCCAAAAAACGGCACCAAAAAATGTCTTTCACCGAGGTACTTTGCTCCAGCAGATAAGGCTAATAAGCAAAGAAACCCCAGGTATTAGGAAATGAGGCTTTTCAGGAACATACTCTGGGGCGGAGAGAGGGGGGTCGAAGTGTCTGAAGGATATTGATGCTTATGCTCCCCCTGTCATTATTTCATGATATTGTTTATATCCCCGGGATGTGGATAAAGGTAGCTGTCACTTCTGGCACCGCTCTTCCCCGCCCCCCCGGGGAGATTACAGCGAACTGTGGCTGACACTGCCCAACGTTGTGTTGACTGACAGCCCCCCGCGGCATGGTTACTGTCAGAGCCCTGGGGGTGCCCAGGTCTGCGAGGCATGGGGAAGGGGAGGGGGGTTTCCAGAGAGCGGTGGGCTCTGCTCGGCCTCCGGCATATCCCCATGCAGGAGGAGGCAGCTCCTCTCCATGCAGGGCTCAACAGTGCTGGGAGAGTTGAGGGATGGTGTTTCACCAGCCCTTTCATCTGTACAAGACTCAAGTCTCACATGTTGGGGTCCCTTCCCAGGTGTTTCAGGGCCCTGCTCCCAGAAGATGCTCAGGGATGTAGACGGGATGGGGTCCTGCAATGCCTCCATCAAGGGAATCTCTTTGCATGGGGAGAAGAGATGAAAATGGAGAAGGTAGACACGAAAACAGAGCAAGGGAGGCTGTAAGACTCGGCACACCAAGTCAGGCCTCAGTTGTGGATTAAGGCTAACAAATTTTTCCAGGCCAGTGTCTCCCTGAGAGACAGATGACTAAATTCCCTTTATACTCCCTTTATTCTCCATGGTACCCTTAGATGCGATTCATTCAGTTGGCCAGAGACACTGAGAATACATGGAAGCACCTGAGATGTCAATACAGGGTGAGAAGATATGGCACAAGACTCACACCTATCCGAAAGGTAGCAGGATATGCCAAAAATGACACCCATGTGGCAACCAAATCCCACCCTTGTATTGGCTGGAGCTACCACATCTACTTGCTTCACTCAGCAGAAGAGACCTGGGCTTGGCCAGCTGGATGGTGGCCTGTGGACACCAAAATGTGGGTGTTATATCTGCAGACCACCAACAGTCTTCCCCAGACTCCTTTCATAATGGGAAACACTCTTCCCAATCCCTGGGAAGCTGGGAAGCGTCTGAGCCTTTGGGGAGCTCTGCGGAGTTATGGCATTATCTTTGAAGTTAGCTATGAAGTTATCTCCTTGGTGCTGAGAAGGTCTCAGCTGGAGTGCTGGGCCCCCTCCTGGGCCCAGGGCTTCACGGGAAAAAGGGGTCAGACTGGGGACAGCCCCAAAAAAGTGCAAAGAGAATGACTAAAGGAGTATAAATGACAGATTAAGGAGGAAGCACTGAAATTGGTTATTCTGCAGAGACACTTGAGGACTGACATTCCTTCATGAAAGGTAAGAGAAGGGAGGGAGTAAGGGAGAGAAGGAACTTTTAATGACAAGGATGGGAAAGCTGAGGAAGGAGAAACTGCATGGGAAACACAGCATCCTTCAGAACAGCCTCTGGCAAGGACCAGCAGGTAGATACAGTTGACTCTGCCTTGAGGCAGGAGGATGGGCAAGATGCCCTCAAGGACCCCCTTCCAATCCCACAGCTGCCGTGTGATGTGACTTGCCCCAGACATCTCAGGACTTTTGGGGTGGAGCAGGGGACGAGACCCATCTCAGCGGGCGCCCACACCAGTGTCTGGCTGCAAGGCCACCCTCTGTATCTGCCTGTATCTGTCAAACAAGCTGATTAAGAAACCTGAGAAAAGCAAAACCCAGGGGCTGGGACTGTCTTTTGATGGCATTACTTGGGTCACACTGGCTGAACTCTAACACGCTTTGTCAATGAAAACAGGGGGAAGGGATTTCCAGCCTTGGGAAGCACAACCCTGGCTGTACTATTCCAGGCTTTGCCATATTTCTGCAGGACGTTTTCCCCTTTCTCACTTTTATTGACACAAAGAGAACCCTCCAAACTCAGTTTTGCACTCTCCTTTCCATAAGACAGAGGAACGCAACTAAATTGCCCACATGATGGGTTTTGATGGGAACATGGGTTTCAAAAAAAACAAAACAAAACAAAACAAAGAATCAGACATTTATATGAATTTAATGACATTGTTAATTAACATGATTTAAGGTGGCAGACTGTCTAGAAGAGACGTTAACTCTCCTGTTTTGGGGTTGAAAGCGAGCTCCAGTTTTTACAAGTCCAGATAAGTCTTCTTTGAGCAATGGGAATTTGGCTCCTAAATCAATTAGGCCTGCCAGCTCTACAAAGGGAAATTTATCACCGAGCCCAGAATTAACCCTAGACCTTGCAAACTGTATGTCAAGCTGCTGAGCGCTGCCTCTCGCCTCTTTGCCTACCAGAGTCGCACGGCCCGTAGAGAGAAATTACTTGGCAGTAATGCTGTCAGAGACCAAAGCAAATCTGATGCTCCCAGACATGTGGAGGGCACAGGCCTTGACCTATGACTATAACCATCTGCAGACAAAGGATCCACCCCTCTGAGGATGAGAGGAAACCAAAGAGTGCAGCATCGCTGGTTTTCTGCTGGCTGGATGAGGAGCCCTGGCAAAGATCAGGGCTGTTCTGAGACCCATCAGCTCGTGCTCCTACGGTCCTGAGCTCAGCTCTACACACATCATCTGTCCTCATGAAAGATAGAATTGAGACCCTTCAAGGAGGCACATTGGACCACTTTGTCTGCCAAACATCATGACCACAAAGACTAACAAAAGGACACAGGTGGTGCACTTCATGCCTAAAAGATCTTGTAAATATGCCTTTGAGTTTGTTTTAAAACACTGATGATCTCTTTTCTAGAACAAATGTGTCACTCAACAGCCACTCGCGGCATGGAAACACAAGTCATGGATTTGCCAGTCAGTCTGGCCTCAAGCCTAACTTTGGAGCCACAGAAAAGAGGAAAAGGCCTGAAATTGCACCAGGGGAGATTTAGATTGGATATTAGGAAAAATTTTTACACTGGCAGGGTTGTCAAGCATTAGAACAGGCTGCCCCGGGAAATGGTGGAGTCCCCATTCCTGCAGGTATTTAAAAGACAGGTAGACATAGTGCTTAGAGACATGGTTTAGTGGTGGTTTTTTGTCAGTGTTGGGTTGATGGTTGGACTAGATGATCTTAAAGGTCCCTTCCAACTTAGACAATTTTATGATTCTATGTTTTTTCCCAGCTGTGTACACAAAACTTGGCCAGCTAGGGCCAGACATCCAGAACCCAAGTCATCTGCTTTGACTTCAGCAGCTTGATCCAGTTGCCCATGAGTAGGCATGGAGTGAACATTTTAGATGCCCTCGGCCTCCAGCTGCTCTTCAAGACCTGCACAGGTCTCCCGCAGATCCACTGTCATATCTGTGTGACACCAGATAAATGTAAATGTCTCTGAAAAAAAATGTCTCAGGGTTGGAACCAGATGATCTTTACGGTCCTTTCCAATGCAAACCATTCTATGATAAACCCTAGAGCATCTCAGAGGGCAGTAGGTGCCTACATGTGTGCAGCTAAATGGATGTGTCCTTTCAAGCTAATGACTCCAGGCTTCCTTTCCAGTCACTGCAGACCCTTGCAGACAAGCAGGCATGAATCATTTGACCTCTTTGAGATGCCTGCCTCAGGCTGAGACGAGCTGTGCCTTAGAAGTGCCTGTCTCTCTCCACTCACTACAAAGGGAGCTCGGGGTGATTAGCTCAGCTCTGGATGTTTACAACACGTACGGCCAAATTTGACCAGAAGACTCTCACCCTTGGGCCTTTGCTGTTCTGCGTGTCCCTGTGTCCCTTCCAAGGCTGGGTTTCTAATAGAAAAAGGGAAAAAAAGAAAGACGAAGAGGCCCTCCCACTCTGTCTCTGCTTACATCGTCCTTACACTAAATGGAGAGGATCCTAATAGGATATTTAGAAGAGGTTAACTCTTCAGAAGCCTCCGTCTCTGCCCTACATCCTGGACGCCTGCCAGAGCAAAGCCAAGGATAACAAACCAGCTTTCGTTCAAGTATTCTGAGCCAATTAAAAAAGACAAATTAGTTTGGCCTTATCTCTCCCTCCTCCTCCCCCTTCCCACCCGAGAGACAAGAGGGGATTCGCGGAGGAATGTTTCTCCTCTGTGATGGCTCTGCCTCGCTGAACTCTTCAGGGTCTATGATGGATGAAAGCTCTCTCTTCCATTACGCTTCCGACAGCCCGCTGGGTCCTAATGGGACGGGGCAGGGGCAGGGGCAGTGGTGGGGGGACTGGAGTGGCAAAGCAGGGAGAAAGCTTTACATGGGGAATGAAGGCAATGGACCTAATGGACATCTCTTCCCCATCCAAGCTCAGCCTGAGGATCTCCACAACCTTGCCAGCCCCAATGAGAGATAAACAAAACTACCTTTTCTTTTGTTGTTCTTCCTTTCCCTGCATTTTTTGACAAGCAGTTGTTGCATTTTCCGTATGCTGTGAGCAGAAACTCTGGCATGGCCTGGGTATGCCAGGAGAGGAAAAAAAATATATAAAAATTGCCAGGAAAGGCTTTTGGCAAGAACTTTCTGGTTCAGTTCTGGGCTTTTTAAAGATATCATGTGCTGGCTTGACCTCTGCCAGGGTCTGAGCTCATCTGCATGAAAAGCAGGGCGAAAACATCTGAGCAGCCGCCATGAGTCAGAGCAGAGCTCTATCTGCTTACGGGCTCTTTCCCAACCCTGACCACTAGCAAATGTTTATGTAAAGGGTTTAAAAAACAGGGCAAAAGGAGTGATACATCAACAGGCTTAGTTGTGCTGTGGCCACGTGCTCCCTGCACCCTGGGGGGACGTTCAGGTGGGACACCTCAAAAGACTGGGTGCTCCACCTGAACCTCATGGGGGTGAAGCAGCATCCCTGTGCTTGGACCACAAAGATTTAGGATGCCCTCTGCAGATTTAGGATGGATTGGGTTGGCACTAGTTGGGTTGGGGTCAAAACTGTGCCAGGCATTGTGCTAACAATATAGAAAATCAAGTTCCAGTATCTGTGTTGTTTAATTGTTAGTAGAGCTGTGTCCTGTGACGGAAAAGATCATCTCATTCCCGAGATTAGAAACCCACTTGTTCTGGTTATTCATGATAACGCTGAGCTCTTTCCATCCCTCTCTTGCACTGTCTTTAGTTCATAGCTGGGGAGATGCACGCCTTTCCTGATGAGACACCGCAAGAAGGGGAGTTTAATTCCCATCTCACTTTTCAAACTAACACTCTACCCAGCGGGTAACTAAATATGCCTCCCCTGGCCAACTGCTTTCCTGGGGAAGGCATGGACAGGACCCAAAACACACTGCAGATAACCCTAGGATACTCTGTCCCCACTCCGTAGACCTTGGGTTGAAGAAAACCAAAACATCCAAGCAGTTCAGAAGAACTAGGCTCCTTGGTTTCCATCCAGTCTTGATCTCCCAGACTTTTTACGGATTTTGCAATATCCTGCTTCTATGAGTCTAGGAGAAACATTCCATGATGTCTTCACAGTAAGACTGTATCTTTACAGAAGGAGCAAGAAAGATTTTATAGAAAGGTCCTGAGGAAGTCTCCAGTCCTCTTTGCAAAACATCTATTGGGAAGGAGTTGCACGCACTTGACTTTCTGCTAATGTTGTCCAATTGTTGGAAATGTGGAGAAGCATCGGCAGACCAGGAGGTATGGGGACAGAAAAAGGACAGGCTCTCAGAGACAGAGAAAGGATGAAAATACAACAGAAGTCAGAAGTCCATGAAAAGAAGAAAATGCTCATTTGCATTTTGTTATTTCCACCTGATTTGGACTGAGAGTTGGGTTTGAAAACTTAGTGGGGTTTGAAAAGTTGGTTTTTCCTATTTAATCATCATGACCAGCCATTGCTGTTAACTACCAGGATGCCAGAGAGGCCCAGATTTCCCACATGTCTCAGAAAACAGCAGTGCGAGACTACTCCTACCTCGCCCCACCACTTGCCTCTTCACCACCCCACTGCTTTTGAAGGAGAACATCACAGGGAAGTTAGCTCCTGACCTGCATCCTTACATCTGCCCTACAGGGACCATGCGGGAAATGGGATGGTACAGACCCTCCTTGGGTAAAACCAAGACTAAGGAAAAGGGCTCAGGAAGTGGTAGCCAAGCAGAGCTCCTGGAGATGGGAGACATGTACAACCCGGTGGGGGGGTCGCACTATATCCTCCATAATGTCAATTTTTTAAGGATCTGGCCTCTGCCTAGTGTCTGCAGCAGCAGAGATGTTGGAGACACAGGGGCCAACGCCTGGCACAGCCTTCCCAGCGCAGAGCTGTGACCGTACCCCATGGGCAAGGTGCCAGGAGGGTTTTCTAGGAACCGCTCAGAGGACCTGCCGGGGCTTGAGGTCAACGCTGCAGCACTTTCACGTCAGCCCTGGGGACAGAGAGCGTAAAGGACTATCAGAGGTGCGGGAGCAGTCCCTCAGAGGGGCTCTGGCCGGGCTATAAAAGGAGCTGGTCTCTGCTAAATTCCACAGGGAGGGAACATGCTGTAATTACGCTGGTGCTGTCTCAATCGACAGTGGCACAAACCAGAACCTTCCAGTTCTGCGGTGGGGAACAACAACAGCCAAATAAAAAAAAAAACCTCCTTGTGCCCTTGAAACAGGGAGCGTGCAAATTAAAGTTTAGTCTGAAGCTCCACTCCTCTGCAAGCTCAGCCCTGGCCTTGGAAAGGGGGTGTGCATGTGGGCTGCTGGGAGCCAGAAACAGTGGGAGAAAAAGCAGGAAAGGGAGAGGTGGACGGGGAGACGAGAAAAGGAGAAATGAAAGATTTAGGATAAACACATCCCAGCTGATAAGCAATCAGGGTCAAGATGGGAGGGGCTGGAAAACCTGCTTAGGAGGAATGAATGGAGGGGCTTTTTTTTCCTCAGCCGTGCAATGAAGGGCGTTGGGGCTTTTCTATATGCAAGAGCCTACAGCCCCTCCCTGCCATCCTGAAGGCTCTGTATACAGGGCATGAAATTCTGATGCACCCCAGGGTTGGGAACCCACCTCCAACTCATATGGAGGTGGGCAGTCTGACTTCCAAAGGGTTGGGGTCACCACCAGTTCTGGGGGTGTCAGAGAAACTTAGCAAGAAGAGAGGCATCTTGGTATCTTAGTGTAGAAACTCTGTGCCGGGAGCTGAGTATTTGTGAGGACACAGGGTAATCTCCATGGATTGAAGGGTTGTGGGGAAAAAGGAGGATTTAGGAAAGAAATCCTGCATGCAGCAAACTAGGATTGATGGAGGCCAACCACAAGGCAACAGACCAACAGGAGCAGAAGAGGACCTGCATGGGCAGACCAGAAGCTGAGCACCAGTTGGCTGGTGCAAAGGAGGTTAACTCCACACTGGGAGGTATAACTGGTGAATAACCTGGGATACAGGAGGTCCAGGTTGCTCAGGGCTGGAGCACAGGGTCCAGCTTTTGGGCCATCACATGAGGACATGGGAGCGAGTGGAGGAAATGCAGAAGACAGTAACAGGGTCGAGCAGAGGAGTGGAAAACAGAGACGATGAGGACCAGTTGAAGGACGTGGAGTGTTCCATCCAAAGATAAGACATGGGGTAAATGCGATATGTACCTCACTTGCGCATCTGGTGAGAGAGCAGAGAGGAAGAACAGTGTCTCCATCACCAGTGGTTTACAGGAACAGGCTGCACAAGGAGGAAAGGTTATGGAGGTCTAATCCAGCCCAGGGAGGAGTGTTTGTTTCAAGGGCCTCTACCTGTTGCAATATTCTGTCCTGTTCTCTTTTTATTCCTCTGTTGCTGAAGTTTTGCTCAAGTTGCTCTCCTGAGGGTCACACCTTGCAGCTCATAGTCTAAATGGTGGGTTTAGACCCTATTTAGCCACGGACATCTCTCCCCAGTGAAACTCCATCAAGAGCTTTGCTCAGAAAGGCAGGCAGAACTTGGGAAAAGCATTTTCCAAGCAACACATTTGGTGAAAGTCTGTCCTGTAAATCTTGCTCGGTGAGAACACTGCACACTGGTAACGAAGCAGCTAGGGGTGAAATATGCCTTTAAAGATAAGCAAACAAACAAATTAATAAAAAAAAAAAAAAAAAAGAAGAAATTAAGAAGAACAAAATGGGTAATAAAGAAAGGTGATTCAGTTCTAAATCACACAGCCCTCCTGTTTGCTTATGGCCTGCAAACCCAGCAGGACCAGGAGTGTAGTAACACCAGTATAAAAGCACAAGAAAACATTTCCTGGATTACTCCAAATTTTCCTGGTGAAAATTCTCACTCTGGTTTCTCCATCACCTGGATTTGCTGAGTCATTAATCTTATCTTGAACAGAAGCTCCATAACCATGCGTAAGGTCTCATAAGCACTTACCAAACTGGCCAACAAGTAGCTCAGTGTCCCTCAGTAGTCTTTCCAGGTTTGCCGAAGCAAATCCAGCTGGAATCTTCATCCATCAGCTGGGTGGCAAAAAAAAAAAAAAAAAAAAAACAATATCTGCCCACATCCTTTTCCTAAATCCCCCTTCACTTTTCATGAATCATGGCATTCAGGGCCCCTGTGGTCTCACCTCCCGTAGAGCTCAACCCATTATATTTCAGCGCTCTCAATATGATATTCAGATATAGCTCCCACCCGTAACTCAACAGCTTGCACTTGGCTAAAACATTGCTTCCAGAAAGGCATCTGCTCTTAATTTAAAGGTATCCAGGGATGAGGAACCTGGGTAGCCTATTGACTAATTACCCTCAGCAGTAACCACAAGCCTGGGTGGTTTGGCTCTGCTTTGCAGCCATGGGAAGGCCAATTTTGCTAGATTAAAGAGACCTTTCGCATCAGGCATTTTCCTCCCTAAACAATTCTTCTACGGTCACCTCTCCATCTCCTTTTCTGATAAGCTGACCAGAACAAGCTTTCTGAGCTTGTCATGCTAAGGCTTTCTCTTCACTCTTCAGATAATTTCTGTAGCCCTTTTGTCCATGCCCTTTCTCATTTTTCAGTATCTTCTTTAAAGCAACATCGTGGCTTTCCCAGTGTCTATCTCTGCCTTCACAGAGAGAAAGCCTCTCTGGTTTAAGCTCTGTGGCCTGGTTAGACACGACAGGAAAAAAGTCAGGAGGTTTTATAAAGGTAAAGAAATTAGGATGTTTTCATCTTTTCTTTTTGATATTTTCGTTTGTTCTTTCCTGCTTCCTGTAAAAAATCATGATAAAAATTTGACTACAGAATCTGTATTTGGGGAAACTCCTATATCGGGGGGGGGGGGGGGGGGGGGCACGTAATTTTTACCTTCGTTTTCTGGAAAGAGTGGGAAAGTTTCAGAAAAGGGAACTTTTTCTCCAGATGTCTTTTCTTTCCACCTAGCTATACCATTCAAGAAAATAGGGCCAGGAACACCTGTTGGCACCGGCCCACAGTCACCCACACCATTGCCAGCAAAGTCTTTGCCCTTGACCAACCAACAGTTGAGCTTCTCAACAAGGAGTTGAGCTTCCCAAGACCCAAGTCCTACCTGGAAGAGATGACCTGCAGGAGGAGGAATTGCCTGCCCACAGCAGGGACTGCTGGGACCTCCAGCCCTTCCCCTGCCTCTGGTCCTCAAGAAAAGTTGGCTAATTAACAGAAGACCCAAAGTGCATTATTGCTGTCTCTTGGAGAAAGGTGAAGGAGAGTGAGATGTTTCTCAGATAGGGACTGGTGGATATATTTGGTGAGCCACAATGCCTGACAAACATGGTATTCTTCTCAGGCCTTCAATTCAGCTACCTCAACCAGGTCCAGGGCAGCATTTTTGGGACACAGCAAATGTGAAACATCACCACAGGCCAAGGAGTGCTGGGTTTCACGAGCAGAACTTTCCACCATCCTGCTCTGCAGCCAAAGCAAACCCCATAGAGTGCATAGAACTGGGTGTCCTGCATCTTCTCCAGCAATGCCAATGAAAGAATATGAAATCAGGGCAAGGACAGAGCAATGCTTCCCCAACACCCTCTTCCAGCCTCTAGCAAGTTGCTGCCACGTGACATCCTGAGCTGGATGAAGCCGATCTCATGTTTCATGGCCCTCAACAGACTGTTTTTCCTCCACTCAACTGTCCAGTTGCTTTTCTGAACCCACATGAACCTCTAGCTGGGCTGGAGTTCAGCTTGCTGGGTTTGATCCTGCGCCCTGATGTCATGAGGCCAAGCTTCTTGAAGATGTTAGGTTTGAGGATGCGGTGGGGGCCAGAGGAGCCCTATCAGCCTTCCCTGCCACTGAACTCCTGCTGACACCGAAAGGAGACGGCCAGACTCCCTGGGATGCTGAGCACAGGGGAACTGCGCAGGCCACGTCTCAAACAAACAGGAGGGAAAAGGCAGAAATTGGTCCGGGTAAAAAATGAGAGGGGGAAGTAAGGGGCAAAGTGAGAAGGGAAACGACCGATTCATTATGCGCTTGTTTTGCTTTTGTCTTCTCCAAGGAGGAAGAGGATGGAGCGCTGTTGAAGACAGAGACAGAAGGATGTTTCCTGGCCTGGCCTGGGAGAGGATCAGATAATGGGGAGATAACAATAGAAATGATGACTGAGACAAAACTGCAGCCACTCGCTGGGCAGAGAGAGCAGCTGGCCCTGCCACTGGCGGCCAGAGGCTGAAGAGGAAGAGGCAAGAGCAAAAACAGCTTCGCTGGCTGGTCCAGGTAGGAACCTCTGCAAGCTAGGACCCTCCAGGACTGCTGCACCCCAATGCATAAGCTCTTCCACATTTCGATTTGGGTTCTGGGGATACAACAGCAAATTCAAACCATAAATGTGGCTGTGAACGGGCAGTAACCATTTACCATGACTCTTCCTGCCCACTGTGGTTCATGTTTCTACTCTTGCTTTCCCTTCATCAGCACTTCAGAATTGCCACCTAAGGACTGTTTGAACGCAGGTCTGTCGAGTCCCCATCACAGTGGGATTTCCACTAATCTGATGAGTGCTCTCGTGTACAAAGGAACAATAAATCAAACTGGGTCTGAAGGTCTTCTCAGAAAGATCTGGTTTGGTTTCTCCATTGTGAGTAAAACACGCTGTGGTCGTCATGCATCTCCAGGGGTGAACATGCAAACGTCGTCATCTGGGGTATGCAAACACAAATGCAAAAGTACTGGTAGGCAAATGAAAAAGTCCCAGGATGAAGCCTGTTCTGTGTGGATGAAAAGTGCTGTTGTTCATATCTGAATTAGTGGTAGAGGGGACACACTACCATGTATGAGGAAATTTCCAACACCAGACCTCAATGGAAACTGCTGCGAGATGCGTATGTGCCACCACACACTTTCTCCTCTGGGGCAAGCACGTTGTATGTGAGTACTCCTGAGGCTAGAGAGCCATGTCCATCACACCCCAGACGATGGTCCAGAGGATGATGATCACACGTGTGCAGAGGGTTTGCCCGGAGTTAGTATTTGCAGTTCACTGCAAGTTCCTCTTGTCTAAAGGGTAAATTCTGAAAGGACACAAATGGGTCTTCAGTAGCTTTTTGGTGTTCTATAGACTCTTCCTATGTATCACAGAGAAGCCTTGAGACTGACTTTAGCTACTAAAAAAGAGTTTAGGGGTCTGTAGCAAGACACGTGATTGCTTATCCTTCCACATCAAAGAAGGCTGCTGAGCTGACACCAAGCTGCTGAGCCGCTGGGGTGATGGATGTGTAGCAGACACCTACCCAGAGCCACGCAACACAGCCCGTCGCCTGGGCTGAGTCACCCAGCAGTTGAACCCAAAGTCCAAAATCAATGCTGCCTTCTGCTGGGTCACGCTGTGAACCAGGCGGTAGTGAAACAGATGAAAGTCTGAGTCATGCCAGGTTCTTATTAATAGCACATTAATTATTGTACAGCTTCCACAAGCAGCTCTATGTACTTTATGAGGACATATCTCAGCTGCAGCTTCTTTACCAGCCTACTGGGCTTGAGCAAAGGAAAATAGGAAATGAACAAGTTCATTACGAGCAGTGGAAACCCAAGCTGGCACACGTGCCTGCCAACACCTTCTGATCCTACCTCTGCAGATGGAGTCAGGCGGAAAGGATAAGTGTGAAACCCCATCAGGGAGGAAGGAGAGAGCACTTGGTGCAGTCCACCCCCCTCACACCAGAGACTGTGCCAAGAGGGAGTTACAGGGGTCTTGAAAATAGTGGTCCTGCTGACTTTGGCCAAAGGGCTGGGATAGCTGAGTGGAACCAAGCCGTAGTGTTCAGGGATGATGCTCAGGTATGGCTCCAGATGCCCTGTGTCCTGTATTGACAACCTCATTGCTGCTCTTACTACTGCTGGATAGGCTAAATCTAATACGCTTAATCCCACCTGGCCATATACCTCATGTTGCTGTATTAGCATAAATTCAATGTGCTTCCCTCTTCCCATGTGGCAGCTGAAGTGACTCTGTCCCTGTTGCTGTAAAGGAGATGGGTCTTGAGGGTTGTATTCTCAGGAAGAAAAATTTATGAGGCCACCTTGTCACGTTATTGCTTTATAATTACTATGCAAGTAGCTTCCCATCCAAGCCCAGAATTTTTTTAAGCCATTGGCCACTTAAAGGTGCTAAGTCACCATCTGTTTTCTGCAAATAGAAGTCTGGAGATGTGAAAAAAAACTGGGGGGAAAGCCACAGTGGGAGCTTAACTAGTATATCAGCCAGTGAAAAGCTGCCCAGGAAAGATGACCCAGGCTGCAGGACATGTCTGGGCTCACCCTGCCACCAGCAGCTGGGCCGGTCCGCCTGCAGAAAGCCAGGTCTGCACCTTCTGGGGTTTCCAGAAGGAACCAGAGAGGACATTTATCCTGACAAGCGAGGACATCAGTTAAAAAATACCATCTGGAGGTGGGGAGAAGAAATTTTGTTCAATAAATTGCTGGCTGTAAATAGTCAACTCGGCTTGGGCTGGTAGCCCCCCCTCCACCACCCAGCCAACCCTCCTCCCCGCTCCTTGACGGAGAAGGGCTCCTATCTCCTGAGAATCCCGATAAACCCTCCTCTCGCGCCCTCCCCTTCCCCCCCGAAATAAAAGTGAGCTGTCTTAGTGCTAGGATGCAGAAACCACTTCCAAGCCAGCATTACATCAACATTGCAGCTGATAAAGGGATGCACAATGGAGTGTTAGACTAATAGAAAAACACAGCTCAGATAAGGCAGGCTCCTGATAGCCTGGGCTGATGTAAAATGCCATTGTCTCCCTTTTCTGTCAGCTGAGTCACGGAGCGATAGGGAATTCCAGTGGCAGCCGGCGAGTCAGGGGTCAGAAACCACAAACCCTGGGCAATGCAAATCCCCTGGCATGGGCACCGGTGGGCAGATGGAGCTGGGGTGGGGGGGATGCGGCTGGGGGCACAGGTGGTGGCAAATGCCCCATGGCTGTGGGGATGGGGAGCAAGGACAAATGATGGCGAGGGTCCAGGATGCAAAATTGCACCAGGCTTTGTGGGCGAGGATGTAGCCAGCTCAGATCCCCCAGAATCACCGGTCCTGGCATGGGACCCATAGATTTTAGAGGTTTTTCCTTGTTATTTCACCTCCCACACCCACCTCCTGTATTTTCCGCAGGTACTTTGGAGTCAGGGAGGGTGGGAAGTCATCCGCAGAAATGCAGGGGAGGGGATGCTGATGGGGCTGCCCTGGATAACTGCAGTCTCCCAAGCTCTTTTGGGTCAAGATCATCTCTTCCACGGGGCTTGAACAGCACCAAGCACAAGAGGGGCCGGTTCTCGTCTCAAGCCACCATCTCACACTAGTCCGAATGATAAGGTGGGAGAGGCGTGGAGAAAGACGCACCCAGCCGGGTGTCCGGAGCCAGAGGAGGATGTGTGTCTCCATCCCTCCTGTGAACGGGAACTCCCAAAGCCCTCCGAGGGCTGCGATTAGTCCCCCGGCTGGCGAGTGAGGGTGTTTTTCCCTCTGTGGGCTCCGCTCTCGTTTTCCTGTGCTGCCCTTTGATCTCCTCTCACATGGCCCCGGCCCACAAGGCTGCCCCAAAGGAGGAACTCCAGATTACGTGACAGGGTTATGTCATTTTTCCAGCGGACGTGCTGGCCTGGCTTTCAGTTGAGAGGGCTTTTTTTAGTGCCAGCGCTGGCTGCAATTGTTGGCCTTACAGGTCCCAGAGAAGCCCTGCGGTGGGGCTGCAGCAAAGACCTTGGGCACCAGTGAAACTCTGGGGAGGCCAGATGGGACCCAGGACAGGCTCAGGAACCAGCCCTGATCCTTATGCTCACATTTGCTCACACCTCTATGGGAATAACCAGGGGTTCGGGGCCTACCACAACCCAGTTGGTGCAAGACCAACCCTGGCCAAAGCCCTGGTGTAAGGGCAGAGCATGGGTTTTATGCTGGGGAACGAGTGCTGCCTCCTACCCAAGTACTGGGAGGTGGAACAGAACTACAAGGTTGTTGCACATTAAAGTGGTAGAAAACATGAAACTCCAGTGATGGAGAATCAGATCTGGCTGAAAATCTACATAGGTTGCCCTTCTGTTTCACCAAAGTGGAGACTTTCATTAAAAAGTAAACAACAACAACAAAAAAATTATGGTTGTTTTCAACAAAGCTTTCTTACATATTTTTCTTCTGAATAATTTCTGAATAAAACCTTTCTCTTCTCCCCAAACTAGTGGGCTTTCTTAGCAGTTTGGACACTTGGGGACCACTTCTTTGTTATCCAAAGGCAGAAGCAAAACCCAAAAGTTTGAAGAGTGCAAAAAAAGGAAGATGGAGGCCCACCATCTATATGACTGTGAAGAAGACAAGGTAGCCAAGCAAAGCTGCTGAAGGTGGAAGACTCTCGAGGACACCCTGTCACGTAAGAAGCTCTGACTCTTCCATCTTGATCCTACCTAGACTCTCTTTGTTTCGATAAACTGGGTCTGACCAATTGAAGGAACACCCCCCCATGTCAGTCCCACTGCAAAGTCTTGTGAGTGTGGAACAGCCCAGCCTGAACCTGGCTTCTGGTACAAGCTAGATGGATGGAGGGTACTTTCTTGTCATAGTGCCTGCCTTCAGTACCTAAGTGTACAAGGAAAGACAGAAGGTCCTCTGCATTTGGAAGAAAAGGGGGATGGAGACTCAAGCCCCCCTTGCTCATCAGGACTGCTGGGGTTACGGTTTGTGCTCTGGTTGCTTTGGTTTGTGGAGGTGTACTTGTGAAGGACCAAGACAATTTTCCATAAAGTGTTCATGAAGTGCTAAAGGCTTCTTCTGAGTCAATCAAGATGAAGTGGTGTTCCAGAGGTTGACCCACGCTCCTTCAGAACTCAGTATCTTCTTGGAGGTTCCGATCCCCTGGAGGTTCTTACCTCTTGTCTATCACTGACTGAGGCAAACAGTCTGCATCCATTGGCATGGAACAGGGCTTGAGGTCTGCCAGCACTGATCACCTCCAGGTGAAGTAGTCTGGCTTTGTATGGAAATTCCAGGGAGATGTTCACAGGAGAAATTAATTACCTACTCTGGAACACCACCAGGGCAATGGACTAACACCTCTGTTCCCATGGGGAAAGCTTTAATGACCACAGATTTTGCAGGAAACTTTCCATGAAAAAAGGACCATTCCACACAATTAAAAGCATCGTCCCTTCTGGAAAGAAAGAGTTCCTGGAAGAGCCACTCTCTTCCAGAAGAAACCATTCCACCTTTGACTCGAAGCTACTTGAAGAAGAGGGGCTCTGCAGTGCTGAACCACAGCCCAGAAGAGGAAGGTGTTTCCCTGTGACATTTTTCTTTGTTGAAATGATCAAAGCTGCCTGAGGGCTCAAACTACAGCTGAAATGACCTCAGTGCTGTGCTGTTTCCCTCCCCTGACCCCATCGGTTCTTAGATCTGGCTTTGAAAGGTAGAAGCTGTGTTGCGTTAGCTGCAGACACAGGTTGAGGACTGGGGAACAGGCTTCAGAGACCCAGAGACAGGAGATGCGGGGTAGATTCTGGGTTTCAGGAAACAGAACAGCCTGGGTCTGGTCTCAAATTCTTGCAGATGCCAAGTGCTGTGTTTTGGAAATGCTTCAGTAGGAATAGCTGTGAAACACAAGAGCCTCCAGACCAGCTCCTCGAAGATCTTTTGAAGTCAATGGGATTTCCTTATTGATTTGACTGTGGGGGTTCTGTGCTGCCATGAAAAACCCTCTACCTCCCATATGACAAAAACCATGGGGAGATCTTCTTTGGCTGCAGAGAAATGTATAGTGTTTATCTTCCTGCAAAGATCTTGAATGGGCTTGAACTGAAAGATTCAGCCCTAAATTGAGGGCTTTAGGTGGTTGTCCTCACTGAAGATGTGCTAGAGCACCTAGGATGCCCACATAGGGATAAAAAGCAAAGGTAATTCATTCCCTTCTATCCATCAACTGGGGTTTTAGTGGGGGTATCCCAAGGCTGACTTAAACCTGGTGTCTGGATTACAGCAAGTTGTCTGCTCCTCTACCTGCATGGGCTGGGTCTCCAGTGACTATTATGGGAGCTCAGGCAATCGGAGCCTATGGAGATCCTGCCAATGTACGTACCTAGTGCAGGCATCTGATCCTACAACCTGAATCCCTCCCTTCATCCCCTTCTGCCAGCACAGGGAGGTCTCAAACTACGCATAAAGTTGCTCCTGCCCATTTTAAACATAGTATTATCATGGATCTTCATTCAGGGAAGGCTTGGTTTCTTCCCTTCCCTCTTTTCCATCCAGATATACTTACCTGTAGGCACAGCCCATGCCTCCACATCATCTCAAGGCTTGCAGGCCACCAAAGAGTTCAGACCATCACCTACAGAGGGGACCTACTGGTCACCTACTCCCACTATAGGTCTGTTTACATGGAAGAAACCCGCCACTGGGTCTTATTTTGAAGCCAGCTCCCAAGCCATTTCAATCATACAAGTGTTGGGAGAGAAGCTATGAAGATAAACCCTGGAGAGTGCAGCTGGTTTAGATCCTGAGAGCCAGGATCCCACCCATCAGCTCGCCCTTTTTCAAGAGAGACAGAGACTGCTGAGTTTCTGCTGGGGAAGAAAAATACAGTCTGGCACTCAACTCTTGAAAGGTTTCCGGCCCCTGGATTAGATGACCTCAGTATGCCTTTTTCATATCTGCTACCACAGATATAGGACTAACTTGAGCCTTCTGGGAATTTTTGGACAAAATTACTCTTTTTTTTTTTTTTTTAACGGAGAAAACCAGTTTATTTGCTTTTTTTTAAAAAAAAAATATTATTATTCCTCTTTTCTATGGAAATGTAGTTTTTTCAGTGAATCCTGTAAAAATTGTCAGTGTTGGATGGAATTTCTGTTTAAAATTATCACATTTCTCAGCCTACAGATATGAAGACCCTTACGGTCCAAATCAGGCATTTAATTCTCAAGTTTCTCAGTACAGGAATCAGCTTTTACTCTTTGGACATCTCATTTTAATGTTTCTCCATGACAATCCGGGGATAGACAGACACAAGGGTCTACCGCTTTGCAAATAAATGGACAGAGAATGGCTTTCTCACCCGAAAAATGGTCTCAGGACTTCAAAGTCCTGAATGAACCCTTTTTTTTCACCTGTCCTGAAATAAAATTAAAAGGATTAGATGACCCGGTCAAAAAGCAGTAGCTCATATTGTGTCTCATATCCCAAAACTCTTGACGATAATGTTTTTTTCTCATCTTTCTTGTTTTTTTCCATGTTAGCTGGGGGGCAGAGGAACCGACTGACTCCAGTCTTCCACTCGCCTGCAAGACAGGCTGTAACTTGTTGCTTATGACTGTATGTTAAAAGTTAAAGCATCTTGGCTTCCTCTCCCAGACCCCTCATAGCTTGGTGGTCCTGGGATCCTGTGCAACACCACGTCCTCTGAAGGAGCCACGGAAAGAGAGGACAACTGTGGCTTGGAGCAAACTGTGGTGTGACCCCAGCTTCGGTCCTCGAGGATTAAACATGAACATTTAAGTTACGCTTCAGCTATGCAGTGCTATCCTCAGCTTGGTAGAGGTCAGCTTCTTCTCACCTGCATCTTTTTTCAGTATTCTCAGACAGATGGTCCAGTCTCTACCAAAGTCAATGGGAAGTCATCTACAGAGCAAAGGTATTGTCGGTGGCAGCTGGTGGCTTTCCATGACCTCTGCCTGCATGAGTGTGAATACAGCATCCGTTGTGATGCTCTGTAAAGCTGGAAGATTGCCGTATTTTTTATTATGAAAACTGGAATTGCCTTCTTTATGGAAAACCGGCTGGCTTTAAAAGCTGACTGTATTTCAGAAGTGATCATCTTGGCATGCCTTAAAAACATCTTGTTGTCATACAGCACCAAATACATTCTCCTGCCTTGAGGTGAAACTGTGAAGTGGCTGGAGTCAAATCTCCTCAAAGCTATTATCTCCGTCTCAAGAAACTGATTTCCCTGAAGAAGACACCTCCCAGACTGAGCACTGCCTCTACCAGCCTCCTGAGAGCAGCTGTGGGGTCAAGAGAGACACCAGCAACCAGAAATCCACTTTTTGCCCTGGTACACCAAATTGGGGCTAGCAGAAATCCTCCACGTGGCAATCATTGCCACTAAAAATACACCCTCGAGAAGGCCAGTTTGCAAGTATGATGACGTCCTATCTGAAGGCAAGCAAGTTGAAAGGTCCAGGTTGTTTCAGTTTATTTGTTTTTCAAGGAGGGAAAGGAGTTTCATTTTCAATCAACATCTTTATGTCAAAGTGTGGAGTTGAAAAGACAACTTGTGGCTCGAATCGACTTGAATCTGCCCTGAGGGAAGAGGAAATTTTGCAGCCAAAGAAATTCTAAATCAGGTGTGTTGGGTTTGTGAATGTATCTTGAAGAAAGGGAATGACTTTCAGAGTGTGTCCTTTCTTGGGTGCAGGAGGGCAGATGCGGTCTTTGGAGATATTGCTGCTGAATTCCCCTTTTTTTTGGTCCAGCACATTCCTTCCACACCGAGCCAGGACCCAATTAGGGGCATGGTGGGATGGAAGAGCTACAACATCAGTTGTTCCCATCACCTCTATGGGAATATCATCCTCTCCTTCCCGCACTGCCGATGGGAAAGGGTCATAGAACCATAGAATTATAGAATCCATGGTCACTTAGCTTGTCCTGGCACAGAAAGAGACCAGGGTGAGCATGCAAAAGTGGGGGATGAGGATGGAGAGAGCAAGGGGAGAGGTGAGCTGTATCGATTGGTGTGTGAAAGGCCTCCTGGGAGCCCTGTTGCTGAGAGACAGCCCTGGGAGACGCAAGGCTGGAATTAATAACTGCTCCATTGGGGCCCTGTTTGCTCTCCTTGCCCAGAGCCAGAGGACTTTGGTCGCAGCTTATCGGCCTGCCGAAAGCCCCAGGAATGCAGTCACAGGCAAATGTGCATGTTCACACGACATCTATTAATCAAACGGCTCCCCCACCCTTTAACCCTTTGCAGGTCAGGGAGGGGGGAGGAGGTGAGCATGGCTTTGCTTTGTCTAAAATCAGGGTCCCCGGGAGTCTCTTTAGAGCAACCAGAGACAGGGGTAAGTCTCCTGTGAATTTCGGTTAAGATACCACCCCCTGGCTCTGCATCCAGGGCCTTTTTAAAATTATATCCCCCCACTCCCTTCAAAATGCTTAGGGAACTGATTTTGGTACCTGCATCTGAAGACATCCCTTTTCAGTGGGAGCTAAGCATCTAACCATCTTACAATACTTTGAAAGTCCTAGTCATTGGCCCTCAGAATTATCACAGACTTATCCTTCTCTTTGCTCTGTTTCAAATTTCAGGTGCTGTTTGCACTCACACCATGGTGGTGGTTGTACAGCTTCCCCGAGCTGCCCTTGGCTACAGTTCCTCGGCTATTGTACAAGTCCATAATGGGACGATCTCCACTCTCAACAGCACAGAGCTAATCAGACACACTCTTTCTCTCAAGCTTTCACCTAGGAACACAAAATGTCACAGGCAAATGGCTCTGCTGCAGCTTACAGCAGGCAGGGCTTGCCCCAACTTGGTGTCTCCACGACAAGACCAACCACCCTCTTGACTTGCTGTTGGGGGTTTTAGTCTCAGCAGCGTGCAGCAGAATGTGTTCCTGCCTTGAAACATGAAGTTGAGGAAGATTTTCAGGCTCTTGACTTGTTAGAAGTTGTTTAGCCAGCTAAATTAACCAGGGAGCTTCTGTAGGCCCTCCATGGTGAAGGAAGAGAGAGTAGCAGCTCCTGAGGGCAATTTAGCACATCAAAGTTAGGCTCCTGCTCTGTATCACCTCTGGAAGACCCTGATGACAGAGAGACCCCAGGAAAACATCACCTGCTGAATTAAATATTGCAAGCTGGGCAGGATGGACATTGCTTCATTGGTTGCCCCGATTACCCTGAAATGTGACCTCATCCTTGCCAACAGCCCAAAATCCAGAAGGGTTATTGATACACAGGCTGGATCAACAAGTCAACAAAACACATACAGACACCAAAGAAACCCTTCAGGAAGGCACCAGGGATGCTCCAGTGCTGCAAGGTACCTGTGAGCCTGGGAAATGTCACCTGGGTGTTAAAAGATGACTCCTACAGAGGAGTGAGGTTCTGAGATGACCTCCCAGGAGGAGCAGATGGGACAAGAAGCCCATCCAACTTACAGACGGACTCTGAGCAGCTTCTGGTGTGGTGACCTAGAGCGGAGGCTGATGCTGCTCCTCCCTGCCCTCTGTCCCCTGTTCCTGGATAAACAGTGCCCAGCGATAAGGTGCCCATTTGTAAAAGGGGTGGGGACAGAGCAGCCTCAAGAAGTGTGGTCACTTCTCCGCCACCTGAAGTTTTCCACCCAGGTTGGCATCTCCTCCCCTAATGCCACCAGCAGCAGCCATATTGGGTGAGCGGGTGAGGCTGCAGCTTTTGCCAGATCAGACCCAATGACAGGATGGATGGCTTTTAGCCTTCCCACATGAAGAAGGAAGAAGGACAGATTTTTGTGCATCAAGTCTTGAGAAGTCTTTAGCCCTGGATCCTGTTATGTTTATCTCATGTCAAGAGGAGGAGCGTGAGCTGAAGAAGGGGCTTGAATGAGGACAGAAGGCATCACCCCAGAGGTGGTATTTGGGGTATTTTTTCCTTCATTTGGGTTCCTAGCCTAATAAATGAAATCTCACAGTCTTGGCTCCCAGGGTCTCACAAGCCAAAGGTGCCAGGACAACAGGCCCCTTCTCGTCAGGGCAGGTTTCGCCTATTAAGGACAGTACTGGCATTTTTAGGCGTGCAAAATGTTGAATTCTTCTAGCTGTCAAAGATTCGATCACATCTTTTAGAGTTGAATCAGTTCATTTATGAAGCATCACCACACTCCAGCTTCTGTTTAGAGCCTTGAAAAATTCGCCCTCAGATCCAACTGTGCCTGAAAACCTGGCTTCCTTTTGAATGAAACAAATCCAAAAAATGCATTACGGCTGTTAATGGGTCTTTTTTTTTTTTGCTATGGGACCAGAGCAGGCCTGGCCCAGAGTAAAGCCCTGCTGAAATGTGTGCAGTGCGGACATCACCTGCTCAAGACCAACTGTTTGGCTACGTTGACTCACTCCTACCCCGCTGGCTGATGTAGTCTTTCTTCTTGCTCTTCCACAACCTATCGCATAGGCTTTGCCACGTGTCTGTGCAGCACTCAAAGCAAAGCGACCCAATGGGGTCCAAGTGTGAAAAAAAAAGCACTAATAAGGACTAATCATATTATAGGATCCTATTCCTTAATCCTGATGAGTTAATGCACAGAGAGAAAGAGATACGAACAAAAAAAAAAAAGGCATTATAAATTCTACAGACCAACCAACCTTCAGCAAACCAGGTACTAAGAAAAGGAACAGGAATGAAAATCCCATCAAGCAATTTGACACTTCTACCTGTAAATAATTATTCATCCAACCCCTAGCGATAAGCACAGGACACTGTCCATGCAGATTAGGACCCCAGTGGAGAAGAAAACCCTTCTTCCTTTCCCCATTCCCCTCAAAAGCCATATTGTTCCCAAAGAGTTAACAGCAAAGCAGGTCTGCAATTACCTGGGAATAATGGGGTGTGATTGGGGCACTAAAGAGCTGGAATTTATTTTTTTTCAGGCTTTCAGCCCTAGAAGCCCCTCCCTGACTTCCTGGTAACTCATGACCAGCAGGGTCAATAGAGCAGAAATCCTTCTAAAGGGCCAATCTGTATTTGAATTATTTAAACAATGTAGTACAGCCAAGTTAAATGGGGCTTATCAAATGTTACACCTCTTAAAGCACAATTGGAGACAAGGATATTAACTGCTGAACACTCCACTGCTGGACGCAGAAAGGGGAGGCGAGAAAAAAAGGGGGGAGAAAGAGGAAAAATAAAAGGGGGGGCCAAGGGAGGCTGGTTTGTACAAGGGGAGGAGCAGGTGTCTTCTGCGTGGCCTTGGCCAGCGATGGTCTCTTCTTCCTTTTGGAGACCCTCCATGCTTACCCAAACCAGAGCTGGCTTTACCATCCTGACCCGAAGGCATTAAAAACCCAGATTTGGGGTATTTGAGTGCTCATCTGCATCATCTTGCCCCACCCTCCACAAGGATAAGAGTAGCTGGGGATCAGGTGCTAGAGGATATGTGTCTTTTCTTTGCCTTTCCCAAAGGAAATGCAGGCAGAGGTTGTTTCCATGTCACGATAGCCTGGGGTTCGTATCCCCGAGCACAGCCCAGGATGTGCACTTTGCCCAGAAAGGGCTGAGACACGGAGCCATCCACAGGGTGCAGTGGAAAAAAGGAATAGGAAGCAAAAAACCATAATATTAGGATTTTCATCCAAATTTGCGATCCAAACAAAAAACTCTCATCTACTGAGAGGGGCTAACGACAACTAGGGAAAGTCCAGCTTGCTGAGCCGCCCCTAAAGATGATTACAAGTGCTTTTTGCCCATAAAAGTAGTGAGCTTGCTTAGGTCAGGAGCCAGGAATTTATCCAGGAAAACAGCTAGTGATTTTCTTGCAAAGGTAAAAGCAAACAAGAATCCACCTGAGCATTTTTCTGGCCATTTACCCCAACCCTTTCGCAGTGTTTCAGGTGACCGTCTGTGTATTGGGAAGCTCAGAGAGTCCCTGGTGGGGTGCTGGGGGGGGGGGGGGGGGAAATAGTTCACAGGTAATTCATGCCCTGACGTTTTCACACGACTTATATGACCCAGAGAGAAAACAAATACGTTTGCAAAGTGAGAAAGCACAATCAGCCCCACAAAACGCAAACAGGGGCCAAAAGAGCCTGAATTCACCGGATGATGTATGGATGGGTGAGAAATAATCCAGCCACACACAACTGCGCAGCAAGGGTATAGGGGAAAGGATATAGGAGGAAAGGGCTTGTAAATGATTCGCAGACCAAAAACGTATAAATATTGGTTAACTGACCTGCAGAGGTTTTGCCAGAAAGCCATGAGTCAAAAGCAAAGGAGACAAGAGGGGAAAATGCAAATTAACAATGCTGTCTTAATGACTCATGTTCCTTCATTAATACAGCTACTGTGCTGCCTCTGAGCTAATTAACCCTCTTAATTAAGAGGGATTCAAGCTGTTTTCTCTGTGGTTGTGTACACAGAGGTACCAGCTGCCTGAGAGGTGAGTTTTTTGGGGGGGTTTGCCCACCCCTGAGCTGGACCCCCAGCCCAACGGCAGCGGGTCGGGGACGTGCAGTCAGCTAGAGCCAGCCAGGAAAAACCCGGAGGGAAACATTTCCTGCTGCGAAAGGCTCTCCCATCCAAACTGGAACATTTCAGGAGACGTTGCTGATTTCGACTGAGGTTGTGTGGTTTTTTTTTTTTTTTTTTCCCTAAAGAAAAAAAAAAAAAAAAAAAAAAGGAAAAATAATGAGGGGAAGGAGAGGAAAGTTTTCCTGACTCTGTTCCATCCTTTTTATCAGAAGTTAGGAATATAAGAAGGTGCCTCGCGGCTCAAATCCAGCCCAGTGCTATCTCAGTATTTGACATTATTTGTCATTTGGGGAAGAATTTCAAAATGTTTAGATTTCGTTACGGTTCAAAATGAATCCCCAAACTCAACCCTTCCTCCCCCTCCCTCCTCGCCAAGCGGCGTTTGCCATCCTTCCCCAACCGCCCTTTTAGGACCGTGGTTTGCTGCAAAACCAAACAGGTTTTTTTTGGGGAGGCCAACGCCTGTAACCCCCAGCTCAAACAAAACCAGGCGCTGGGTTTGCTCACTCGGCCGTGACAGATCCAGCCCCAGACACCCTCTGCCTTCCCGTCCATGGGATGGGGGTGTCCTGTCCTCGCCGGCTCTGGACGTCACATATCCAACGGCTTCTTCCACCTTGAAGACGAGACGTCCCGGTGAAGGTCACCATCGCCAGCAGCCCCTGCTTTCGCAGGCTGCTCTCCCACCCCGGCGGCACCGGGCGACGTTGGAAGGGGACGGGATGATCACAATATTGAGAAAGCTCAACCCAAGCAAATGGAGGATTTTATAAACTCCTGGCCTAGCCCGCGGGCTGCAAGGTCGCCCCTTATCTGAGTTTGCAGAGGGTTTGCAAAGTGCTGGCAGCCCTCCAAATATGTTTGGGAGTTTTTTACTCTAACCTAAGGCTGCCGGACTCCCACATTTGACATTTTCCAAGTGCTGTTAAACGACGAGGCAGCGACCGGGAACAATGTGTGATTATAACAGCCGGCTGGGATGGGGAAAGCCGCCTTGCTGAGGCTTTCCAAGAGCTGGAGCAAGTGTGAAGGCTCAGCAGCCTGGCTGCCCGCCCTGTGGCAGCCGTCTTCATTGGGGATGCTGCAGGGTGCCAGGCAAAGCCAGTGCTCACCCTTGGAAAGCCTTTTAATTGGGGCCCGAAGGTGGAATAATGAAGTTTTGCAAAGTGAAAATGTTGGGGTGCCTTTATCGGAGCTGCTCTGGGAGCATCCTCATGGCCAGGTTGGATGGGGCTTTGAGCAACCTGGTCTAGTGGGAGGTGTCTCTGCCCATGGCAGGCGGTTGGAACTGGAGAATCTTTAAGGTTTTTCCCAACCCAAACCATTTTAGCATTCTACGATCCCTGCCTGCTTGCCTCTGCTTTGCCTGCTGATACCCCGTAGTGCAGATCCCATGCACTGCTCTTTGGGATCTGGGCTGCCACCCCCATTTCACACAGAAACGAGACCAAAAGTAGCCATAAGGATGATTCAGAGTCAGTTAAAGGAGCTTGTGGACTTGAACCCGGCTTTCTTAAGGTCTACATTAACCTCTGGATATACTATTTTTCCCCTTTGTGCCTTCATTAATCCATCAGTAGCATGAGCTAACCATAGTTAAAGAGCTGCATTCATTAACGGATGTGCTCAATATTGCACAATAATTTAAAGGAGCTGAGGTGCCCTGATCCTCAGTTGGGAATATTTCTGTTATTTGGTGGAAAAAAGGGGAAGAGAGGAAATCTACTCTGAAGACAGATAAAAATATAGACTCGCTCATTGTTTTTATTTCCCCTTTTTCTTCCTTTTATCTGGCTGGAAAACTGACTGTGCAGGACAGGGAGTAAAAGAAAACAAAAGAAAGGAAGGAAAAACAAAACCTGAAAGTGCTGGTTTTCCTGCTTTTTTTCTCAAGAAAACAAGTCCAGAAAAATTTCTTCCAAAACAAGGTTTTTCACCTGACAGCCACCCCCACTTAAAAAATATACTTTTGAGAGGGGGAATGATGAAAGGAGAGGAATGGCTGAGGAGAAGCTTGAATATAAATTGGATTGGAAGTGCAAAGGGGGTTATTAGTCTGATAGGGAGGATTATTTTACATCTCGACCACCTATACAACCACACGCGCACCCACCTAAATGAAATGTTGGCTTAGTCATCCTGGTCAAAGTCCTCTGGCTACAAACAAGACTTGTTGTACTGCGGAATAACAGGGGGAAAAAATTAAGGGATTCTATATATACAGTTTTTCTGGCTTTGGTTAGAAACCCCAGGGTCAGGGCAAAGCTCTGATTTCAAACAACTGTATTTTGAGTGATCCTGTTTATTCCAAGTGTCTGCTGAGGCTTTGACTCCGAGCTATTAATACAAAATAAATAATTTTCACACAAGCTATTTTTGCCTCCCTTGCCAGAAAAATAAAGCCAGGCGGCCACAGAAGCGGCGTGTGTGAACAGCAGCGAGGGCACGAGCGGGGGCCACGGGCTGCTGTGATTTTCTCGGCTGCCGAATGACACGCAGAGCAAAGGATGCTGAGCGAGACCGCCTCGGCCAGCACCATGAAGGATGTTTCTGTGACACGTACGGGGTGGTGGGAGACTCCCGGGGCATGTTAGACCATGGATTTTATGGCATCTAAATCCACCGCTGCTTGAGAGGGTGTGTGACCTGCAATAAAGGCAGCTTAGCCTCTGTGAGAGGCAGCTTCGCAAGCTGCCCATTGCAGATCCTGCCAGGCAGATGTGAGCCCAGATGATGCAGATGTGAGCCCAGAAGATGCAGATGTGCTGTCACAAGACCCTGTGGTGGGTGCAGATGCATCCAGAGGACTGTACTTCTATGGGGTTGGGTGCAAATATGGGTTTTTGGCAAGCAACATGCCACCACAGTGCTCCCAAGTAGGGATCACTTGAGGAGTCTCATTCCCCATGGTATGGGACCCATCCAGGCTGGCTGGGATGTGCTTGGACTCACAGCACTTGGATCCTCGGGGCAAGGGAGCAAGAGGTCAAGAGATAAAGGCAGCGGGTCCCTGCTCAGCTGTGTTCCCAGCAGAGGCCAGGGACGAGCTATATTTGCACACCTGCAGCCAAGCCCCCTCCCATGCTCATGGTCGTACAGTCACAGCCCACTGACTTTCTCCACCAGCTGCTTTCCAGGTCCCCTTTTTGCAGGTTGATGTTTTGAGCTCACCACATCTCTGCATCTGGCTACTGGATTTCAGACCTAGCGGTGGAGTGAAATGGGAGGGAGGTTCAAATAGTTGCATGCACTCCAGCAGATGAGGGCCTCAGAGATGTGAAATAATTCTGAAAAGCCTCTGCAGAGGTCACCTGGCTTCCTTCTGTGATGTACCTGAAGGACAGCCCCACTGTTTGTCTCCAAGAACCACTTTAAAGTCTCCACAACTTCCTTGTGTGCGCCCCGTAATAAAGGGGCTTCTCTAGGGTTTAGAGGTTCAGAAATGATGGCAGCCTTGAATGGGGGTATCAGCAAGGCAAGGAGAAGACAGCTAGTGAAGTTAAAGTGATTGCCACTCAAAATCACAGCCCTTAACCTCTATCCATGTCAGGCAGTCAGGTCTGCTGGGAGAAATGGAGTTCTCTGGTATCCTCCAACACCATGGCACCTCCATCGAAATGAGAATCAGCTGGACCAGGAAAGGCTCTCCCACCTTCCACCTCTAATGGGTATGATCCATGGAGGGACACAGCCTGACCCTGAGGTGTTCTGCATGCTCAGACTCACACAGGCACAAGACAGACCTTTGAAGGTGCTGGACAAAGGACCTGGGAACCTCTGTGGGAGGTTCCCCCCAGAGCAGGTGAGGAACTGCTGGCTGAGGAGACGTGGGAGACATTCACTGGAGTCTACAGGGAGAGCGCGTGGCTGGAAAACTCTATCTACCATTGACATCTGGGTCCTGTAGTTCAGGGGCTGTTTTTTAAGGATCTATTAAACTATGTATTGATCATTCTAGCCAGATAACTTAAAATATCAGGGTATAAAACCACATATATTCATTTAAGCTGTAAGATCTCCAAGACAGGACTGTGTCCTACGGAAGGCGAGTGTTGCAGTGAGGTGTAATATCCTTGTTAAACTACTGGAATGTGGAAGAAGTACACAAGGCATTAGAAATACAGATGTTTCTTGGGGAAAAATAAAATTGAAGATAAGGATTTAAACACAATTATATTAATTCTGGTTCTGGATATCCACCACCTGCAATTTTCTAGAGGCAGAGGGAGTGTACCTGGGGAAAATCACTACAAGCTCACCTCGGACTCATCTTTTTCCACAGATGCTTCCTAACAGCCTCTGTTTTCAACTGGGAGAAAGGAGTCATAACCACAGTCCATCACTGTCACAAATTATACATTTCAGTCTTCCATGTTTGTCAAAGTCAGAGCTCGGCATATCCCTAGCGCAAAACACCAGCTTGATTTTACTGTCACCCTTGGAGACCCCAGGGTCTGGACCTCTGTCATGTTAATGAGGTCTTGATCTCAAATAGAGCCCCTATGCACCCCATAATATGGCTAAATACCAATAAAATCGTATGTGTCCTGCCCATCATTCCCACCGGGGGCCTGGGATCTGCCACGTCCCTGAGGAAATCCATGAATAACCCAAATCTGAGGTCCCACCTGGACCAAGGCGGGTGAGCAGAGGGGGCCAGCTGGCTTTTTCAAGCCCTGAGCTGTAGGCATCTATTAACAATTAGCTTTTTGGCTCCACTAAGTGCACTCAGCCTGACTTGGTTTTATTGGCATCACCCATCTCCCAGTAAATGTGATAAGAGGGTCTGATTAGCCGCAGCGTTCAGACCGGGCTCTGAGCTAGTCTCCGGCACGGCTGTCTGAAGGATACTTACCACATCTGCTTTCCACGCCACACTTCCAGGCCCAGGAGGGCCTAATGAAGATTGTCCCTGGACCTCATTGTTTATTTTTAGGCAAGCATCAGAATTAAGACCAATTTAGCTGCCCTTTTTTTCCTTTTCTCTTTTTCTTTTTTTTTTTTTTCACTGGGCTCAGTCTAAACATGCATCTCAAGAAAGGGACTTTTTTATTGCCAAGACAACGCGTGATAAGGAAAGATCATCTGTCTGCAAGAAAATTACTTCTGTGGGGTTCAGAAAGCGGTCCCAAGGGTCTGATTCCAGCACAGGCAGAGCCTCTGGAGAACATTAAAGAATTATAACCCCTGTGATAAAGCACTTTCTTTTATAGTTTTTTATTTCATAGCAATAGCCACAGCTTAAAGATAAGAACAACATACATTTTGTTTAACTAGGCTCTTGTTCGTTGGTGTGGGGCTCACTGTGAACTGGCATCCATCAAACTCCTTTGTGATTTACATGAATACCTGATTCTTCTGATAAGGGAAAGTGTAAGTCAACATGGTTCTGTTGTAATTGGGTGTTACCTGTTTAGATACGGAACTGCTATCTCAGCATCAGTTCACAGGAGAGCTCGACTTCACCTTTCCTTGCTTGGTGCAGAGAGAATGTGTCTTGGTGTTGCATTGGCCCCCAGGTGTTGCAACATGCTGCTTGGAAGCATCTTTTCTCTTCGGTCTGGTGGACGTGGCCACAGGACATTGCGGATACCAAAAGTCATTGTGCAGTCAAACAGTGATGGGAAAAAATGACAGAAAAAATATCCCCATTTAAACCCAAAGTCCCCGCTTCAGGTTCAGCATCATCCTTGGCCACAGACTGGTGGAGACAGCGTGGTCTAGCAAAGAGGTACTACCATATCCTTATTTTGCTGATATAATTATAATAATATAATAAATAATAATATATAAATAATCTTAGTGAGCAGCATTTCATGCTTCTAGTATAAAAAAAAAGTATTACTAATGTGTGTATGATAGCAGCAATCTCTGACCCTCAGTGTACCAAGACTTCTTTGCACAAGATGATAAATATACTAAGACATCTCAAAGCCTGGTAAATTTGCAAGCTGAAAACAAATCAGAAAAGGAGCCCAGTAAAGTATTTGATGACTGCCGTGAAGCAGGACTTCTCAGAAGGGAGACCAGAGCTCCTGTCTTGGACCATACCACCTTTAATTAGATGCTGGTGTCCCAGGAGACAACTGCTCTACTTCTAACAAAAATACAAGGTCTGTAAACAGATATTTGCATGTATTTCCCTCCTAAAATCAAAGGTGAATCTGGATGACTTGCCAGCTCCTAGCTGGGATGATACAGGAATGTGAAAAGGTCTTTTATTAGGCCAAATTCTCCACTTGGTGTGAAGCCTCTTGACTGCAGTGAAGGTGCATCAATACTTTGCCATGAAAGAACTGTTCATGGCAGATCTCCCTAAACACCAGCGACATCCCACATGCTAAGCCTACACCACTGCCCAGATGGGAGGACCGTTGCTTCCTGCCAGCAAACACTCAGGGCTGTATAAATACAAGAAGCAGGAGGGTAGATACAGCCATCTTCCCAGAAGTGGGATCCAGGTCTTCAAAAAGAGTAAGACTCAAAGCCTGATCCCTGCTCAGCCTCCCCAAAAGCTTCTGCTCAATGCAAAGTCTTGGTTGAGTCCCCTCCTTCAGGGTGCAGTAGGTCACGCACCATCTAAAACATCGTCTTGGCCATGGTTGACCAAAGTCCTTCTCTGGGGAGCTACCTACAGGTTGAGTGGGCACCTCCTGGCAAGCGGAGATCATGGCTCTGTTGGCCTCAGGTGTCCTCAGAGGCTGGGAATATTTGATATTGAAAAAGAACTGAAAAAAATTCTCCAACCTACGTAGCTGAAAAGTCAGCTTGTTGTATTGGCTTGTTTTTATGAGTTTAAAATAATTTCTTGGCTACCACACTGTTAGAAGACAGGGATTTTATGGTGGTATAGAGAAAGACAGATATATAGATATGTATATATATAAAATACTAAATATACTTTTAGCACAGGGGAGCTCAGGTTTAAGAGGCTATTTCCTGGCTTAGTCTAATTCTCTCACTGGACGTTTTCCTTCACACTAAGTGAAATTCTGGCTGAATTAAAGAACTGCTTTTCCTCTTATCTGCTGTTCCTGTTATCTAACTCCGAGGCAGAGGCTGGGAGCTGAGAGACAGCCAGCACATACCATTTTACAGCTCGCCTTCCCGCCGTTCCCCTGGGCTTGCATCAAATGCCAGGAAGATTTGTTAAAAACCAGCCTGTCACTCTCAACCCAACCATACAGGGGGAACACCAATAGGAAAGCCACAAAAGAGGTCACTTTGCTGCACATCTTGATTTTTTTTTAGGGTGGAGGCTCCCAAAATCTCCTACAGATCCCAGTGAAGTGGTTGCACTATGACCTCCGTGGAGCAGGGACCATCCTTTCCATTAAAAGACCCAGGTCCATTCACATGTGCAAGCCTCCAAGGGTGTCTTGAAAAGGGAAGGAATAAAAAGCACCAGCCCTGTTCTCTATTTACTGTCACTACTTGTTTCTGGCTCTTGACCCAGTTTGGTGCAACTAGCGGAAGCCTCAGCTCCCTGCCTGACTCCACCACTGACTTTAGAGTCAGCTCCCCTGAGCCTTCTCTTCTCCAGGCTGAACAACCCCAACGCTCTCAGCCTGTCCTCATAGGAGAGGTGCTCCAGCCCTCTGATCATTTTCGTGGCCCTCCTCTGGACCAGCTCCAACAGGGCCATGTCCTTCTTATGTTGGGGGCCCCAGAGCTGGATGCAGTACTGCTGGTGGGATCTCACGAGCGCAGGAAGTCCTGGTGGACAACAAGCTCAATATGAGTGAACAGTGTGTGGCTGAAGCGAAGAAAGCCCACCGGATGCTGGGTTGCATCAACAAGGGCATCCCCAGCAGAGATAAAGAAGTCATTATCCCACTGAACTCAGTGCCTGTCAGGCATATCTGTAATACTGTGTTCAGTTTTAGTCCCCACTATTAAAAAAATATATGGACAGGCTGGAGAGGGTCCAGAGAAGGGCTACCAAGATGATCGAAGGATTAGGAAGCCTCATGGAAAAGCTGAGAGAATTGGGTTGGTTGAGCCTTGAGAAAAGAAGGATTAGGGGAGACTTTATCACCATGTTCCAGCATTTAAATGGTGGCTACAAAGAAGATGGAGACTTCCTTTTTACAGGGAGTCACATTGAAAAGACATGGGGTTACTCTGGGGGACGTTCAGATTGGACACAAGAGGAAAATTTTCCACACTGAGAACAATCAGCCATTGGAATAATCTCCCCAGGGAAGTGGTGGATTTCCCATCATTGGACACTTTCAAGATTCAGCTGAACAGGGTGCTGGGCCATCTTGTCTAGACCATGCTTTTGCCAAGAAAGGTTGGACCAGATGACCTTGAAGTGCCTTCCAACCCTGTATTCTCTAATTCTGTGGTGATGATGAATTACAGTGGCCTCAATTTCAAAGCAAATATGGACCCTGGGTCTTGGGAGAAGCTGTTATTTCCAAGGTTTTCCAGAAACAGACAGGGCAGCAGGAACTGCAGTTATGCCACTGTGAAGTTCTACCTATAGAGAAGTGTCTAAATAGGTATTGCCAGAGGTGAAACATGGTTGTGGCTGGACATCCACTGGAGGACAGCTTTGGTGGGCTGAGATGGTGTTCATTGCCCAGGTTTTTGTTACTACTCTTTTCCTCATTTTTTCACCATCCTTTTGCATCGTCAGTGTTCACCTATAGACCAGGAGGCCAATAAATCTCTGGGAGTAAGGTCCTTCTCTGAGGGAGCCAAGAGGTCTTGGTTTGAAGCACGATCTCACGCTCAGAGCAACGAAGAGGCACAAAGTCCTGCTTGTACTCCTAGTCTTCTTTCTCACCTCCTGGGGGACTTTAGGAAAGTCTCCTGCTTTGATTTTCCCTCCTGTGAAACAGGAGTGAAATCTGTCTCCTCTGAGATCGTCTAGTGAGAAGAGATGTAGAGCATCATAAAACGATGGTGACCAGAATGACATGCCTTTTCCCATTTGAAACAGATAAAGATCTGGCCCAATAATTCTACCAAAAAAAAAAATAATCTCAGTCTGAATATCTTTAATACACTGACCTGATTTAAAAAGAAACAGAAACCTGGGGTTAAAAAGCAGGTGGGTTTTATCGCCTCTTTTATTATTTAATTTGGCTGGAATGTCTGTCTTTTCTTTTAAGATGAATGAACCTTCTGCTGACAACAACTCCCTTACTTTTTGCTTTCAAACCAAAATTGACGGGATTTTAGGGGATTTTCTGTTTTTAAAAAAAAACACTTCCTCATAGTGTGTTCAGCTGCTGTCCTGAAAAACTCTGGCTAAAACCACAGTATCCTTCTGGGGAAGTTACTCCATGTAGAGTAGTGCAGCCCAGAACATTTCTGGTCTCTCCTGCTCTTATAGGTTTAGATGACCAGTCCTTCAGACGTTCACATAATTTTGGGTTATGGGAAGGACAACCTGGGACCGGGTCAGCATCCCTGCACCCACCAGCCACAATACACTAATCAGGACTTGGACCTCTTTAAAGTTCTGCTGAATCAGATGCTGTGCACCTTGGCCAATGCCACCCATGTGTGGTTTGCCACCCAACCTCCAGGAAACTCTGCCTCTAAGACACACAAAACTGGGTACAAGAAAACTTGCCGTGGTATGTGTCTATCTAAGACTGAGCATTTGCTCGCATACTGCTCGAGGATGAGTAGCACCACCTGGTGATATCTTCCAAACAATGGAACCACCTGGTGATACCTCCCAAACAATGAACTCGGCCCCATCAACCTTCACTCTCTCAAGTCTTCTCACATGAATCCGTGGGGCTACTCGCTTGGATGAGACAACTTAGCTGGGAATTCAGCTCAAAACCAACCCTCACAGAGATGTTGGCAGTATGGCCTTCACAGATACGCAGCACAAAGGGGTTGGCTCACTTTATTGCTGCCCAGCTTCCCAAGAGGTAACATCGCCAGGAAAACACCAGGGCTTCCTCAGTTTAGGTGAAGATTTAAACAAATTATTGTTGGCAAAAAATGACCTCAGCGACAGCAAAACAGGGCTAAATGTGTGGATGCCCAGTATTTGCTAATAAAATTTTTTTAACCAGGAAGCGTGTGGTTTTACCTCTAGACAAATATCCTCCCGAGCACCAGCATGAGAGCTGAAAGAGCACAAGCTGGAGCTAGCAGAGTGCAAGCTGGAGACCTCCGAAACTTTCCTGAGTGACCTTAGATTATCCTGTTAAAAAATAATACAGTCACCTCTCCATATTTCTTCTAACTCTGCATGAGCCTGTCCAACCGGCCGTTGTCAATGCCTTTATCTCCCTCCTCTTGCCCTTGGGGGATGCCACTGCTTGGCCAAGCAGAGAAGGACCTCAGCTGACCCAGGAACCCTGTAAAGAAGAGCAGCAACCTGCCAACTCATACAGAAAATACAGCAGGCAGCTAAATATTTTCTTTAGACAAGGCATATCAGGAACAATTGGAGCATGGACTTTGCTTCTTCACATTGTGTGGATTATGAAGGTTTTTCTCGCTGCAGCAATAGCCTGTGCTCACTAGAAGCAACCTCTGCATCTGTAAGTGCGTAATTTGTGGGCTCTGCCAAGTGGACAGGAAATTAATGAAGTTTAAATGAAGAGCTGCTCCCTTTTCTAGCCGTCTGGTTATTTCTTTTGATTTAGTATGGTCCTGGCAGAGTGCTCCTGATCTAATCACAGGAGCTTGCACTTTCATGATCCAATTACTGCCAAGTTTCTGGATGTTCCTGTTGCTTTGATGGGAACATTTAAATGTGTGAACTTCACAGGGGATGGCTGACAGCTCTCAGCTCTGGGATCTCGTTTCAATTCTAGACCCAGTGGAAATGGGTGAAAATTGGTTGTCTCAAAACATCACCTTGAGAAAGCAGGTTTCTCCTCGTGGGAAAGCTAGAATCCTTTCTTTTTTTGGGGAAAAAAAATGAAATAGTGTGATTTTCCACAGACCGGAACATCTGGTTCACCTTTAGCCAATCTTGCAGCCTTGTCCATAGCTTAGACCTTCAAACAAGCTCCTGGCTCAGCACTGCTTCTTGCCAGAGTCTTAGAATCCTGACACCTGGTACCTGTTCCTACTCCTACCTACAGGTCTCCACCCCCTCTGCCAAACCTGGCTTGAGCTAATCAGTAAATTTAAATGCTATCTGGGCAAACATGCAGCCAGCACACTCACATAGTTTCATTTTTAAAAAGGAAGCTACAGGCACAGAGATAACACTGAGCCTGTTTTCCAACAGCCTTCTCCAGCCCAAACTTTCACAAAGTTGGGCTGAGAACTGATGATTTCAGTGCACTTGGTGAGAGAAACCAGGACATCTGCTTTGCACACTGATTTTCAAACGCTGTCAACCAAGCACCATCACGTTGTACCCTCAGCCTTTCATGACCTAAGGTTGCCACAGTCACTGATCTCCTCCCAACACCACTGGGCAGAGAAAGCGGCTCCTGGGGTCTGCCGTGCGAGATGGCATCACCCCACCAACTCCCAAAGCCTTTCTTGTGCTGCTGCTGCCCAGTGTTTACTCATGTCCTCGCATTGTTCCCAACCCTGATAACTCCTCTGGTCAACGTCATCGTCTTATCACTGCCGAGCCATCAGCTCTCCACATTTTTCAGGGAGGGCACCAAGTTCTAGCTGCTGATAGACCCCTACAAGCCCATTCAGGATTGTTTTGATCAATGGCTTAATCTCTGTTTGTACGGACAAATCCCCCCCTCCCCTGCCTGTGAGCTGGATGTTGGGATGAACATCCACCTCGACTCGTGCCGTCTCAGAGCCCAGCTACGTGGAAAGCACATCGCAGGCAAAGATTCACTGCTTGCACCCATGGGGCTTTAATACCCCTACTTTAGCAGATGGGCAACTGAAGTCCCAAGAGAGGTGCAGTGGCCTCTCCAAAGTCTCAGGACAATTGAGAATTGAGCTAGGGCTTCCTGAGCCTTAAGGACATCTTCTCCTCCAACAGTTCTGTAAAGGATCGACCAAGTCAGGGCGTTACTGAACGCAGAACCCTTGGCCAGAGACACTTTTCCATCTAAAGTCCTGATAGCTTTTGAAGACGTGACCATTTGCTTAGCTTTACTTACCAAGCAACCCTCTTCCAGTCAATGGAATGGTGATAAGCACACATAGCGATCCTGATGAGATCAGGATTCATCTGATAGGAGGAGAATAGGGTGGAGAAGAAGAAAGAAAAAAGAGTAAAAGCTCATTGATGAGCCAGGCTCCAAAACAGGCCAAATCTGAAGGGAAGAGTTCTCCCCTAAATATTTCTAATTTATTTTTTTTAAATGGCAATGTAAGGCATTTGGTCTCCAGCATTGAACCAGCAGCAGAGAGAAAAAAAATGAAAGGGGAAGAAAAATAAACCAGGAAAATGGGGAAAAGCTCTCTATATTTCCAACTCCTTTTTTTTTTTTTTTTTCCCAAACATGGAAAATGTGAAATTGGCCAAGAATTCTGAAAAATAAATCCATCACCAACAGAAGATGTCCTCATTCTGCACCTTGTGTTTAACATTGGTGTCCAACTTTATTCAAGAGAAGGAAACAAAGCTCATTTCACAGAAGGAGGACCTGGCCTGGAGGCCCAGCTGGACGCACTTCAGATGCTTCCCAGTGGTGTCTAAGTTATTGTCAGTAACTGGTGGAGAGGGATGGTTCCTCCCCCTGAGAAGCACTGACCTCTCCAGAGTGACTGCAGAGGGACATTAGGGTTACATGATTTGCCCAAAGCTCAGCTTGCAGCAGAGCTGAGGGAATTGGCCACAGCACCCTCGGCTACACCAAACAAATTAGAGTCAGGCTTGGGTTTTGGCCAGGTGGCCACATCCATCCTAATAAACTCCATCCTCCAGCATCCAACATCCTCCAGCATCCTCCATCCTCCAATAGCCAAACCACCTCATGGGAATGGTCCTGGTACATTCCCACACAGAGTTTGGGATACATCTGGTGGGTTGTCCCTATGGCTGATGTCCAGCACCCTTGCTCCAGTGGGGCTAAACCTACTCAGAGACATCCTGCCCCGAAATCTGGCAGGAGACCCTTAGCAGAGAGATCATCCTTCCAGGCAATAGCAGGGCAACATGGACTCACAGCTGTTCTCTGCCACCATCTCCTGATCCCCACATTTGATGGGTCTCCACCAGCTTCAGTCTGTGGGCCCCTGGAGAAAGGGAAGGGACTATCCATGGGAGATAAGGGGCCTGACTCTGGCCTTGCTTTCACCAGCTGTACCTCAGCCACGGTCCCTTCCTGCAGTAGATGTGATATGGGTATGACTTAATTTGGTCCTATTCACCTGAGGATGCAAGGGGGACATCCATTTTCCAACTCACAGGAGGCACCTGGGCAGCAGAGGGAAGGAGAGGGTCAGAGAGATTTCCCTGATTACAAATAACCCCTGAATTTTGCCCACAGCCTTGAATGTCTGAAGAAAGTAGAGATGGTGGGTCTCCATCAGATGTGAAGAACTCTGTGTGGCATATTAACTCTGATTTTGGGCCAAAATCTCAAGGACAGATAAAAGGCAGGAACCAAGACAGGCACAGCTAAGGCTCAAAGATGCTTTTCACGCAACCTATCACTGGAAAATGAAAGATTTTAGGGTGGCCTCAAAAAAAAAATTTGTGATTTATTCCAAACGGGATTTGAAGATGTGAAGAACAAAGAGCAAAACCTCTGTTCCTAAGCACATCTCGCCTCCAGCCTCGAGGCCAGGGATGATGTGTGTACGATGCTGAGATTTGCTCAAAGAGCAGGTGAGTACAAGAAATATCTGCAATGGGGGATGATGGAAATGTCCACCTGATGCAAACAAGTGAGAAAAAAAAAACACTGGAGACTTCCCTGTTATGCTGGCATTTGTTTTTACTATCATTTTCCATGGAAGATGAAAAGCCAGGAAAGAAATAGTTAAAACATCGAATGCCTGGTTGGGTCTTATTTTGTTTCTGTGTTTGATTTTCAGTCTAAAATGTAACATTTTTTGCCCATTCTGTGTTTTTCCCACTGCAGGCTGTTAACAGCCAAGGCTTTTTAGTCTTGCAGACAAGCAATAAGAAGAAAGAATTCTAAATATGTCCTTTATTCTTTATATGAAACCAAAAAAAAAGGAAGACTTTGGAAAGAAGGAATACATTTTTATGGCAAGCTGAGGAAAATAGTTCAATTTTTTTTCAGCTATAATTAGTAAAGCCCATCTGAATTCATGCTTCTGTTATATTTTCCTTTCAAAAACAAAACCTCAACCCTAAATGTAGCTGAAAATAATTAGAAATGTTTAAACTTCTTGCTTATAGCACTTCCAGTCTAGCTTTTTTTTTACCGAGTTTAAATAGCCATTCATCCATACATGTCTTCAAATATTCTTAAAACAAGAAAACCAACCAAAACCAAACCAAAAACCTGAAAATGAAATGAAATGAAATAATAATAATAAAAAAAAATAATTGAATAAAACTATTACAGTTGGGAGCTTTGTTCAGCCAGAAACAAAAAATATTCAACTTTCCAGTTTTCTGATTTTGTATTTCTGCCTCTTCCAAAAAAAACCCCACAAATTACATTTTTCTTGATTTGGGGAGGATTTTCCACTGAAAAAAAGTCAGTTCTCCTTCTGCCCTGTGTGTTTTTCTGGAACGAACATTAGACGTACGGCTCTACCGCAGTCTGTATGGAAAGGTGCTAAAAATTGTGCTTTTTGCATGTCAGAAGAAGACAGTAAATCAAAAAGTATATATATATTGCAGAGGAGCACTCCATGGGTGCGTGCAGCCGTTTCTCCATGGTGGTTTCCCTATCTTTGGGTGTTAACAACTGGAATACGCTCGGATGCCTCCAATGTCCCGCTGGCATTACAGTGAGATTTCACAGCTGTTCTGCCAAAAATACATAATCCTGTGTTAAGGCACGGGACTAAGTGCTCTGGGAGAGACGGGTCCTGTCCAGCATCTGCTGTCCCCCCCCCGTTTTAATCACCCTTTCCCTTGTCTTCCCAGATAATAAGATCTACCCACCCCGCTGTGCTGTTTTGAGGCTTAACTTGGTAATCTTTATAAAGTGCCCAGGGATGCTTTGTAAAAGAGAAAAGGAAAATAAAAGAATAAAGAAAAAATAAATGATCCAGCCTGATTTTTCTCTCAGATGGCCAAGAAGTGACTCCCAAGGAACTAGAGCTGATGGAGAGAAGCCCAAGATGAGCTCTCTCTCTTGGAGGTGTCGTTGCAGAGCACGGGAGCCACCCTTCATCAAGCCGCTTGGGTACCAGCAAGGGTGACACTGCAGTGACACAGGTTTTTTCCAGCCATGTGAAGATCTGTGCTTTGAAGGTCTTTGCTGTTATGTACTAAACCAAAGTCTGCTTTGCCTCCCTTGCTTGAAATGCTCTTAGTGCACCTTTTCACCAGTGCAATAGTCCCCTCAGAGTCAACCATGAAGATGGGAGTGCAAAGGAAGATCTCTGCCTCTGCCAAGGACCTCTGAAAGGTCAGGGAATCCAGGTCACCCTGAAAAAAAAGTGATGACTCCCAGGCAAAAGCATACTTTATTTTTCCCCAAAGATGTCAACTGGTGTAATAAAAGCTACACCCTCTCCCTGCGCTCCTGCTCCTCATTTATAACTCTTCTTATGTTACCAACAAGAATGTTAAGCCAAAGAAATCTCTGCCTGGTTATGGGGCAAGAACCCGAGAGAAGGTGCAAGACACAGTTCACAGTGTCCAGCTCAAGCAAAAGTTTTACTTTCCTTAATGAAAACAGATGAGGGTCTCCCACCAGCCTTCTTACAGCATCCTTCCAGGCCCTGGTATCCGGCCAGGGCAGGACAATGTGGGGCTGAGCCCAAGCTCCTCTCTTCTGCCATCCAAGAACTAGATAAACCTATTCAAAGCACTGTCTGTTCAGCTAGGTACGCAACAAATTCATGTATCTCCATGTACAAGCACATCAGGCCCTATATAAATCTATATCTATATTTTGTCTATATAGAAAAATATTTATATTTATCTAAATCTATATATATTCTTTGTTTTCACCTGGAACAATAGATAAATTGGCTGATGGATCGATGGATTGATTGACAGACCATAGCTAGAACTACAGAGACATTCAACTCCAGGTTCCTCCTGCCTTTTACCGGTCTTTTTTTTTTTTTTTTTTTCCCATTTCCAATGAAAACCTCCAAAACTCAAGCCATGCCCAGGATTCCCCCTCTCCCCTCTCCTACAATTCCAGCCCCAGGCATCACAGAATTCCTCCTGATTTGTATAATGCATGAAAAATCAGAGGTGTGTCTGTCTCCAAGCACATTGCCTAGCAGATACTACTGTTTATTAACAATATCAACCCTGTATTAATGACCTAAGAATGGGGGCTAATTAGGTATAAATTTGCCAATGCACCTGAGTATTCTTTCCACGCTGTGCTGCACCGGAGTTTTGCTTTAACGATAACAATATCATTTCATGATAAAACAAACTTTCCTGTTACGGTGAAGAGCGTGCTGTGAATTTCCTTGCTTTTCCCCATGGATGACAAAATGCCACCTTCATCCCAGATTTTCCATCCTGGACCTCACTCCTGGGTTGGCGTGAAGCTGCATGAAGCCTGGAAGCCAAAGCCAGGCTGGGTTTCAGCAGATTTAAGGGACCATCAGCTGCTCTCGGGTAATGCCAATGCATCAGCAATATTAACATCAGCAATATTAACATCAGCCATATTTTAATTTACGCTACAAACCCAAAAGAGGAGAAGCAGGAGAGCGAGCAGACTCTTCCCGAGCCTGCTCCAGGGAAGCTGGAAGCTTTATTTGTGGAGCCATAGGAATCTCAGCAGCATAGTCTGAATTCCTGCTGTCCTGAGCGAAGCTGGGGAAGGCTGCGATGTCCTCTCGGCTGGAGAACAGCAGAACGATTCTCTCATTGCTTTTTTAGTGGGATATTTCCTACCAAAATTGGATGGACATTAATTAGAAAATTTTAAAAATGCCTACGATGTCACCTCAACTCCAGAAATTGTTGTGTAGATCACATGGAAATTAGATATAATCCAAAGGAGCCCTGGCAGGGCTTGGAGATGAATAACTGTTTAATAGCACCAGCTCTGCTTATCCTCTGCTCCTAAACATCCCCAGCCCTGAAGGAGCAGAGTCCTTCCCACCTGCAATTGTCCTCACACTTCGCAGGGTGTCTGAGGCTTTTACCTCCCCCATCCCCACGGGAGTTTGGGTCCTTTTTTCCTTTGCAAAGCTGAGGCTGGGGGGCTTTGTGAGGGGGGGAGCTGTGTGAGCATCTGCTGGGTCCCGAGCTCAGGGAATTCCTCTGTGACAGATCCAGGTGAAGAGAGGAAGATTTCCAGAAAGCTCCCAGCTGCCTCCAGTGTCCCTTGCTGGAGGACACTGTCAACCTCAGATCACACACTCACCCTGCACCAGAGGGTTTTTTCCCTAGTTGAAAAAGACTAGACGTTCTTATGCCTTTTTTTCAAGTTTTCCATGTTCTAAATTGTCAATATTTTCTGTTTTTCGCCTGGCAATCTAGTCCAAGGTCAAATCAACCTCCTGCATTACCTCTCAGTCCTGCCAGCAGGTGAAACCCTGCTTGTCCTTTGCTCATGTGAGAGCGTTTCGCATCGATTTGGCACTTGGAGGTTCAGTGCTTGGAGCCCTGAGCTTCAGTATGAAAAACTACCATTTGGCTTTGTGGTTTCACTTTTGTTTCTCTCCTTTTTTTTTTTTTTTTCTTTTCCCTCTCCAGAATAGGTACATTAATTCAAACCCCCTGATGTGTCCGTGCAGAGAGATAAATGGGGTTTTTTTTTCAGCCCAGAAGGAAATCAGTGATGAAGCCTCCGTCCTGGCACCGTATCTGCCGTCCAGAGGTGGAGGATTTGGGATAGGATTGGCCCTTCCTCGTCATATCCAACCAGTTCCCACAGCCCAGCGCCCGGTGGGTGATGCTCGAGGGGGAGCAGGAGCATCCCCTCTGGGTCCAGCCCTTCCCTTCCCGGCGGCAGCGGGGCTGGCCGGGGCGCTGACCCCAGCGCCGGGGAGTCTGGAGCGGAGCCGGCGGCCGTCGCTCCTCGCCCGTCAGCCCACACCTCATCAATAGGGGCTGACAGCCACGGCCTCGCCGCCCCGACGGCACCGCTGACGGCACGGCTTGGCTCGGCACGGCCGGGAGTCGGGGATGCAACTGGGCAGCCCCCCAAGTCGGGGTTGCAGGCAGAGGGTCCGAGATGCAGGCAGCTCCATCAGTGCAGGCTGTGGGGGGACCAATGGATGCAGGATAGAAGGCAGGGAGGGCTGTGGGTCCCGGGTACAGGCAGCCCTGTGGGTCTGGGGTGCAAGCAGGGCTGTGGGTCTGGGGGTATAGACAGCCCCGTGGGTCTGGGACACAGGCAGGGCTGTGGGTCTGGGGGTATAGACAGCCCCATGGGTCTGGGACACAGGCAGGGCTGTGGGTCCAGGTACAGGCAGCCCCGTGGGTCTTGGATACAGGCAGGGCTGTGGGTCCAGGTACAGGCAGCCCCGTGGGTCTTGGATACAGGCAGGGCTGTGGGTCCAGGTACAGGCAGCCCCGTGGGTCTGGGACACAGGCAGGGCTGTGGGTCTGGGTGCAGGCAGGGCTGTGGGTCCAGGTACAGGCAGCCCCATGGGTCTTGGATACAGGCAAGGCTGTGGGTCCAGGGGTATAGACAGCCCCGTGGGTCCAGGGGTCCAGGCAATCTCACAGGCATGGGGCAGGCAGCCCCATAGGTCTGGGGTAGGGGCAGCGTCACTTGTCAGGGGGTACAAACCACCCTGGGGGTCTGGAAAAGAGGATGGATGCGGGCAGCCATGGATCTGGGGGGATACAGGCAGCACCAGTTGTCAGGGGGTGTGGGGAGCCCCCCGGGCATGGGGGCACAGGCAGCCCCATAGCTGAGGTGGCCCTGACAACCGTGTGGGTCAGAGCTCAACGGACAGACCCTTAATAGACATCCAGAGGGAGGGATACACAAAGGTACAGCGACAGATAAGGACATATGGGGGCTGGGGATGGGCAGATACGTAAGTGAGAGACACGGATAGGTACGTATAGATAAATGAACAGGTATTTCAGCCAGGGGATGGGAACAAATAGGTAAATAGATATAGGAATAAGTAGAAAGTTACGTAGATAAATGGATGTATGGATACGTTATTATGTGAATACAGGGATATACGGATATGTGGACATGGGGATATATGGATAAAGGGATAGATGGATAGATGGGCAGTGACACTGAGGTTCTGTGCTGCCACACTCCAGCCCGTGCGTTTCCAGGCAGCTCATCCTTCTGCCCGATGGAAGAGGCTTTTCCAACCTCTCGGACATGGGAAGGGGCTTTCCCGTCACCACTGCTGTCACCGCCGGACACGAGTGGCTGTGCCCGGGTCTGAGCCACCGGCTGGCACCCAACAGCCAGAAAAGTGATTTCACAGCAGGGCGGTGACAGCGTCCTGCAGGTTGAGCTCCACGCACGTGGCTTCGTTGTCATTACGTCAAAGCACCGTGGTAATGACAATAAAACCACGCGTGTGGACGGTGGCGTGAGCGGCCCACGGGAACCCCGGCCATGACGCACCCCCATTCATCCCCTCTGAGCTCCCCCCGCCCCTGGAGGTGACATTCACCCACTCCCCCCCTGCCCTGGGATCCCACCATCCACTGGTGACGTGCGCCCGCAGGTTCCCACGCAGCCATTCATCACGTCATGGGTGGTGGCCACGCAGTCCCTCTCCCCTCCGGGGACGCCCCCTCCGTGCTGGGCTTTCACAGCTCCCCACCAGTTGAGAGGGTCCCGGATCAGGAGACGCAGAGCCCTGATATTTTAGGCTCAATTTGCTTGATTTGGGCAGTAAAACCGAACAGGAGCGTAGCACATGGATCCACGCTGCATTTTCAGTGACTACCCTGGGACACCTCTGTCCCCTGCAGCAGGGATGTGCCACACACACGCGGTGGCACACACACGGGTGGCACCACGCAAGGGCACACGTGTTCATATCCCGTGGCTCCCGTTTCCCTAAAATTCCAGGTTCCGGGTGAGTTTTGGATCCTGGCTCTCCCCAAATCACCCCAGCGCTGATCCTCATCGCTCAAGCCGCCCTCCCCTGCTGCTGCCCCCGAGCACGAAGCGCTGCTCCACGCACCTCTGTGCCCACGGCTTTGTCCTTGAGGGAATAATTTGTATTTATTTCCACTAGGGAAAAAAAAAAAAAAAGAAAAAAAGAAAAAAAGAAAAAAAGAAAAAGCAGTAACATGGTATTTGGGGGCGGAGGGAGCAGTCAAAAAGTTTTAAAACGCCCCTGGAGCATCAGGGAATCTTGATGCTCTTTGGAGACCCCTCTCTAAAGCAGTAATACCTGGTCCTTGTGGGGGTGGGGGGGGGGATGTGGGGTGTGAGTGGGGGGGTGGTGGCATTTTAGGACAGTTGTCATCCTGTAAACAGATGTGACGTTTGTTTAGGAAAGTGTCTCTGAAGGTACGACAAGAGGCTTTGATAAGTTGGGGGGGGGGGGGGGGGGCTGGGGGGGGGTGGTAGCCAAAAGCAGGGCCCCCTCCATCTCTGACGCTTTCCTGCCCACACGCTCACTTGCCTATGGGTGGGGAGTTGTCCCAGCTGGTGGACCCCTGTGGGGTTTCCTCGGGCTGGGGCATCCCCACGCGTGTCCGTGGGGAGGGGTACAAGGGGGTGGAAGGTGGTCCCGGGGCGAGGAGTGTGATGCTAACCCGAGGGGGGTGGGAGAGGCGGAACAAGGATCAGGCCCCCGGAAGGGGGGGTCTGTTCTTCCCTCCCCCTAGCAGCATTTCCACCGGGGTTTCATGCTGGGGGGTCACCCCTTTTGCTCCGGGGGAGGGGTTCAGTGGCTTCCCCCCGCCTCCCCTCCATCCCCAAGCCCCCCCAAAGGCGAGGGGGGGGGGGGGGGGCGGCGGGGGGAGGCGGGTGCGGTGCCGCCCCGGGATGTCTCCGGGCTGGCAGGGCTCCCCCTCCCCCGGCCAGTTCCACCCCCCCGCCCACCCCCCCCCCGCCCGGCCTGATCCTGCTTCGAAATATCCCAAAACTCCCCCAAAACCCGAGGGTGCAGCCGAGCCCAGTCTCTCCCAGTTTGGGACCTCCCCCCCACACACACACCATTCCACCTCCCAAATTGCACTGGCTGCTGTAATGCAAGACCGCAGCCGGCTGCACCTCCGCATCCCCTGTACCTATAGATTCATACCTATAGACATATAGAAATATATATACCTATAGATATCTACCGCCCGTAGATGCCACCCGGCCGAGGGCACTGGTATTTTGGAGCCCGGTTACTCGCCCCCCCACCCCCCCCCCACCCCCCCCCGGCCCGGGGTGGCCCGTCCCCTCCGGCAGCCGCGTAGCCCCCAGAGACATTCCCCTTTTCCCAGACCCCTTCCCGGCTGGCAGCTGAGGCATGGGGTAATTAAAAGCATTTTAAAAGAAAAGTTCGTAAATCCCCGCGCACGCCTGGCGCAGCAGCCGCCGGCTGCATTTATCCCTTTCGCTCCGCTAAAACCACACTTGCTAGATTTTTATTTTATTTTATTTTATTTTATTTTATTTTATTTTATTTTATTTTATTTTATTTCCCCCATTTTTTAACCATTTTTTCCCGTGATTTTTTTTTTTTTTTTTTTTTTTTTTAAAAATTCGGTTTTCAGCGCGGCGCCGCCGAGAAATTTTTAAATCAACTTTTCCCCCCTCTTTCTCCCTCCTCCCCAATTCCTAATGTGGGTTTTGCGGAGGTTTTTTTGTTTGTTTGTTTGTTTGTTTTGGGGGTTTTTTGGGGGTTTTTTTTTTTGGTTTTTTCTTTTGCTCACTGCCACTCGCGGGTGCATCTATCGACACCCGGAGCTTTAACTCCAAAACCGCCGCGGAATTAACTACGACGCGGGGAAAAATAAAATAAAATAAAAACAAACAAACAAAAGAACCCCCCCAAAAACAAACAAACAAACAAAAAAAAACCAAACAAAAAACAAAACGAAACAAACCCCAAACAAACCAACAACCCGACATCCTATGGATTTATTTCCTCCCCGGGGGAGAAGAGGGGGCTGGAAAGGAGAGCGGAAAGGCCGAGGTTTGTTCCGCGGGGTTATTTTCAGCCAGATTTCGTTAAATTCTTCGTTTTGATGGGGAGCGCATTCTGTAATCCCAAAGGGGAAAAAAAAAAAAAGGAAAAAAAAAAAGCTCCTCCGAGTGCGGAGCAGGGATTTTTTTTTTTTCTCCTTACTCCGCTGTGTCCCATCCTCTGCTTTTTTTTCTTTTCTTTTTCTTTTTTTTTTTTTTTCTTTTCCCCGGGATAAAAAGCGCCTGAAATCCATCCTTCTCCCTCCCGGCTGTTTATTTTGTTTATTTGGGGTTCGGCTCAGCTCCTCACGGCGTTGATTTTTCGGGGTGCGAAGCGATGCTCGGCGCTAAGGACCGCTATTTCCCGGCGGAAAGAGGCTGGATCACGCAAAACCCACCACAGGAATTATTTTTAGTGCGGTTTGGGTTTTCTTTGGTTTTTTTTTTTCTTTTCTTTTCTTTTTCTTTTTTTTTTTTTTTTTTTTTTTCCGGGAAAGGCAAAGCCAAGGCAGGTCCTTGAAATCCTCTCTGCTCCTGGTGGAGCGGCTCGGGGGGTTTTAATCGGTTTTAATTGGATTTTTGCTCGGTTTTTCTTGTTTGTATGTTGTTGGTTTTTTGTTTTGTTTTGTTTTGTTTTTGTTGTTGTTTTTTTTTTTTTTTTTAAAGAAAACGCTGATATTCAATAGGAATTCAACCAAGTTTCAGCCAAACGTCGCTTTGGCAGAGAAAATAGGAAAATAGCCCGGGGTTTTGCAAGGGGCGGAGAGGGAGATGCGCCTCCAAAAACCTTGCACATCTGGATATGCAGCTGCTTTGGGGAGAAAAAAAAAAACAATAATAAAAAAAATCGATATATTTAATTCTCCCTTCTTTCTCTGCTTGCCGATAACCCTGTGTTCATAAGCATATTTATATATATCTACACACACAGAGCGTGGTCTAAATTACACTATTTTTAGGTATATACATGGGAGTAAATACGTGTTTATATGAAACACACGCTCCCGCGTCATATATGCATTAAGTCCCATCTATATGCAATGTTTGCATTTCTATGTATATAACCACACACTTATCACTTACGTATTTCCCCCGTGGGGTTAAAGTATAAATATCTGCAAGACACAGAGCGGCACCGTTGCCGAAATTCTCCCCGCGCCGTATTTATGCGCCTGTAATTGTATTTCTATACGTTTCTATAAGGATATTCGTGCCTATATTTGTGTATTTGCCCGGATTTAGCTTTAGCCACGTTTTTAGCCTCTGCCGGTGCCCACACGCATCCCCGCCGGGCTGGACCCCCCCTTTTTGGGCTTTCCCAGCCCCAGATTCCCTGTGCCTCCCCCCGGGTGTCCCCGAGGGCACCCCCCAAGTGCTCCCTTCCCTTTCCGTCCCCCCTCAATAAATCGCTTTCCTTCCCCTCCGCTCCCCCCCCCTCTTTCAAACGGAGATTTTTAATGTCCTCAGGGACTTTTCTTCTTTCAAACCCCCAAAAAGCTGCTGGTAGTACCCCCCCCCCACACACACACACACCCCGACTGGGTAGGACCCCCAGATTTCCAAGGGGAACTCCGCAGGTGGGGTGTAGGAAATATTAAGGATGTGAGCATTATTCCCGGGGAGCGGGGCTGTGGGGAACAACTCCCCCCCCCCCCGCCCCGCACTGCACCAGTAACCTTTAGACCCTCTGCAGCACACAGAGAGGCAAGAGATGGGTGTCCAGCTTGGGGGGGGGCACCCCCAAACAGTCTGGGGTGGAGGGGAGGGCAGCTGCCACCTCTTCGCTCTGCTTGGAGCGTGAAGGATTTGGGGCAGGAGCGTGGAGAATTCCCCCCCCCTGTGCAATATCCCCCAAGGAAAGGGGTTGCCTCCAAAGGGATTGGGAGCCTGGGGGAGGAGATGGGGTACGGGGTGTCTGTCTTCCGTGTCCGTCCCGCTCCCCTGAAAATACCCTTATTATTTCTGGGCACGGGTGTGGAGCCTGGCTGCCAAGCTGGACTTTGCCTGCAGCGTGGGGCCGGCCGTGTGGCCATACCCGGGGTGGTGGTGGTGGTGGTTTGATTTTATTATTTTATTCCTTTTTTTTTTTTTTTTTTTCTTGTACGGCAATGAAACCTGGCGCCCGGCTGATGGTGCAACAGATACCAACCTCCCTTACACCCTCCCCACCTCTTTCCTCCCCCCATCGCCGCCCACTTCCACGTGACGTGGGCAAACCAGTCAGTGAGTGGGACTGGGGAATCTGGTCACACTGGGGAGCCGAGGGGCCGGGGGGGCAGACAGAGCCCCGCTGCCCCTAATTTCCCCCCCTGAGAAGCAGGAGCAGGCAGGAGCCAGGTAGCTCATAGTCCTCAGCCTTCCCCGCAACCGGGGGGGGGTCCTGCCCCACGGCCTCACCCACCACCACCCCTTGCCCCCCCCAGCACAAGGTGGGTAGCGCTTCTCTGTCCCCTCACTCCTTTCTGTCACACTGGGACCCCGGCAAGACCCTTCCCACGGGCCTCCCCTGAAAGCTTCCTCCTACTGTCTCCTCGGGCTTGAAAATGGACTAGATTTTGCTTTTTTTGGGGGGGTTTGATTTTTTTATTACCATCATTATTAAGGCAGGAGGGGAATTTACTCCTTCTCCCCCTCCTGTGGATCGTCCTTTGGAGGGTCCTGTGGGAACGCTCCATCCTAGGCCGGTTACACGCACACGTTCCTCCACCCCCTGGGTTTCAGGGGGAAGCAGAGCTCCCTCAAACCCCCTTCTTCCCGTTTCCCTTCCATCCTTACCCCTTCCCAACGCTGCCTCCGGCTTCTCCCCCTTCCCTCGGCCGCCTCCCGGTCTCCCGCTGTTCTCCCTGGGTATCAGTCCTTATCTCCTGGTTATCTCTTCTGCTGCTAAATTCAGCCCGGCAGAGGGGTTCAGCCTGGGGAATCTGCTAGTTAAATCTAAATCAGTCCCAAGAGTTACTTCTCCGGCCATAATTCCGCCCCCCCCCTCCCCGCCATCCAGCCCTTCTCCGGGTCTGAGATGGTTTTCTAGGATCCCTCCATGGTCTGCAGAGAAAACAACCTCTCGCCCCACTCTCCGACCCTCTTTGGGACGGGTATTTCATCCTGACACCCCCCCGCCCCCCCAAGTGTTTTTTGGAGGTCTCACCATTGCAAACCACATGCGAGGCCCCGATGGCATCCCACGGCCTGCGCCGTGCCGGAAAAACCAGCCCCTCCACCCCAAAATCACACCCACACCCCCCGCCAAAGGAGCCCAAATCAGAAACCAAACCCACATGGGACAAAGCACCCCCCCCTGCCCCATGGCCTCCCCACCCGGACCCACGGCTTCCCCAGTCCCCAGTGGGTCAACCCGTGTGTCCCACGTGGGGAAAGCGATTAAAAACACCCGGGAGGGGGGTTTGTGGGTGCTGCTCGGGGTCTGCTCCCCACCCACAAGTGGGTCTGGGCAGCATTGATGGAGGGGGGGTGTCCAGCGGTTAATGCCCCCCCTTTCCTCCCCTTTCAACCCCCTCCACGCGTGGGCCGGCCTTTCTGGGGTGCGGACACGCGTGGGGCGGGGTCGAGCCAGCCTTCCTCCTCCTCCTCCTCCTCCTCCCCCCCCCCCCCCCCGTCCTTTCCCCACCGTCTGCCTAATTTAATTCCTATCCCCCCCCCCCCCCTCCCCGTCCCCCCTCCCGTCCTCCGCAGCTTCAGCCTCCGGGTCGCCTCCCCGCCGCCACATCAAACGCCGGCCTCGGGGGCCATTAACAACTTAAAGCACCGATCGTACCTGCGGGACAAAGGTTTTCTAGGAGAGAGCATCGCTGTCTCTCACCTTCCCGGCTGTGTAACCCCCCCCACCACCACCCTCATCGGACTGCTCTAACCTCCTTATCTCCTCCGCCCCGGGGAGGGGGACACACACACACACACACACACCGGGCCGCCGCCGCCTCCTCCCGCATCCCCGGACGCATCTCCCCCTGCATCCCCCGGAGGGGTTGTTGGACGGGACGGGGGGCGGGAGACGGGGGGTGGGGGGGGGAAGAAGGAGAAAAACGGGGAGGAGACTGACGGAGGGTTTTAAGCAGCCCAGCCCCATCGTGTTGGGGGGGGCGGAGTGGGTGGGGGGGGGCGCGGCGGTGGGGGGGGAGGGAGGTGATGGATGGAACCCGGTGGGAGAAGCTAAATCCAGGCGGGAGCTAAAAATCTCTCCTCCCGGAGGGACCTGGACTTCTTGCTTGGGGTCTCGAAGAGGCGGCCGGACCTGCTGAAGGTGGGGAAGGTGGGTGGTGGGGAAGAGGTGGGGGGGGAGGTTTTGGAGGAAAATTGCATCGCTGGTGGTGTTTTGGTTTTTGGCTGGAAGGTTGTACCCACGCGAGACCGCTCCGGCCACCGCTCGCCGGAAGGGAAAAGTGGAGCCTGGGGTTTGTCACCCGCTCCCCAACGCTCTGGATTGTGGCCGGGGACCCGGCTGGGGTTTGGGGGGGCCCGTCGCGAGATGTACCAGAGTTTAGCCATGGCAGCTAACCCCGGCCCTCCGGCGTACGAGGGGGCAGGTGGCTTCATGCACAGCGCGGCCGCAGCGTCCCCCGTCTACGTGCCCACCACGAGGGTCACCTCCATGCTCCCCAGCCTGCCCTACCTCCAGAGCAGCGCCTCTTCCCAGCAAGGCAGCCCCGTCTCCAGCCACTCCATCTGGACTCAACCCGGAGCCGAAAGCGCCGCTTACAACCCCGGATCTTCTCACCCTCCCGTGTCACCTCGGTTCTCCTTCTCCACCAGCACCCCCATCCCCGCCACCTCTTCCCGGGAAGCCGCGGCGGCTTACACCAGCTCCTTGAACCTTTCTGCTAACGGGAGGGAGCAGTACACCAGGGGCTTCGGCAGCTCCTATTCCAGCCCTTACCCGGCTTATATGAGCCCAGAAATGGCCACCACTTGGACTTCTTCACCCTTCGACAGCCCCATGCTGCACAACCTGCAGAGCCGAGGGACGCCCGCGGCCGCCCGGCACGCCAACATAGGTGAGCGCATGGGGTAAGGAAGGGAGGGTTTCACCCCAATTTTTTGGGGGGCACGCACCCTTCCTTGGGTAGGGCGAGGAGGCGCGAAGGGCAAGAGGGAGAAATTCGGGATATTCGGGATATATGCCGGAGCCGCCTCTCTGGCTGCAAAACATGGGGGTTCCCCGCTGTGCTGTGGTCACGTCCCCCCTGCACAGGTACAAAGTCACCACTTCTAAAGATCCTCAAGGCCCACAAGTTCAAAAAAAACTAAATATAATTTAATTTAGGCCCGGAGAGGCAAGAAACGATGTGCCGAGCTCCCGCGCAAAGGCCTGCTGGCTCCGCAAGCAGCTCCGTGGGGATTTCGGGGCTGCGAGGGGGATGACCGCCGTTGGGTAGGACCACGATGCTCCGTGGGGGTGCAGGCACCCCCTTCCCAGGCTTGCTTTAGGTGTAAAAGGGGGGAAATTTGTTTGGAAAAGGAGGAAATCAAAGTACGGCCCGTAAATTCCAGATCTTCCCTTTGGGCTGTTTTATGTTATGTCTTTTGTTTTTTTTTTTTAATAATATTTGGAAAGGTCGGTTAGGCTGGAGAAAGGGAAAGCAAAAGGAAATTTGGTGCCGAGGGGGTAGAAGTGATGAAGGAGAAAAAGAAATGCATCCACCTTTATTATCACAAATTTTGGGGGGCTCACAGGCACATCTGAACCACCCAGCCCTGTATTCCCACGTCTCCTTTCCCCAAAAAATCTCAGCCCTGGTTTCTTGTGCCGATCCCCATCTCGGAGCCTTTCGTTTCATGAAGCGTCCCTGGCTCCTACAGCCAGAAATGGCTTAAAATGCCACTTTTTTACTTTATACGTCGGAAGAGGGAGAACGGGGGAGAGAAACGTCTCTGCATCGCGATTTCATAAACCCTTTTTTATTTCCCCGCCTTCTCTCCGCGAAGGTATTCCTGTCGGCACCGGGGTCGGGGTTAACAAAGAAAATGGCTCAAATTTGTCTGCAGATGCATTTTAAGATCGCGTCCTTTAACGCGAATTTTGGAGGGTAATTTTCCCACCATGTCTAGCAAGATTTGCTTTATCTTTAGCAGCATTTTTAGATGTTAAAGAAAGGAAAGTTGGGTGTCGGTGAAGCCTTGGCCTTGCCAACACCTTTTGCTTTTCTTCGGGCGTTCCGAAATTGCTTAAGACTGGGAAAGGATTATCTTTAAGGAAAAAGTTTTGGCCAGCCGGGCGATGTTTTTGGGAAGCCATGAAAAGATAGAAAGTGTAGGGAAAAAAGCAGGATGTATCAAATAATTAAATAACAATTGAATATTATCGACAAGGACATAGGCGCATTTGTATTTGACTACTGTGCCGTCCCTTCCTTGGGAACAAAAAAAAAAACAAACCACCTTTTTGCAGTAGTCTCAGAAGGGCTCTTAGTCATAAAAATAACTTAAAATCAAAATAACGCAGATGAAGAATTGCACTTGCAAAAATACCCGGCAGCTTTTAAAGTGCCAGAAATCGAGGGCAGTGATTTTGGCTTTTCGAGCCCTGCGTTAAGCAGCGGTTTGCAGGTCGCAGCCTGTCTTTTGGTGGCAAAAAAGTGCTTTTTATCCGGGCTCTTAAATAGCAGTGGGAAACCGGGATGCGTTGAGTCGGGTCAGAAATTGTTAGTGGTGGGTAAGGAAGGAAGAAGGAGCTGGGTCCTGATTCGGGAGCTGGATTCCCGGTGTGGCATCTTGGTAGAAAGCGGGGGATTCATTAGCGTGGGTCTGATTGAGCCTCTGCCTCAAATGGGGAAACAGAATTTGGGTTTAAATAAAACATGCTTGGTTTTGGTTAAAAAAAAAAAAAAAAAAAAAAAAAAGAAACTGCCTGAAAGCTGAAGAGTTTTAAATTTGGGATTAAAATGGATTTTTGGGAAGGCAGCTCCCCAGGCAAGTAGTTTAAGGTCCAGACCTGCCCCTTCCCCTCTTCTCCCCGAGTCGGGCTGCTCCCAGACGGGTCTCTTCTCGATGCTGGAGGGATGCTTTGCTGCAGGTCTCCAGGGGGTTGCATGAAGCACATAAAAGCTGGCTGGTGATTTCTGAGCAAGGAGAAGGGTGGGGTTTTTTGGTTTTTTTTTTTTTTTGATGACCAAGGGTGAAAATCCCTGATGGGCCGAAAAAACCGGAGGCACCGAAAGATTTAGTGGGAGGGAAACAGCATTGTGGATTGCACCCGTCACAGACCCACTTTATTAACACATCAGAGCCTGGCTCAGTCCCTGGCACGGTGGGACTCACTCCCAGGCTCCTTCCTTTTCCTTCCCTTAGGACTAACAATAATTTTATCTCTGCACAACAAGGAATCTCAAGGTGGAAACTCGATCCTTGCGCGAGGCTTTATTAAATCAAATGATATTTTTTGCAGGGCTCTCATGTCCCTCCAGTGATTTTGCTTCCAGGAGAACCATCACCTTTGGGTAGCGCTAATTGCAGAGCACCCCTGGGATCATTAGAATTTTAATTATTATCATTTTTTAATAATGAAGATCAAGTCGATGCAGGTGTAGCTGGACAGGCAGTCTGTGCAATTTTTCCCTGCTGTGAAGCAATGCCCTGGGGAAAGTTTAGTGAAACTGTATACAAAAGCACTAGAAAATGTAAAAAGCAAGAATATCTTTATTTCTTTTAGTAGAAATAAAGATCTCGCTGCTTTTTTTTTTTTTTTTTTTTTTTTTAATAAGAGGAATTTTGGTCTGAGTTAAAGCCTGCCAATGCAGCTCTGCGGTTCAAAGCCCTGGGAAGGACGGGCGCATAAATCACATGGGACTATTTGAAAAACTTACCCTGGTGTGAGTTCAAAAATGCCAAATTTGGGCTTTTCAGGGTAAGTTTGGCGAATGATTTCGTTACCCTGAAGGGCAGGATCAGATCCTGCGGCCGAGGCAGTGAACTTGCTCCAGGCATTGCCTGGGATGGGGTTACAGTGAATTCCCGACTTAATGAGGCATGAAAAGGACCGGCTGCAAAGTCCCCTTTCAGGAGGCTTCCCTGCCAGAGCTAAAAAAACTCTGGAAATCCGTCCCCAAATTAGCACGGATGGGCAGTTTGTCCCTTTTCCCTTCCCTGAGCGGAGGGAAGTGGGGATGGAGGGCGGCAGGGGCGCGGGGGGGAATCCAGGGGATGTTTCCAGTCTTGGGATGAAGGGCCAGATCCTGCCTTGCTGTCTCCACCCCCTACAATTTGGCTTTTCACAAATAAAAAAAGCAGGGGGGGGTGTTTTGCCACGGCAGGGAGGAGGCTGATGGGGTTGGGAGTAAATCGGGGCGAGGGGCTGTGGGCATTTCTGATGGGCACTCTGCATTTTGTTTTGACTAAATCGAAGTCAGGGTTCCCTGGACAGGCACCGTTTGAACACAGCAGCAGCAGCATCTGGGAAGATCAAAGCCTGGAGCAGACGTTGCTGGGTTGGAAAATGTCTTCTCCACCCGCCAGTGGGGGAGAGATTGTGCATCAGATCTTAAGCTTTCCCATAGGGATGCTAAGAGATTTGCCCAGTAGCATCCCCTGGGGCCGGCATTCCCAGTGACTCATCGGCATTTGTTACAAGTCTCTGCCCTAAAAGCAGCCCCTCACCTTCTCCAAGCACCTAAAGATGAGGTGGCTGCTCCCGGTGGGCAACGGGTGGTGGGGGGAGCCCAGCATCTCTGCTGTCCCTGCCCTTGGAAGGACGGGGCTGTAGGACAGAGTGATGGGACCTTAGGATGGAGGGATGGGGCCATAGGATGGAGGGATGGGGCTGTAGGATGGAGTAATGGGGACGTAGGGTGGAGGAATGGGGCCATAGGATGGAGGGACGGGACCGTAGGAAAGAGTCATGCGGCTTTAAGATGGAAGGATGGAGCTGTAGGACGGAGTGATGGGACCTTAGGATGGAGGGATGGGGCTGTAGGATGGAATAATGGGGCCATAGGGTGGAGTGATGTGGCCGTGGGATGGAGGGAAGGGACACTAGGATGGAGAGATGGGACCTTAGGATGGAAGGACGGGACTTTAGGATGGAAGGATGGAACCTTATGATGGAGTGATGGGGCCTTAGGATGGAGGGATGGGAGCTTAGGACAGAGGGACTGGACAGCTGTCCCTTTCCCACCTCAGCTCCACCGGAGGGAAAGGTTGGCCCAGGGCTTTGTTCCCCCCCTCACCCCCCCTACCCTCCCCCTGCCGGTTTCAAGCCGCCGTCTGCTCCCCTGCCTAATTTAATTGTCACCCGTCAGTCTGGGATTTGGGATGAAACCCACAGAATTAGGGGACGCAAGATCAAGCTCAAGCAGGCAACTGATTATTACCCCCACAAATCCCCAAACAGGATATTTTAAACTGTATATAAAGCAGCAACAATAAAAATAATAAAAATAACCCCAAATGGGCACTATATCACCCTTATTACCGGTTCCTTCATTGAAAGCTGCACTTTACTACCAAATACAAATGCATACGTAGCATATAATACATTATAAATGCTTGTGAATTTTTATCAAGCAGTAAAACTTACTGCAGTGGCCAGTGGTCCTGAATCTAAGACTTTATTAAGCCAGGGTTAATTATTTTTCTCCTCCACACATGCACTTGCGTGCGTGTCTTTGTCCCCGTAGCCATAACGGCGATTTATTTTTTTATTTTTTTAGAGACAGCTTATATTTTGCTCTTTCTGAATTTAATTCCGTCAGTTTGGGGGGGAAAGAGGTGAAATCCTTGAAGATGAGGGTTTCTTTGGTGTTTCCCCAAAGAAATTGGACCCCATCCTGCTGCCTCCGTGGTCCCCTGATGATGGAGAAGCCTTGGCTCGGCAGGCAGAGAAATGCTTCCCAAAGCTGGTTATCCCAAAACTCATAACAATTAAGGATAAAATTAAGGATGCCTCGGGAAAAAAAAAAGAAACCATCACCAAAGCACCAACCAGCAAATAAAATCCCAAACTGGGTGAAAAAGCAGCAGCGCGGGGAGATGAGCAAGTTTTTTTGCGCCTGAAGGTCGGCAGCTTGTTGCGGCTGGGGGGGGGGGGGAGGATGTGTGCGGGGGGCTGCTAAAATATAGGTGGGAAAATGCACTTTTAAGGAAAATCCAATTTAAAAGACATTTTTAGCGTCGTCCTGAAACCTGCGGAGACCTCGTTTCTCATCGACACAGGGCTCCGGGCTGAAATCTTTGCTCTTTGAGTCCCGTAGAAACCTGCACGCGTAAGAAAAAGGGGGTGTAAATATAATATATCTCCTATATAATATATCTCCTATATAATATATCTATCTCCTATATAATATATCAGGGAGGTTTTATTCCCAAACTCCCTGCCCTCCACGCCAACCTGCTGCCTCCTTCCCTCCCTACCATTTCCTTACTGAAAAGGAGGTGCCGAAACAGGATATTTGGGCATCACCCCGGATGGGGAGGGGGGGGCACAAGGCAGAGGAAGGTTGGGGGGGATGCAGCTGAACATCTCGGGTCCTTCGAGCCTATTTGCGACCTTATTATAAAAAGGCTTAACGAAGCGTCCGCTTCCCGTTTGGGGCTCACCTCTGCCTGCGAAACCAGGCGGGGAGCTGTGTCGAGAGCTCAGATCGCGGGCTTCAAGCGGCCGGTTTTGCTCACGCTGGGAAAAAAAAAAAGGCAGAAATGTTGATTTTTTTAATTTTTTTTTTTTTTTTTTTTTTTGCTGGGACAGACTCACTGGCCCCGCGTTACGGGGACGTGCGGTCCCCGAATAATGTGATTACGCTGCCCCAAACCCCTCAGCCGTAACGGTGAGGGGGAACGCGTGTTAATTCTGCCCGTAGGGGTGCAAAAAAAAACCGGGGAGGTTGGAAATGCCAAATATTCACCCTGTCGGTTGGATCCCGAATTCCCAGTGCCGTCTGGCAGGAAGGTGTAAATACGCCTTCGGTGCGCGAGCGTGAAATGCCGCTCGAAACACCCAGGGAAATACGTGAGAACGTGCTCTTGCCTCCAAAATTAACCCGAATTGTAAACGCAAATTTCATTATAAGGTTGGATTGAGGTGTCGTGGGTTTCTTTAATTATTTTGGGGAGAATTAAAAAACCCTGTGGATCCCCTTTGTGGGGCAAAAACCTTGCGGCCGGCTCTGATAACGGCAAAATATTAAAAATCCTCTGGCCTTTCCAAGTTTTCCCCCCACACCGTCGGTCACGGCCACCGGTCCAAGCTGTAAATACATCCGTAATGACAAATTAACCCCCCAATTATCTGCCGTGCCTGAGCAGGGAGGTCTTTACACGCGGGCGCTTACACGTGCGTGACAGCAGCAGCGCTCGAAAATAATTCCATCAGCGTTTGCCTTCGCAGCCAGCAAAGGCTCTTTTGAAGAAAAAAACCAAAAACCAAAAAAACTCATGTTTCCGCTGCGCCGAGCGATGCCGTTGTAAGGTCTCCCATGGCAGAAATGTGGGGTTTGGGGGTTTTTGGTTTGGTTTTATTTTGTTTTTTTTCCCCTTGCAGTTTTTCAGAAGGCGACTTGCCGCAGGCTCCGCTTGAGTTTGCAGCATCCCCCCCGCTGTTGCACCCTTTGAAACACGCGGGGCTGATGCTTTTTTTTTTTCAATATGAGAAGCCGGAGCTGGATTTTCTCAGCTTTCCCCCCCCCCCCCCAAATAAAAAGCGCAGGCAGGAGCTGGGTCCACCGGGAAAGAAGATTCCAGGCAGAGATTTTTCGAAGCTGGACATCGATCTGACCCCACCATCAGCGCTGAAATATTTCAGCTTTCAGGTTTTTGGCAAGAGCCGGATTTTAAAACCAAATTTGGGGCAGCGTCCACTGGAAGAGAAAATAATTTTTTCTTTTCCAAGAAGCGCTCGGTGATGATTTTTTTTTTTTTTTCTCAGCTCTTTGCTGGCACAGAGGGGGTTTTTTTTTTGCTTAATTGGGTGGACACCTAAACATAGGATGCACTCTTTGCTTGAAGGGGGGCAAAGTTGTGTCCTTCCTACCTTTTTTTTTGTTGTTTTCTCTGTCGTTCTAAGCCCAATCCTGCTGTTTGCCCAGGCAAACCTTGCAGGATCAGACCCCCCCACCCCGTGAAATACATTCAGGATGGGCTGTGAAAAAAAAAAAAAAAAAACAACCCCAAAAAAGCCTCACTTTGCTTCCCCAGAGCTGAAATCACTCCTGTTTTAAAGCAAAAGGAGGTTCGCCGGGCGCTGGTGCAGGATCAGGCCCAGGCGAGAAGGTTCCATAGGGAAGAAATGCAGCCTCCCCCCCCCCCCCCCCCCCAATAAATCATGTGGGGACCTACAGGTTTTTCTCGGGGAGGTGAAGCCCCGAAAGCCAGTGGGATTTTTCTTTTTCCTTTCTGGAAAGTGGCCGCTCGGTTTATATGTTGCAGAACAAAGGGATTTGTGCTGGTTTTAAAATTATTTTTAGCGAGCCGTAAGGCTGGCGGACCCCTTCTCGGAGCCAGCTGGGCTGGAAACGGCTCACGCCAGCCTTGGGAGAGACACTCGGAAATTCTTTTTGTTTGTGAAAGAGGGGGTGGAAAAAAAATAACCCATGGCAAGTGAAGGAAAAGTAAGTTTTTCCTTCCCCCAGAGGTGGGGTGAGGGCAGCCGGGTGAGGGATGCAGCGGGGCCGGTCACCCGTCTCCACCAGGGACTGGTACCGGAGGCTTCTGAGCCTGGGATAACGAAATCCCTGCCTGGAAATGTTTTCCTCCTAATCCCTGGGAATTAGGCCGGTGTCTGTCGGGGGGAGCACTTCAGGAGAGGTCCCACGGTGGGACGCCGCTGCCTGCTCTCGCTCTCCTTCCCAGAGCTCAGCCCTTCTCCTCCGGTCGATGCTTCCAGACGCGGTGCCGGTTATTTCGGGGGGTGCCGGAGCAGGGCTGGGTGCCTCTTGCCATCAGGTTCTTCTAATATGTTAAAATGCAAGCCCAACAGAATAGGTCGGGGGCAGAGATGGAGCAGGGAGTGAGAAGGAGACCAATCCACTCCCCTCAGAGCAAGATTTTGCCAATTCTTGCTTTATTTTACAACTCCTGCTTGCACGGTCTATAATATTCAAGCAAGTTCCAGGTTGTCCCCTGGCCTCGAGGGCCGGGGCAGTGGGCTGTCTCCTTTGGCTCTGCAGACATCTCTGAACGCTTTGGGAGGCATCTCCTTCTTGTCTGCTTCTCGCCTGTTGCTGGCCCTTGTGCTTCGGTGCACCTCGTTTTTTCCTTCAAGCTCCAGCTCCCGGAGTCATGTTATCGTACATCAGGCTCTGGTTTTGCATGAAGGGAAGGAGAAGCTTTTCTGGACAATAAAAAAGCTGGAAAACCCTGATTCCTACATGCTAAAACTCTAGAAGAGACATAAAAATAATCTAATATTTATTATTTAAACTCCTGTGGGTTTCCAAGTTCTTGGGTTTGCAAGCCAGGGAGACATCATTATTTAATATTCAGGGCTTGCAAGGCTGGAGCTGTAAAAAATCAGCGAGGCAGTGAGCCCCAGACATCAGGACTCCTCCGAATGACATGTTTGGCCCCAGATGTCCGAGATTATTTTGGGAAGGGAGCGCCGGCCCCAAGGGCTGCCTGCTCGGGGGACTGGCTGCTGGGAAGGACACTGAGTTGGGACATGCCTTGGTGATGTGGAGCACGAGAGAGGCAGCTGGCCTGAGGGGACGTCTCCTCCTCATGTTCCCCAGGTCTAGGAGGATGCTCTGGATCCTGGGCACAACCAAGGCTTTTTTCCAGTGGCTTCCCCACGTTTGGTCTTTCATTGTTTCAATGGGGCAGATTATCGATGCTGTGATTTACCCTGACCCTCTGGATGGGAAGGTCTGGCCTCCAGGGTTTTCCCAGATCCCACCAGGAGGGACCACAAGCAGGACGGTGAAAGAGGGGAGATTTAGGTTAGATATAGGGAAGAAATTCTTTGCTGTGAGGGCGGTGAGACCCTGGCCCAGGTTGCCCAGAGAAGCTGTGGCTGCCCCATCCCTGGAGGGGTTCAAGGCCAGGTTGGATGGGGCTTTGAGCAACCTGGTCTGGTGGGAGGTGTCCCTGCCCATGGCAGGGGGTTGGAACTGGATGATCTTGAAGGTCCCTTCCAACCCAAACCATTCTATGATTCTGTGATCTCTCTCCCTCCCCCTTCCCTTTGCCCCCAGCCGAGGAAGGGTCTCACTCCGTCAGGTCTCACTGGCTGCCCCGCTGTCTCCTCTCCCCAACCATTTCTCTTCCTAAACCAATCCCAGTCAGACTCTGTCACCCCCCTGCACGCCAAATCAATAACAACGGGTGAGCAGGTTAATTATAATCACAGAATAAACGCCGCAGTCTCAAAGTTCGCTCAACTTCAGCAGCGTTTCAAAACGAGCGGGCGACGCCAAGAAACTTTCATTGATTCCTCCGGGGCAGGTGTGGGAGTTTGAACCTGTCCCCAAGCTGATCTCGATTCGAGACCTACTCAATTTTCTGCCTTATCTCGACTTTCCCCTATCTTATAATGCCTGTTATTTTAGATAAAAAGTCCAATCAATTGAGTTAGAAAAACTGCAAGTTATATGTTGCCCTGATAAGTCCCGTACCTGCCGGTTTATTGGCCTGGGCTGCAATTTCTGTGCGAACTGACCTTTGCCGATGCTTTATCGGTGGCCGAGGAGAATGGCTCCATCCTCCCGCCCCTCCTCGCTCGGGGGCTGAGTTGACTTAGCGTCCAGAATAACTAATAAAAGAGGAAAAGAGAAGGGCCAGGGGTTAGACAAACTGACCGTCCCCTGTAACGTGATGGACCGTAGTAAACACCTTTTTTGTTTGTCCCTGGCTGGCGTCCCGCAGGGAGGCCAGGATCTGGCCCGACTTATTTTGGTGTGACTCCTCTGGGCGGTATTTATCAGTGTAACAACCACCTCCCAGTTGGAGTCAGAGCCTGTGTTCTAAATTAGCCAGCTAAAGAAAACTGGGGGGGGGGGGGGGGGGCTGAATACGCACACCATAATCAATAATTTATCAGTGCCGTCACATTCAGGGCTTAGAGCAATATATACCCTACATATTTCATATCTCACTATACGTGGCATGTATATGTTTTATATATATCTGAGGGGTGTGTGCGTGGTTTAAATACGTGTGTGCTTTATATTTGTGTACGTGTATATAAATATATATATGCACACGGTTCTATACAGCTATGTTGTGTATAGCCATAGAATAATAATTGCAATAGCAAACCCAGAGAGAATTGATCAGAGGTGACTCGCTGCTTGCTACAACGGCGTTCTTAAGGGCACAGTGTTTGCGTATATGTACAAATATGTATGTTTATATACACGTACCCGTGCACATGTATAATACGCACACATATGATAACAATACTACAATTATTCGTATTTCTACAAGCAGGATTTTGCCCCTTCGATGGGGATAAATGTCTTTCCCTCTGATCTGTACCAGTCTGGGGAGAAAAAAAAAACAAAACAAAGAAGCTTTGAGTTTCAGGAGCTGCAGGGCTGTAGAAACGCAGGTTGGAGGATCTCTAGTCCAGCCTCCTGCTTGAAGCAGGACAAGCACTGGCACTAGATGAGGTCAGCTGTGGATTTGCCTGGATGAGGTTTGGAAATGCCCAGGGATGGAAATTCCCCCAGCTCCTGACGAAAATGCCCAACCTGTGGTTTATGCTGTGTCCCCTTGTGCCTCCTCCCACTACTGAGAAGAGTTTGACTCTGTTGTCTGTATTCGTCTGCCCCGCTGCTCCCTGGTATCTTTGTAATAACCCCAAACAGCACTAGTTTCCCTGGGCCCAGAGCTGGCCCTGGCTTTGGTCCACCTGGGCATTGGTAGTCACCTCTATAGACAGACAGATGGCCACCACCAGACAAACAGACGCTGCACTAGGACGTACAGCCACAAATCCTGTGGTTTAAGGAGTTTCAGCTCACAGAATCATAGAATCATATAATCATTTAGGTTGGAAAAGACCTTTTAGATCATCAAGTCCAACTGTAAACCTAACACTGCCAAGTCCCCCACTAAACCATGTCCCCAAGTGCCACATCATCAGCTGCTCTGTAGGAGGCCGGAAGGGCTAAGAGCACGTGAAGGCTGTGCCATGCTTGATGATGAACTAGTGCCAGATGCCAGCCATTAGAACCCGACAGACCACACTCTTCAATCGTTAGCATGGCCCCTGGCATGGTCCAAGCACCTCAGCCTGACCCAAGCAACTCCTGGTGTAGGTCCTGGGAAGCAGTTTGGATGTGACCACTGTAGATCGGGGTCTGAGAGCATCTGACCATGGCCAGACTCTGCCAGCTGGCCTTAGGGTCAGGGTTCACCAGTTACCCAGTAGCCATAAGGCCAGTTCCCATGGCTCAGCTGTGGAGCAGCAGCCTGGCATGTCTCCACAGCACACCTGCTTGTGGTCCCCTGTGGGTACACCAGACAGGGCTGCACATGTTGGGGATGGTCCATTGCCTGTGCTCAACTCAGAAACAGCTGCTTGGGTGGGATCACGGCATTGCAAATCCCAAGCTTTTCTGAACCTCTACATTTTTTTCCCCACCATCCCCTCCCTTGCTGTCATCAAAGGAGAGCCTCTGCTAGGGCACATCCATTTGGACATGGGACGTATTTCAAGGAGGAAAATTCTGTAGCTATTTTTCCTTTGTCAAAAGAGAAAAAAACCATTTCCAGGTGCCTCCTGCCAAGCAGACCCCAGGCTGTGGATGGCCCCATCCTGGCCATTCCCTGGGCTCCCCGTGCTAATCTAAGCTTCGTTAAAAAATATTTGGACAGTTGATAAGCTGAGGAATCTCCTGTTTATCAGAAGAGCCTCAGATATTTACAAGTGTAAGAACTGTAAGTAAGAGTAAGAAAGGGGAGGTCACTGGTGGGTGGGATCAGGCTTGCATCCCAGCAAAAGAAAGCAGACCTTGGACCTTCCCATGTGCACAACTTGACAGTCAGCAGAAGTTGCTGTAGGACACCAGGTTGCTATCAAAGGGGTGGCCAGCAATTATTCTGACCAAAAGCACCCCACATCCTCAGGGGTGTTCGCATGCCTGTCTCCTTTAGAGTAGACTGTGCACCTTTTGGATGTGGGTACTTGTCCTGGTTTGAGGGCCCAAACCATGACAGGCCTTCATGATACTTCAGTGTGTGGGTCAACAGTCTCTCCAGTCAGCTCCGGTACAACCATTGGGCTTGATAGTTTGGGTTCTGGTGGTTTTGGTGTGTTGGAGAGTTGTCAATGCTTTTCCAAGCAAGCAGGTTGGCCATTCCCCCAGGACCATCTCCTGCCCTTTCTCAAAACAGGCAGTTTATTTGTATCTGCTTTAGAGGAATCCATCCCATTTCCACCCACTCTTCTTCCATCCACTGCTTGTCTCCCCATCTATGACTGTGGCCTCTGAAAGTTGTCCTGTTGTCCCCCTCCAGTGAGGCAGGGAAGAGCTTTTGCTCCTTCTCATGGGGGAAGAACAGCATCGCACGGAGATGAAAAGCCTTGCTCAAGGGAAACCTATTGCAGAGCCAAGACTGAGCTCAAATCCAGGTCCAGGATTTGACCCACCTCCCCGGCGTCTCCCTCTTGCACATGATCTCAGCTGGTCCCTTGGCTGCTTCTGCCTCCACCGTCCTTCAAACCGGGGAAAACATATCCATGAAGGAAAGGAGTATTCTTGGCTGCTGGCAGTGGTGTGTGCCATAGACCTTGGCTTGCCGCAGGCAGTGGAGGGAGCTTTGCAGGGGAGGGACGCAATGTTCCCTTTGCCTTGATGTGAAACATTTGGCCTGGGAAGGGTTGCAGAGGAACATTCTCGCTGTGGTGTTTGACAAAGCAAGGAGAAAACAAATTTCTTCGCCTTTTCAAATGCGGCACGTGGCTCGGCCGGGTTGTGGGTTCAATGTTTCAGAAGCAATAAGTAGGGTCTTTAGGTTTGCAGGAGGAAAGCCGTTTGGTGAGGCAGCCAACTGAGTAACCAACCATTTTCTCCAACTTAGACGTGTCAGGTAGACCCCAAAACATTCTGGGACAGCGTTGAGCCACTTCTGTGAAGCTCCACAATGATGCATTTTGCTTGAAACTCTGTTTGTGGCTAACAGTGAGGAATTTACCCCCTTCTCCATTTCCTGAAGATCAGCAACCACACTGTTAATGCAGATCAGAGGAGAGCAGGGAGCCACATTCCCACCAACAACAAACCCACTGATGGGCACTACTCAAACAGGCACTGTCTCACTCTCCCCATGTCTAGGTCCCATTAGTCCATAAAATAGTGGGGCCCTGGATGAATTTCCCCCAAATTCAGTCAGAGAGGAAACAGGCAGAGAAGAGGGAGGGAGAAAAAAAGCTGATGGGCAGAACCTCTTTTTACAGACACATCCTTGGCTCCGTTAGCTGAAGGGTAGGGTAATGCTCATGAGCTTTCTGATCCTTTGTCAAGCTGAGGATGTCCCTGTTGAAAAAGGAAAGGGTCACTGACAGCTCTCTTTTTGGCTACAGATCTCTCCCGGGCATACATTTGGGCTCTTTTATTTACAACTGCTCCCTGTCCCTGCTGCTTTTGTTTCTCCTTGGTTTTTGCTGCTGCTTTCCTTTCCAGTTCAGCCCTGCTCTGCCATGGTACTGAACCAACCAGCGCTTTTAACTGCTGTGATCCGACCAGGAACCACCATTTTGGTGGGTTTTTCCTCTTGAAACTTCAGCTTCTGGCATCATGGGAGCATCTCAACCCATTCAAAAGAAATAGAAGATGTGACTTTCGGCTCTACTAGCTGCAGCAAAGTGCTTATTGAAAGGACCCCTCAAGGCTTAGGCTGTAGGAAGGATTCCCGTACTGTCACTTTTTAATGGAAAAAATCTCAGAATTTGGGACAAACCCTCCTGAGCAGCTGAATGGCAAATTCTGTGTCCTCCGCCATGCTGTTCATGGCTGTTCCTTGAAGCAGAAGGTGAGGGTGTCTTGGGTGAGATCCCAGCGTGTCTTGGGTGGGATCCCAGGGTGTCCATATGTCCGAAGGGGCCAATGTCCTTTGCCTCAGCTGCGAGTGCCCCTGAGAGTCCATTTGGGATTCGTGTATACACAGGATTGTGGCTCTCACCTCTTATGATAACAAATTGTTTTAGGAAACTGCTTCTCTGCGGGGGGAAAACTGCTCTCAGGGTCTGTTTAGAGCCTGTAAGTGCCTGGCTGTGTTTGAAGGACAGCTTCTCCTTTGCTGAGTTGCCTCACTGGGTTGAGAAGACACTTCCGCGGGGGGAAATGTTGATATTAAATATCCCTCCAGCTGTAAACAAAACTCCAGTGCTATATTAATGGAAGTCTCTTGCCATTCCTCTTCACCCAGAGGGGGTGAAGGCAGGAGGGGGCTGGAGAGCAGAAGAAGGTAGACAACCTTGTTGATGTTTCTCATGCAGTAGGGTCTGACCCCAGACCAGGGCAGGAAGGGCTCTTTGTCCCCTTCTAGAGGCTGGTTTGGGAGCAGAAACTTAGAAACTGGTTGCTGGCTCTGAGCTGAAGGGTTCAAAATCTCCCTATTGAAGGTGCTTTTACTGTTATTACCCCTTTGGTTCCTGATACCTTTAGTTTACGTGTTCAGGATGATCTCTCCAAGGTTAACAGATTTAGGGTTGCTAAAGGAACATCCAAACTCAAAAGGTGTGGACCTAGAAATGGCCATGCTGGCGGAATTGGGGTTTGCAGAGATGGTGGAAGGACCCAGAGAGGAGAGTTCAAGCCACCCTTCGGACTCAAACCCTGGGCAACCTCCCTCTGAACCCCAGCTGACTTGGTTTAGAGAGGGTATCTGATTCTCCTGGCTGGGAAGGCAGAAGTACTCAGACTTTGGGTGAGCTGTGTCCTTGGTCAGAGATGCTGTCATGTCCTAGCCATGCTGGAAAAACGTGCCTGTGAGTGTCAGCTGGCTGGTGGTGCTCAGAGCTGCTTTCTTGTTGAGCCCTGCATTGTCCATACCAGTTGATTTCTGTGGACCTGGCGGTGGATGTGAAGGACCGTTCCCAATGACTAAGAGCCATGAAGGGCCACATCCAAGAATACTTTTTCCCTACCAGACCCCAGCAACCCACTTAGGAGTTGCTCCTGGCTCGCTGGGGACTGAATGTCCCATTGTGGAAAGTATTTCTGACATTAGCGTGCTCAAGGCCTCACCCAAGATTAGGAGGCTGTTGTGCAACACACAAGTGACATTTCCTGCCCTGGGGACCTTGCAGTCCTCATAAACAGTAGGTGTGAGGGGAAAAAGATCTCCTTTCATACAGCAAGCTGATGACCAGGATGGGGACAGGACCCAATCCATCCTCTCCACCGGCTTCGTCATTCAGAGATTTCATGATCTGCTCTCAGTGAGAAGGTCCTTCATGGATGAAAGGTAGAAGGACTAAGTAGAAGGCCATTAGTCAAGGCCAGGGACCCAACCCTAAAAAGGACTGAATGATCCCAAGGCTGATATTATCCAAGATAAGGGCTGGGCAAAGGCACCTGGGGGAGCCGTACATCCAAAGAGGAAGATGAGGCCATTCAGCACATGAGGCTACTCCAGCCATGGACCTGTGTCCTTCTCAGCCTGACCAGCAAACATTATCCTTTCCTCAACCCTGTCTCGTACCTGGCTTTGGGAGAGGGAGTAAATCTCTCCAGCAGAAAGGCTATTACAGAGGTCACCGGATGGACCCATAAATCTCCATTATCAGGCAGCGGCTCCTGTGCCACAAAACGGAAATTATTGCCCTGAGTGCGACTGGGGGAGCTTTTCCTTCCCCCCGCATTGTTCAGGGCCCGCTGGGAGCCACTCGGGCAATTTGCTGCCTGAATAAACGTTTCCTTTCCCGGCTGCTAAGTACAAGGAATAAGTGTCAGGGGATCTCATAATGCCAGGATTTAGAGCTCCAGCCCCTGAGACGGAAGCCAAGAAAACACTTCACTGTTTTTTTTTCCTGGGGAGCCTCCAGTCTGCCGCGCCTTAATCCCCGTTATTAATAACAGTGGCAAATTAAACAATCAGTGCACTTGAAGCCCAGTGACCTCCATCCCCAATATAGCTCAGCTTGATGGTCGATCATGGTTCCTGTGGGCTCTGAGCACTGGGCTTGTCTTGGCAGGGACCTTGGAGATTGTGGTCTCTTCTCACAAGCACCCAGGCATGGGGAGGGGGTCTTGCCCCCAGCTATGCTGCTGGGGGAAGGAGGCAAGGCAAAGACCATGGCCCAGATCTTCAGAAACAAGCAGGTATTTTGAGCATTTGGGTTTAGTAGGTCTTGGACACCCGCCCACATCAAACTGCAGGGGTTGCAGCGCTTCAGGTTATACTTTCTCATTGTTTTGCAGACCCTCAGGTTTTCAAGAGCAGCTGGGATGTCTCAGCTGTGTGGCCAGAAGGTCAGCTCAGAAAGGTCCCCTCGGCAACTTCATCCCTGAGTTTAGTGATGCTGTGAAATTGCGGCACCTCTTTTAGAAAGAAATCCAGTCCCTTGCCTTCCACTTCTCCATCGGGGCCCAAATGCCCTTAGTTCACTAAAGAGCATGCACTAAGCCTACGTCACCTTCTCTGAGCCAGTTGGATGGATGGACCCTACACTGGATGGAGTGTCTAAGACACAACCTTTGTCATCATCAAGCATACTTTGAAGCAGGGAAGGATATTTCTCCTCCGGGTGAGATGTCTTGAGGTCAAGGAGCTCCCTCTGCTCTGACAGGGCTGCAGGAATGGTTTCAATGAGGTTGCACTCTGCAGATGTCATCTTCTGACTCAGCAGTGGGTGGTGCATGCCAGGGACGCACCCATCTGATATCACCCCACCAGGGCTGCGATTAGGGAGAGCCACCCATTGCGTGGAGCCTCAATGTGCCCGGGGAACAAAGTCTGTTCCTTCCCCATCTCAAGCACCGGTAATTCTTGTTTACTAACGTTGACAAGGATCACCTTTGTCTGCAGCCAAGAGGGAAAAAAATCACACAAATGTTATTACTACAGAAGCAGAAGAAGGGGTTTTTTTTTTGAAAATTAAACCAGCGAAAGTCCCTCAAGAGAGAACCTCCAGTCCAACTCCCACAGAAACTGAACAAAAAACCCCAAACAAGTAGCAAAGAACATAGCTCGAACAAAAACAATTGAAAAAAGGCAAGGAAGTCTCACGACCGCTTTACACTGGGATTTTGGATGCCTGTTTACAAACCAACAGCAAAAATAACATGGACAGTGGAGCTGGGTGTCACACAAACTCTTAGGAAATAACTCTCAACATTCAGTAGCAAATTTGATTATTGTCAGAAACTAAGAGACTTATGGTTTGCCTGGTTTCAACCCCACATCCTCTTATTTTTTTCTAAAAACAGAAGTTTACCCACCCACACTTGACATTTCTTCCTATCACACCCATTTTGCGGGACCTTCTAACTCAAGAGCTAGTCCCACTCTTAGCGTTTCTGAGGGACTGCAAGGAATTTTCTCTTTTTTTATTTTATTAAAAACTTTCCGATTTTGGTTTTCTGGTGGAAAAGTCTCCAGCAAAGATGATATTTTGTAATTAGTCACAGACACAACTCAAATCGGCCAAGTGTTTTAACTGTTACCTTTGGACTACCTCTGCTCTGCTAAATTCTCCCTGGATTGTGTCAACAGCTTTGTACTGAATTATTTTCAAAGTAGAAGGGATTTTCTCACAGGACAAAATTTACTGTGAAAATAATTTGGCTTTTTCTTTGGAAAATGATAATCAAAAACCTCAACAACTTCTAAGATGAAAAAAAAAATAGTGAAATGTTTTCCTTTCTTGAGATTTTTCAAGGAAATTAGTTCTTTCCTGACCAGCTGTTCCAATCCCTTCTCTTTTCAAAGGAAGTTTATTTGATCTAGATTTTGGCTGTGATTCAATTGTGATTTTAAAGGGGAAAGTGAGGCATTATGGTTAACGTATCACTGAATCCACGTGTACAAAAATCACCTGGAGGGATTCCCAGCTTTCCTAAACCACCAGAATTGCTCAAAGGCAATGAGATTTCCCTAAGTTGCTGAGAAGATACCGGATTCCTTCTTTTCTGGTTCCAGAGCCCCATGGGTACACTCATTTACTGTTTTCCAGTATTTCCCCTGTCCACATGGTGTAATCTCATGCCATTTTTATCCTGGTTTTCCAGGGAGAATTAGGCTCACGTGAATCTTTTTCTCTGTGTCTCTGTTTACTGGCACCACTTTAGCAATTTTTTAATCCTTTGGCTGTTTCATGATTATGTCGTTTCCTACAGATTTTCCAAAAATAGTCTGGAGAAAAGAGAAAATAAGGCTGATGTTTGAACATAACCCTTATTAGACAGCAAATGATCCACATGGGATTGAGACACAGACCAGCAAGATGCCAAATTTTGTTGGTTTACTCTTTGGGGAACTATTGTCTTCCAGCAGAAAGCTGAGATATTCGTATAACAAGCAGGTGGACAAGCACAAATTACAGCAAGATGCACAGAAACATTTTATGAATTAATGTTATGCTGCTCTGTAATGGCTGAAGGTCTTCTGATGCAAAGCTCTTGCCGTCCTCCAACCATCTCTTGTTTGCTGCGAATTTTCTCAGCAGCTTGGCTTAGTCCCGGCCTACGCTAAGTAACAGGGCCCTTTGCTGTCATTTGTCTTTTTCCTCTTCTACCAAATTATTTTATCATCTACTGTTCCCTTTCTGGTGTCCACAACAGAACACGTCCATGTGCAGGAAGGAACAGTTTTGTAACAGAAGAAATACATCCCCAAACTGAGCTCAGTACTCTCCAGGTGGGATGACCATCAGCAACAAGCATTTTCAAGGGCTGGATGCTAGCAATAGGGTTTAGTGATGGTTCTTATCAATGTTAGGTTGATAGTTGGACTAGATGATCTGAAAGGTCCCTTCCAACCTAGGCAATTCTATGATTCTTCTCAGCAAGGCCTGCAGGTGATGTTTGTGTTTTATTAGGTGAGGTTCTTGGCTTCTTGAGGGCGTTGTGTCCAAAGGTGAGCTGACCTGTGTCTTTCCAAATGATGGTGCAGTCAAGGTGTGTTGTGTTGACCTCTGCACCGCCTTGCAGATTATGTGGACCTGCCAGAGCCAGAGGGATTGGACTGGCCCAGCCCAGGGCAGTTGTCCTCACCCTCACGTGCAGCTGCGGCTGGGCCCCAGTGGAGGGTGAACCAGGAATGTGGTGGGTGAATGCATCAAGCCCTGGAGAGTGACATCAAGCAGGATGGAGATTTGCATGAAAAGCTGAGTTTCTGTGATACCTGTGAATGCCCAGTGATGTCTGTTAGCTGACAGCCTGACATGGGGTTGTCCATGTGTGCTCCTGGAGGTGTTCAAGGCCAGGCTGGATGGGGCTTTGTGTAACCTGGTCTAGTGGAAGTTATCCCTGTCCATGGCAGGGCGGTTGGAACAAGATGATCTTTAAGGTCCCTTCCAACCCAAACCATTCTATGATTCTTGTAGTTCAGGAGATGCTTCTCATGCAGAGAAAAGGGTGAAGGCACGTGAACTGCTCTCCCCCTTGGCTCTCTGCAGCCATTCCCCTCCGCAGAGGGTGGGATCTGGCATGGGCTGGGTGAGGAGAAGTCCTGCAGGGCAGCAGGGCATACAGGCATGGCTTTCCCTGCCCACATTTGCTTGAGTCCCGTTGAGAGATGCTCGGGCAGCTCTCTGATCTCCAGGCAGTTCTGCTTTGTGGGTCCGGGCTTGTGTTTGTCCGTGGTCACAGGCATTTTGTCTTGATTGCACACACGGCTGTTCGCCCGCCCCAATCTGTTTGCCCTGGCTATGTCCAATCTTGAAAATTGGATAACGTCAGAGCAGAAGGAGAGGTTTCTATTTCTGTCTCTTCGTATCCGTGTCCCAGCACATCCCTGCTGCCACACAAGTCCTGCAGCCAACACTGTATGGCAGGGAAAGGGGTTCCTCTTTCCCGATAATCCTGGGGGCTTCCTTGAGAAAGGAAGAGCTGTTTCTTGCACCCTGTAAAATCTGAATGTTTGCGATTTCTTGAAATGCCACTTCTGGGCTCAAATACTGAGAATCAGGCCAGAAAATAAATAAATAAATAAATACATAAATAAATAAAGCTGCCTAATTAACCATGTCTTTTCCCTTCTCTCCCACCATGGCAGCAGAATTTTTTGATGATTATTCAGAGGGGCGAGAATGTGTCAACTGCGGGGCCATGTCCACCCCGCTCTGGAGGAGAGACGGCACGGGGCACTACCTCTGCAACGCCTGCGGGCTCTACCACAAGATGAACGGCATCAACCGGCCCTTGTTCAAACCTCAGAGGAGGCTGGTAAGTCAAGATCACACAACGCGTGTGGGGCAAGGCCGTGTGTGAGGATGAGGCAGAAAGACCTCGGCTAGGTGGAGATGCCAGGGGTTTTTCAACTCCTTGGGTCCCCATCTGCCCAAATTAGATGATTTTGGTCCAGATTTCCAAAATAACCCAGACTGTCTTGTGCTTGGTACACTCCAAGATCTTGTACTGTCCAGACCAGTTCTGCAGACACCCAGGCCAGGTGGTGGAAGGGGCTGTAGGACACAGGGGCAGTACTGTGGTGTTGGTTTAGCAAAAGCCAATATTGCTTTAAACATATTGGGACCAATGGAAACCCTTTCCAGCTCCACCACACCACCAGTCCATCTTCTCTTACCCTCAGGATCCTCATTTCCCGGCCGCTTTGTGGTGACTGGCCACCTTTTTTGGATACCCTGATCCTTTGGGTGAGCTGAAGCAGAGCTTGTGGGGCAGGTCAGAGCATCCCAAAGCCTGTTGGGTCAGGATGGGGCATGCATGGGAACATCTCGGTGTTGGTATCTTGCCTGTCACCACCGGTTTTGGTGAGGGACTTTGGGAAGGTCTCTGCAGCCTCTGCTCCAGGGACATGGATCCATCATAACCCCAGGCAGAAAGGACCACCAAACCATCCCTCGGGGCCTCATTTTTCCACTCCTTGTCTTCCATGAGGAAGACAACCTGTCCTGCTCTTTGCATTGCCCAGACCTGCCTGTGCTCCAACCCAGCTGTCCCTTGCAATCGTCAAAAATGACATTGGCAGCTTGAGTGCTGCCACCAGCCGCAGCCACCCAGCGCCCTCTTGTGAAAGCGCCCTTTCCTGGACACTGCACTGACTGAACCAGGCAGTGTCCTCACCCCGCCACCCTGTTCCTTGCCCTCTGTCATTTACTGGTCTACATCTTGTCCTTGGGCACATCTGTGTGGTCAGGGATGGCCGGTTGGGTACCAGGCTTAGTCCTTTATAGCAATGAGCAACACGTGCTGGTAACTCTGCGCAGCTTTGGGGTAAGGCCTGGAAAACCCCACGAGAAATATAAATGCATGAGCTGTGCAGATCTCTACAGGTACTTTTGTCACCTGGCTGGGCTGCTGGCAATCTGGAAATCTTGCCAAAATGGCCAAATTCCTGCTTTTTCTTCTGGAAGAGAAATTCCATGAAGAAGAGGAGGATATGTCTAGGGATGCAATGTCAGAGTGTGGAAAGTAATGCCAACTGGTCTACCTAAATAAATATATTCAGGACAAGTGACTGGGTTTCATCTGTCACTGGGTGACCCCTTTTTTTATTGGAGACCGAGATATGCCAGAGAGCGCTGCAAGGGGAGATCTTTGCTTTTGCTGCAACCTCTCTTTTGAGCTCTTGGTCCACCTACAGAGGACGATGACTGAAGCTAATACATGGCAAGGTTACAACTAAAGGAGAGTCTGGTTTCTCTGCACCGAAGGGGCTTCCAGCTTTTGAAGTCTTAAGAAGTACTTAAATTTCAATTTTTTTGTTGTCCTGCTGCCATAGATTAACTGATCCTGTTTTATAACAAGGGAGAAGGCACGAAGAGAAATTCATGGCAAAGATCACAGAGGAAATTCCTGGTAGCTGCCAATTCCTCATCTCCCAGGCTTTCACCCCATTACACAGCTGCCAGCTATGGGTCTGCAGAGCTGGGTAGATGTCCAAAACCACCAGATTTCTTCCCTATAGGCTCCTCTTCAGGCCCCGTGAGAACAGGCACCTTCACCCAGCTCTAGCACTTCTGTTCCGTCCCCAATTTATCAGCAAGCAGAGAGGGAATTTGACCCCAGCCCATCCAGACTTTATCCTCAGCCTCTTAAGACCTGAACTTTGAAGGGTGCTGGGAAGAATCAGGCAAGAATGGAGGATGTAGTTTTTTCTTCCTCCACTCCCCACTCTGCTTACAAGCTCAAAACTTGGTATTCTATATGGTTTCAAGCCTATTTTCTTCCTCCTGTGGCCGTTTTGAGCCTGGCTAAGCCAGTTCACCCAGAAAGGGAACTTCAGGAGGCCTGGTCCCTCCACTGCTTCATTAGTGGGGTACGATGATGCTGTTGGAAGCACTCTTTTTCTTATCTCTCCTTCAATCCAGATGAGCAAAGTATGTAACATTCATGGCATTGATGACATCTTCTTGGGATACATCGTGATGCTGGGAAGGTGAAGGGCTTGGGAACCTGAAAAGGGCAGGACAGTCTGAGATCCAGAAACCTTTAGTATAGGTGTGTGCACATGCAGTGGGTCTCCAAGCTGCTACTAGACCCTCTGAAGATCTGGGGCTCTGTTGAGGTGGTGTCTCTGACACCATCTGAGATGGCCCAGGACAGCTGAGGTATCTGCATGGTGTTGGCAGGCAGGAAGCAGTGGAAAGGCTGGGCAGAAAGTGGGAAAGTGGGAAAGTGGCTGGGCAGAAAGCAGCGGAAAGTGGGGCAGAAGCTGAAAGACATGAGAAGAAAAAGGCAGTTGGGTTATCCACTGCAGCAAGGCGAGAAGAGAAAAAGACAGAGAAATAAGGGAGGCAAGAGGAGAGGAAAACTCAAGGTGTTCTGGAGGGATCTCATTGGGATCTGAGATGCTGCTGGAGGGCTGATGTGTTTTCTTCCTCTGGCTTTTCTCACAGTCAGCTTCCCGCCGCGTTGGCCTCTCTTGTGCCAACTGCCAGACAACGACAACCACCCTCTGGCGCCGAAACGCGGAGGGAGAGCCTGTCTGTAATGCCTGCGGACTCTACATGAAGCTCCATGGGGTAAGGCCTTCATTGATCTTTATGGGGAGGGTATTGATAACACCAGGCTGGGGATTGGCTTTGTTGTACAACTCTCTGCTCTCCTGGAGCTGGTTTTCCATGTGTCTCTATGGGACTTAGTCCCTCTCAACATTCCACCATGTTTATACTGGTGAGGGATGATGGACACAGGGCAATTTCTCACACATTAATTTGCTACCCTTTGCATCCAAGTCTTAAAAACCAATAAAACCTAGCCCAGGTTCTTCCCACCTAAATTCAGGCACTTCAGTGAAAACCTGAGTCAGAAGCACAAAGAAAGGCTTGGCCCTTCCACATGGGGTGTCAAATCCCAGCTAAGACTTGGTTGTAGACTTGTCATGGGAGTGATCGATGACTTTTCTTGCACGGGTGCCCAGATAGTCTCTTCTTGCCAGTGGGGGCTTCATGTATCTATGTCATGTCTGATAGATCCAGAAGAGTCCCGCTGGAGTCCTTCAAGATGCAAATCTCTAGTCCTTCTCCCACCAGTCAGTGGCAACGGGGTCACCCTCATGGCAGAGACAGGCCTTCAACACCCTGGTGATTGCTTAGTAGCAAACCCCAGTCCTGCTTCTCATTGTTACACCTGGGATTTTTATACCCATCCCGGCTCTTCACGTGGTGAAGCACGTGGTGTCCAGTGCTTCAGAGCGGATGGAAGAACATTCATGAAAGTCAGGTTGAAGCTGGAAGACAAGGTGGATGAAGGGAAGCCTTGCCTAACCCAAAAAATTCTTCCTAGAATTCCCAGTGTGTCTCTGACCATGAGGGTGACCACCTCAGCAGGATCAGTTCCTAAGGGAGGTCTCCCCACATAGGCTTGGTACCTTTCCAGAGAGCAGGTGTTAGCCAGAAAGATGTCTTCTGCTCAGAGTTAAACAGGAGAGTAAATCACATGAGCTGTTTACCCCGTCTGTCCTTAAAACTCTCAATATCTATGGTGTGAAAAGCCTATCTATTCCTATTTGGAATAAACCAGAACAGAATAGAATACTTTAGTTGGGAGGGACCTACAGTAATCATCTAGTCCAACTATCTGACCACTTCAGGACTCACCAAAAGTTAAAGAATATTATTAATGGCATTGTCCAAATGCCTCTTAAACACTGGTAGACAAACCACCATTTGGAAGAATATATTATAGCTTTGACATATCTCTTCACACAGTGGTGGTGACCAGTGGCCTTGGGCTTCATCTTGTTGTTGCATTAAATTAAATCAAAATTAAAGCTGGTTTTCATGGAGATTACGAGGTAGAGCTGGAATCACATTCTCCTAGATGACTTTATGGCCATACAGAAACCAATGATGTGCTTTTATATTTGGGTCCGTAGGTTCCGAGGCCTTTAGCAATGAGAAAAGAGGGCATTCAGACGAGGAAGCGCAAGCCGAAGAACCTTAACAAAACAAAGACACCAGCAGGTAATTGATGAACAGGGAAGTTTATCCTATGTCTATATGTGTGTTTCTGACCATCATGTCCTGCAAGCCAGGCAGCCAACCACAAAATGGGCTGATTCTTCAAAAATGGGTGATGCCTGAATGTCTTTCCCACTATTTATTTGTTTATTTTTACCCACAGTAACTTCTTGGTGGGTGGGTATAGCTCCATCCTGAAAGGTCTTTGGGAAGAGCTTGGTTTACTGTCTGCTTTCTCACAGGTCCCTCCAGCAGCGAGAGTCTTACCCCAACCACCAGCTCCACCAGTAGCAGCAGCAGCACCACGACCACCGAGGAAATGCGCCCCATAAAAACAGAACCTGGGCTCTCATCTCATTACGGGCACCCCAGCCCCATTTCTCAGGTACAGAGGGAAGATGCTGGCAGTGGGGCAAAGATGGGAACTAGGACGGTAGACATGGTGAGAAGAACACCCTCAAAACCTCTGTGGAAAAAGGCTTTTCAGCCCAGGGGTCTAGGTGTTCACAGTAAGAGATCTATCCTCTGAGATGGGGCAAAAAACACATTTTTATCACCATGTCTAAAGCACAATATAGTTTTTTATCATAGAATGATAGAATGGTTTGGGTTGGAAGCGACCTTAAAGATCATCCCGTTCCAACCCCCTGCCCTGGGCAGAGACACCTCCCACCAGACCAGGTTGCTCAAAGCCCCATCCAGCCTGTCCTTGAACCCCTCCAGGGATGGGGCAGCCACAGCTTCTCTGGGCAACCTGGGCCAGGGTCTCACCACCCTCATAGGAAATAATTTCTTCTTAATATCTCATCTAAATCTCCCCTCTTTCAGTTTAAAACAGTTACCCCTCATCTTATTTAATGATGTGTGGAAGTTCTGAATGGACAAGAAGTAGCAGCTTTGGTGGAAACATGAAATTCCTTCTACCTGGGCAGTTATGTGGGTCCCATAGCAAGAAAATCCCTGATCCCTTTTTATGATTTGATATGTCTTGAGCAAGGAAAAACTTGGTGATATTACCCTATTGCACTGCCTGGCTGCGTGTCGAGTGATATAAGAAGTGCAGTGTGAGGAGAATAACCTCACCCAAGCACAAATCTAACTGAGTCCAGTCCCTGCGAAGGCAGAGCAAGCCAGCAGAAGTGGGGTGTTCTGTGCCACGTCCACCACTAGATGTCTTGGGACCAGCACTGCAGCCACTGAAGGTGCGTCTCCTGCTGAGCAACACCCAGGTCTGGGAGCTGATCTGGGTGCGTGCCTGCAGGTTTAAATAAAGCTTATTATCATTTAAAGCTCAGCACAATTAAGAGGCAGAGCATATCATATAATTTAGGAGATTTGCTCCACTTTTGGGTTCATACATGGAACTCCTGTGTTTAAACAAAATGATCCCTGGAGAAAAAAATATATGTGATTGAACGTTGTGCTGGACTGATCCTGCACCTGCAGCACTTTGCAGCACCATTAATACATCCTGCAATCCACAGGAGGCCATTTGAAAGCCAGGAGAGCCCAAGGCCAATGACATCTCACGACTTAAAAGGCAGAATCATAGAACAGTTCAGGTTGGAAGGAACCTTAAAGATCATCCAGTTCCAACCCCCTGCCATGGGCAGGGACATCTCCCACCAGACCAGGTTGCTCAAAGCCCCATCCAGCCTGGCCTTGAGACCCTCCAGGGATGGGGCATCCACAGCTTCTCTGGGCAACCTGGGCCAGTGTCTCAGCACCCTCACAGGAAAGAATTTCTTCCTAATATCTAATCTAAATCTCCACTCTTTCAGTTTAAAACCATTACCGCTCATCCTATGGCTTCCTTCCCTGATCAAGAGTCTCTCCCCAGCTTTCTTGTAGCCCCCTTCAGATACTGGAAGGAGCTCTAAGATCTCCCCAGAGCCTTCTCTTCTCCAGGCTGAATCCCCCCAACTCTCTCAGCCTGTCCTTACAGCAGAGGGGCTCCAGCCCTCTGATTATCTTCATGGTCCTCCGCTAGACCCATTCCAACAGGTTCATGTCCTTCCTGTGCTGAGGCCCTAGAGCTGGATGCAATGCTCCAGCTCTATGATAATTTCTGACGTTTGGAAGGGAACAAGATGCCCCATATGCAGCAACAGGAAAGAACAGGGTCTAGAACAAGAAGGGAAGTGTGTGTCCAAAGCATAAGGCATAAGCTGCGACGTGCAGCTCCACAGCAAATCCACAGATGTGTTATTACAATAGCACCAGCCCTCCATAAAGGGACTCATGTGGTCCTCTATGGTTTGAAGCTTTGTTGACAGGATTTTCCTTTTTCCATAGGCATTCTCAGTCTCTGCCATGTCTGGACATGGATCATCTATTCACCCTGCAATTTCAGCTCTGAAGCTCTCCCCACAGGCTTACCAGTCGGCTATCAGCCAGTCTCCACAAACCAGCTCCAAACAGGACTCCTGGAACAGCCTGGTGTTAGCTGAAAACCATGGGGACATCATAACTGCATAACCTGGTCTTCCACCCATGGACTTCAGGCTGATCTGCTCAAGAGATGAAGAAGATGCCATGTAATCATCAAGTCAATGTTGTTTCCCACCTCCCCTGCTCTCCCGCCTTCTCTCCCCTGGTGAGATGTTCCAGCAAAGAGGTAAAGAGGACTTTTCTGAGGTGTAGGAGAGCTCCTATGAAGTGAACAGAGAAGACTCAAATCTCGAAGTAACTAATGAATTTGAAGCCTTTTTTCCCCCGCTTTAAATGAGCCTCTCTAATTGATTGCCACCACCTTCTATGAAACAGCCAGAAACACAAAGATGGACACAGTTGTTGAGTTTTGTTTATTTAAAAATATCTGGCATTTAAGACTCAGTGGTGGACCAAAGACACTTTTTTCCTTCCGTTCTTTTCCTGACCAGAAGGAAATGCCACCATCTTCTCATTACCTAAATTCAGTGATTTTCCACCAAATGGAGCCAGTTCCAGAACAGTTCGTTGAACAGACTTCACTAGACATGCTGTGGTGGCTTTAGTGGATTTGACATGATCTAGAGCAGAGTAAAAAAGAGACCTTCCCACACACCCATCCTCAGCTCACACATCTAGAGCATTTTCTTCATTTTCCTAGATGGTCTGAAAAGCTGATGAATGCCCGTATTTAATAGTAACTCCTTTCCTATTTATCATTACAAAATCACAGGACTGTGTTTCCAAAAGGTTGCTGGCTGAGCCTGGAGAAGGTCTGTCCAAAGTCAAAGGGGCATTTTGGAAAGAGGAATCTTCTGGAAGCAGGTAGAGGAGACCCATGTTGGTCATCGTGGAGGAGCTTGCTGGGTTCTTCCCCTATGGATAGCCACAAGCCAGGCTTAGAGATTATTCAAGAGCACAGCAAGTGAAAGATGTTCTTCTACTATTGCTGTGCCATTGCTTTTGAGACAGTTAACTTAATTATTTTGCATACTTTTCTGTTGGTCTTGATGTCATTGATGAAATCTGATTGTCATTTATTTTTGGCTGTACTGTGAGTGCCCACTTTCCCCCCCAACAGCTGGTTCACCACCATTTCACACGTCTAACCCTTTAGGATTTCACCTTTTGCAACGAGCAAAGGCTTCAGCCTCTGATGGAGGTCGGCAGGGGCCGTATTCTTTACCAAGCATGTGCATAGACTCGCTTGCCTGCAAGGAGAGCATAACTCCATTCACGCACGAGTACTAAACAAGACTTGTGTTTTTTCTTGCCCATAAGGCTCTCGGCAACCAGGGAATCCTAGAAAATGGAGTTGGAAGAGATGCTGAGAGCTCACCGACTCATTCCCTTTTCCCGATGAGATCAATTCTCCCTAACCCAGCCCTGATTGCTCTTTCTGTAGCGTGTGCTTAACAAACTCCAGCACTGCAGATGCCACCGCTCCCCTCTGCGGTCTAAGTGCTTCACCAGTTGCTTGCCGTGATGTTTCCATCAACGTTTCCAAGGAGGGACAGCTTTGCCTGTCCAGGCAGAGAATTTCTGGGAGATCTGGTCCTACAAGATTGTCCACTCTTGTGTCTGTCCACTCTCAAACTCTGTTACTCTTCTTGCCTCGCCAGCTCCTCTCCTCCCTGCATCCAGAACTCGAGTACGGAACTACCAAGTAAAAAATCTAGAAGAGGGACTGTGCATCCCTCCCAAATGTGCTATCCTCTGTCTCCCACTGTTTAACATTCTCACAAAGAATGTTTCCACCCAAACACTAAGACACATGGCTTGGTGAAGAGGAAAGCCATGTACATGTTTGAAGCAAAGGAATGGCGTTGTATTGTCTGTGCTTGAACTCACCATTTTCCTCCTGATGGTAGAAAAACTTCTTTAAGGAGAAGGATTCAACCGAACTGGTCATGATAAAGACTGGGACTGGAGTCACGGTAGAGACCTGGACCCTTCCACATTCCCCGTGCTCGGTGTAACTCACATTTGCAGGGTTTTGGAGGGGTGGCAGAGCCTCTGAGCTCCCCAGAGTGATGCCCACTGCAGTGATGCCGTGGGAATGGCTGGATGGTGTTTGCACCAGAGTGTCCGCTCTGCTTTGCTGAGTTAAGGCAGGGTCTAACTTCATTAGTGTTAATTAAAGACCAGGAAAAGACATCCATGAAACATGAATAAAAATAAATGAAATTCTGTGATTCTGCAGAGAAGAGGCCAGAAGTAGCACCTAAAAATATGAATTTGGGCTGAAAACATGAGGGTGTTTTTCCCTGGGCATGCAGGTCATTAGCCAGCTTCCTCCTTGAATTATATTCTTTTGTAAATGGCAATTGAGCTCTCTTGGGATCTGGCTGTGAATTCCCATCTGTGACAGAGAATCATGCACCACAAAGATGCCACTTGGCTAATGGGAGACCCTGGACAACCCCAGAGGGAGGGAAGCAGAAGGTCTCCTGGAGAGGATCTAAGGTCCTGACCACCACACGCCCCATATCTAGATGCTCCCAGAGGCTCTGTCCATCTTGCCTTATTGCTGTGCTCCTCCTCCTCCCCTCAAAGCCAAACTCCTGGCTGAATTTTTCTCCTGCCCTTAAAAGACACTCTGAGATGCCATAAAGGAGTCTGCTTGCCGTGCAAGAGGGGAAAACCCCTGCGGGATATAAGCCTGCCTTATGCTCCCTCAGGTGTATCTAAACGACCATGGTAGAGACTTGTTAACTGGTCCTCAGCCTTCCTCAAAGCCTTAAAAAATAATTCTTGAAACACAGCGAGGAGCATTTACAAGGACCCCATTAACAGAACAAGATGTCTGCTTTCAAAAGGTGAGGCTCTGGGGGCTGTGAGGACAACTTGGCTCTCTGTAGTGGTAGAAATCAGCTCTTTTGTCCTCCCTTTTGCACCACAAGCAGTAGAGGTTCAGATGCACCTGGTTCGTTGTTCTTTTCAATCACCCCAGACTGTGGTAGAGCTATTGTCACCCCATGGCCACTTGCCATAGCGTGGACAACATTGACATCAAGAAAGTGAGAGGCTGAAGTCAGATGGAGCACCATCATGCTAGGTGTTCTACAAACACACCATAATAGATGGGTCTTGTCCTAGGGACCTCGTAACAATAGAACTACAGAATAATTTAAGTTGGAAGGGACTAGATCAGGTTTCTCAGGGCCCTTTTCAGTCAAGTGTTGAATATCCCCAAGGATGGAAATCCTACAGCCTCTCTGGGTTCCTGTTCCAGCATTTGACCACCCTCATGGTGGAAGTGTTTTTCCAAACAAACGTTAGATTCTAATGAGAGGCATTGGTAAATTAATTGCTTGAGGACTCCCAAAAATGAGTCATTGCAGGACACTGAACGTTGTCTCCAAGCCCAGGGGTCACACAGAGCACCCTCTTGGAGGAAGGAGCTGGGATGGCCAACGCAGGGTGACAAACGCCAGAAGTGACAGACGAAGGGAAACTCACAGGATGAGAGGACAAAAGCACAACCAGTTCCAGGAGACTCAGCTTGTTCTAGCAAGAGGGAGTTACAAAATTCTGGGTTCCACCTGAGCTCTGCTTTCCTTCCCATGACGGGGGAGGCATTTAGAGCCTGCTTTGCTAATATAATTAGATACAATTACTAGAGACTCATTACAGCAAGATAATAATTGCTATTATTATTGCTATAATTTATTTCATTGCAGCGTGGCTGGAGAATCTAGTGAGGATCATCCCAGGCCAGGTCCTACACAAATGTAGGACTAAGAACCATCCCTGCCCTGAGGAGCAAGAGGGAAGGGCCCAGTCCTGCAAATCACTTAAGCACATATTTAAATCCATCTGCGGGACTTATTCCCTTAGAGGTCCTCATTAATCACACACACAAATTTTGACATCGAAGGGTTGCGAGCACAAGGTTTGGTTGTGCCAAACCAGATCTTTGCAATGGCTCAGTGGTCACCGGAGTGAGATGGGCAGATGAGAACCGGGACGGGGAGCCAGAGGGGTAGAAAGGTTATTTAACCATTTTGAAATGTCTTTCCTCCCTGCGGTGGTGCAATATCTTGAATCACTTCAGCCCGTCTTCTGTAAATTGATCAGAAGGGATCCATATTTGACTTGCAGCCTTATGGCCTGGCTGGAGAGGGTGCAACCAGGAGGAGCTCAGGAATATTGTAAGGGAGCTTTAAAACCGATCAACAACTCTTACTATACCACTGAAGCTGTGACTACGTCAGGGGTGGTGTTTTGTTTCGCTTTTTCCCCTCCATGTATAAAGTTTGAAGCTTCCCAGGACAACTGGGAAGGTCCCATGGAAACAGACACTTATTTGTAAGGGGGGAGAGGGAAACCAACCAACTGAACAAGCTGTAATTATTTAAAGATGTAAAAAAATACATATTATGAAGTAGTATGGCTACCAATCCACGTAACTTCTACACCTTTAGAACTAATGGAAATAAAACAATGATAATAAAACCAGAGGGCTGCTGCTTGACTCTGACTACCCTCGTGGGCTTCTTGGAGAGGGATGGGGGTAGATGATCACACATGAAGTACACCTGGAGAAGCAACGGTGCAACGGGTCCTGTCCTAGGGAGCTCATAACGAGGGAATTATGGAGTAATTTAAGTCACTAGGGACTAGATCAGGTTTCTCAGGGCCCTGTTCAGTGAAGTGTTGAACATCCCCAAGGATGGAAATCCTACAACCTCTCTGGGTTCCTGTTCCAGTGTTGGACCACCCTCATGGTGGAAGTGTTTTTCCAAATAAACATCAGAATCATAGAGTCATCCAGGTTGGAAGGGACCTTTGAGATCATCAAGGCCAACCATTGACCTAACACTGCCAAAACCACCAGTGAACCACGTCCCTCAGCACCATATCTACCTTAGATTCTAATGAGAGGCAAAATCATTGGTAAATTAATTGCTCAGACCTGGGAACTTCCAAAAAAATGAGTCATTGCAGGAGGCTGAATGTTGTATCCTAGCCCAGGAGTCACACACAGCTTAAAAAACTCTGGGTTCCCTCTAAGCTCTGCTTTCCTTCCCGTGATGGGGGAAGCATTTAGAGCCTGCTTTGCTAATGAAATTAGATACAATAATTAGAGACTCATTACAGCAAGATGCTCCCAGCTGAACTCTGAGACACCGCCCTTAAGCCAAAATGACATTTCCAACAAGGGCTGAGCTCTGCCACCGTCACCTTCTGCAGAAGCACAACCCTCCTACAAGCACCCAACCTTCCTGCTAGGGTGCCTAGATTCCTCTCCAGCCCAACCAGTCCCTGAATACCCACGCAACTGGTGGGGTTGAATATGACCAGGACTTGAAACTCCACCCATTCCTCCCCCACCAGCCAATTGAGAAGCTCCCCTGCCATTTGGGAGGGGAAGGTCCTCCTCCCCTATAAAAGCAGGTGGGTTTTAGGTACAGAAGGTGTTACTGAGAGTGGGTAGGTTGGTTATGAGGAGGGTGGAGATGCTGTGGGAGGTGTTTGGTGCTCTTGGAAGGGGGTCTGGGAGAAGAGGAAGGGCTTGGGAGTAGAAGGAGAGAAATGAAGTAGGGGTGAAAGGCTGCCTGGTCTGCTCTCTAGATGTGTGCACAGGGTGGGCCTGGGAAGGGCAGTGGGTTGAGGGCTGGATGTGGGGCTTGGGGGGAGTGCAATGGGTGCCCCCATTGCCCTGGGAAGGCATGGTGGGGGGGAATGGGGTGGAAATCCCGGGCTCACTTGTTTTGGAGAGCTGCAAGTTGATGCTTGGCTGAGTGTGAGAAGATGGTGAGCTCTGATTGACCCTAGTTGCATGTGGAGGGTTAGGTCCATGCCTTGAAATCCCTGCAAGGGGCCTCTTACAGGGGCGTGAGGCCACGGTGGTGCTTCCTCCACAGTGGGGTGTGGGGCCATGTTCTCTGGGTGGGGGTGAGATGGCATCATGGGAGTGCAGGTCAAGCTGGGATGAGGTGGATGAACCTCACTGCCTTGTCTTTGTTATGTCCTGGTGTGGGTGTTTGGCTTCTGTCTGAGCGCAAGAACTGGAAATGAACCCATAGGTGAGGAGGATTTCTTCTGGAGACCTGGCTTCCTGCCCTGGGCCTGTAGTGGTACCAGCTCAGGTGGCTTGCTGGGACAGGCTCTGGGGTACAGTGGTCATGCTCTTGGGAAGATGGGTGTCAGGCCCTGCAGAGGGCTGGGGCTTGTTATCCTCCTCTTCCTCCATGGAGAGAGGAGCATTTTGGAAGAGACTGAAGTAGGTCTGGAGTAAAAAGGTGAAGTAGGAAGGTCCATGGAGAGGAGGAGACCAGAGACAGCAGATGGCGGTTCTTCTGATGTCCTGGGAGAAAGGGCAGGCTCCTGAAGAGGACCATTACTCTGCTGCCCAGAGTGGCTACAGCTGGGGGAGTGTGTGTCACTAAAACCTTACAAAGTCCTCAGCACTTGGAGTCTCTCACAACGAGCCCTTTGTGAACTGAATCAGCAGCAATCAGAGCTGTGCAGCTCTGCAGGTGATGAGTCTCCTTGGGGCCTGAGCTCTGGCCTCTGTGAGGTGTCCTGGGGCTCATTCCATGCTGCCCAAGGTGAAGCCAGAGCCTGGATAGTCAGGAGGAAGACCCAGAGGGCCTGGGGCATGGGCAGACCCCTTGGATGACCTGTGTCCAGTGGCCAAACGCTGGGTTCAGATTGCTGCTGGTACCCTTGGCAGCAGGAACATCTCTTTAGCTGACTCTTGATCTGCAACTGGCTTTTGACTAAAGTCTGAACACAGCGTTTCGGTGTGAAACTGGAGCAGGCCTGTGAAGAATTATCCCATGCCCTAGGAGACACAGGAATAAATCTCAGTCTTTTACTCCTGGTAAACCTAGTTTGTACAACCAATTAACATCTTCAACTTTGCATCTTGGATCTAGGTAATGTTCCCTGAGGTGTTTTCCTCTTGAGCTCTTCCAAAAGTGTTTTGGTTTGGGATGCAGCACATGAAGGTTTTTATGGCCATGTTGCCTTGCTTGCTCCTGCTGAGGGTATGTCCTCACCTCACTGTTCTTCACTGCCCTGTGGAGGTGGCTCCTGGCTTAAATGCCTCTTCTGGGCTAAGACCAAGTGGACAAGGATCATAGAATGGTTAGAATCAATGTCTGTGGATGGTCATGTTCCTCCTTTGTACTGGCACATCAAGGCTGAGGGAATGTCTGGAGTTAGGTGAGCTCTTGTTACTGGTGATGACAAGGATACTAAACACTCTAAGGTCCTCTGTGGAGAACCTGCGGTCGAAAAGGACTGCTGAGGATCCCCAGGCCAAATCCCTGCTTGCGGGGTGAAAACTACCATTAGAACAGGTTTTTCAGGGCCTTATTTGATTGAATTACGAATATCCCAAGGATGGAAATTCCCCTACGTCCCTGGGCCTGAAAGGAAACTGTTTCTCTTCATGGACTTTGCCACAGGGGTGGGGGTGAGGAGATTGTGGCGAGATCAGCCTCTGACTGGTTTTGTGTATTTCTGAGTTGCAACTTTCCCTTCAAGCCTAGGGCACCAAGAGTGAGAAGCACCTGCTGTTCCCCCAACAGCTGCTGGAGATGCCGGAGGGCCCATCATTGAGGAAGTTCCATCTACTGACCTCCCCTTTTGTGGGCCAAGTGGTGGCCAAGGTGGGGGGAAGCAGCCGGAAGATCAGTGTGAATGACCTGAATGCCCTGAGGCTCCAGGACTCCCAGGTGAGCTATTCTAAAGATGACCTTACTGGTCCATGGCAGGTCTGAGGCAAATCGCCATTGTCCTGTGTCTGGGTTGTGGCAGGTGCATAACCTGAGAGTGACAACAAGCTTGTGTTTGAGGTGGCTTTGTTTGTAGCCACAAAATAGGGGTGTGTGGCCAAAGAGGTGTGAATGCCAATTTTGGAGTTCTGCTCTGTGTTGCAAAGCTTGGGATGAAGGTTCCTATGAGGAGAGACTGTTGCAGTGATGTGGTTAGACATGGAAGCACAGTTGCTTCCCTTATACCTGAGGGCAGGGTTTCACCTGGCCAGGTTGAAGTGTCTGTGCTGTGGCCACTTGTGAAATAGTCACACTGGGTCAGTCCTGCTGGGGTTTCACTTGCCTGACCTTCAGATGATGATTTGGACTTGGCTGACTGGATCCTACTGCAGCCTTACCTCTGATTATATGATAGTCTCAGCTGAGGCCACAGGTGTGAGCAGCTCAACAGTCATTTGTGGCTTCAGAGCCACCCTTGAGTTAGGTCATAGACTCATAGAAGGTTGGAAGGGACCTTTCAGATCATTGAGCCCAACCACCAAGGTTGGGTGCTAGGTCACCCTAGCCTGAGATGCTTGAGGCCAGCAGAAAGCAGGAAGGTGAAGGAGAAGCAAGTGATGAAACCCTGAATGTTTGTCCTGGTGTGTGTCTTTGGCCTGACAGGAGTCTCTGGGAGGGCTTCACAGTGGGATGGCATCTGAATACTTTGTGCTTCATGTAGACAAAAAAAGGATGCTGAGAGGAGTATCCTGCAGCTGTGATGGGATGTGCTAATGAATCCTGTGTTCAGGGTGAAGTGATGCACCTTCTGTCTAAAAGAGGTTGTAGAAAATAGCCACTCGTATGGAAACAGCCAGAGGTTATGGTGGATCCTCAGTATATCCCACCTTTTTTCTCAGGTTCATGGGAAGAACTTGTACCTGGCATTTGTGGCTGCTGATGGTCCCTTAGGACCAACTGCAGAAGAGACGGTGGTGCAAAGAGAGGCTGCTAGTGGGGCAAGTTCTCCAGCCCAGGGAGGACAAGAGCAGGTTTGTCCTCCACAGCCGCATCCCCAGGAAGAGGAGCTGCAGGAACTCCAGCACTCAAGCTCTGAAGCCCCAGATGCAGCAGGGGGTCCAGGCAGCTGGTTGCGCTTCCATTTTGGCTTGTTTGGCAGTATTCGGGCAAATGAGTTCTCAAGAGCAAACAAAGCCAACAAGAGAGGAGACTGGAAAGACCCCGTACCCAGGTATTTGATGGAGTCCTCACAGACTCTGCTTTCTCCCCACCTCTTGTTCTGGAGAGGCCCTCTTCCGTTTCAAACTAAATTTGTGGGGGAATGTTCTCTGTGCTGTTGTCTTTTCTCTGATAATTCTTAAGATAAATAGGCATGAGAGATGGATATGGGGTGTGCTCCACCAAGGAATCCACAGTAGACTGTTATTTGGGTATTCCTGTGTTGTAGGTGTCTTTCAGGTCTCCCGACTGCATCGGTTGGTCATGGTTTTCCTTGGATATACCTTATCTTAGTACTGCAAGTTCTTCTACCCTTGGAAACTGGGTTTTCTACCCTCTGTTGCCTTCTGTCTCCTCCCAGCCACATCCTCTCTGATGCTTTACTTTGTGTGTTTCATCTCCTTTGTTTCATGTGATGGGAGAATTAAGCAGTTGCACTTGTGGGATGCGTGTTGCCTGCCAGCCTGGGGATCGTAGTGCCAGCTCGGTTAAGATTTCTATTCAAAGAGAGAACTTGTAGAATGCTAGATTGAGTTGTGCCCTGAAAATGCCAGTTTTTTCCAATTACGTGTTTAAAAAAAAAAAAAGCCTTGGATAAATAACATACATCTAGGGCAGCAGGAATCACTAGTTAAAGGCAGCAGTGTGTTGAAAACACAGGCTTCCAGTCTACATCTTAAGCCCCACTGGAAGTGTCCTGAACAAGAAGGGGTAAATACTGGAAAATAGTGTGGACTCTGCTCTTGTGAGCTGTTTAACCTGGGCCATTAATAATGCCCAAGGTGGGTGCCTGGCCCCTGGGTATGTAGGGACACGCTCCCCCAGCCTGCAATCTTCTGAAGGATTGCTTTATTTCTACATGCATAATTTTGGACACGCTCGATTTTTTTTGTGCTACTTTGAGCATCGGTTTCCCTGACTGCGGATCCTGCTGCTGAGGTGCTGATGCATCTCCCTGCCTGCTGCTGTCTGTCAGCTGGGGACCATGGGGCGGCAGAAGGGACAATTGTCCACCAGTTGTGTGGGTTCACAACCAAGTTTCTTGGCTGAAATCGTTAAGGAGGTGACCTGGTGTTGAGATGGTGGTGTTGAGGTGTGTTGGAATCCCTGCTGTCACCCAGTACACACAAGAATGTGCAGGGAAGGAATAGCTGGGCTGGGGTACAGGCTTGGGGGACCGGTACTGTGAGATGTTTTCTCTTTTCTCACCTTCCAGTAGCCCTTCGCTCCATGGCTATGCTCTTCTCTCTTTCTGCTCTTTCTGTGCAAGTCTCTTAAAAAATTATAGAATTGTCCAGGTTGGAAGGGACCTTTAAGATCAAGTCCAACCATCAACCCAACACTGAAAAAAACACCACTAAACCATGTCCCTCAGCACCATGTCTACCTGTCTTTTAAGTACTCCCGGGGATGGTGATTCCATTTCTCTGGGCAGCCTGTTCCAATGTTTGATAACTCTTTCAGTGAAGAAACTTTTCCTAATATCCATCCTAAACCTCCCCTGGCGCAACTTCAGACAGAGCAGAATATAACAAATGGTTTGGGGAAGTTTTTGACAAGAGACTTCAACTTCTCTGCTTCTCCCAGGCTGGTTCTGCACTTTGAGAATGGAGGCTTCCTTGCTTTCTATAACTGCCGAATGCAGTGGTGCTCCTCTCCGAGGGCTGATCCTGCTTCCGACATCCTGTCTGTGGAGTTCCACCGCGGCCGGGCGCTGGATGCTCTCCGTGCACCCAGTCCCATCTGCTATACCCTCTTAGACCTAAGATATTTTTCAGGGCTGGGTGAGTTTTGGGGCATAGTGGCAGAGCAAGAAATGGAGGAAGGTGGGTGGGATGTCTACAGATCCAGAGCTGCAGGTCTGAACCCTTTACTCCTTAGCCTTATGGCTTCTGGTTGATCCAGTTGGGGGTATGTGGTCATCTTGCTGAGGACAAGGCTTGCAGTCTGTAGCCAGAGGCTTTGGGTGCTTGAGTGTGAGGAAGGTCTGCTTCAAGGGAAGGGGGAAGAGAACATCTTCCAGTCCAGTCCCAGCTGGAGTTCCAAATGGTCATTCAGAAGGTCAATGACTTCAGTGGGTTCACTCAGGGCTGAAATGGTTGTGAAGCCCATGATGTCACTGAAGTAGATGGTCACTGGCCAAAATACTCTGGCTCCACAGTGCCACTGGTCTTGAGGGCTTCAGCCACCGATCTGAAATAACACAAGAAAAGATGACAGGGAACAAACCCTTGTTGTAGGGGTTGCCCAAGAGCTCAGAAACTCTTGTCCTACTGTGCTCAGAAGATCTTCCAATAAATAGAAGGATCTAGATGGCTATTGCTTTGATTGGAAGGTGCTCACTGAAATTGGAGGTCAGCTCTGCAATCTTGCTCACTTCCGGGGAACTCTTTTGTCCAGTCTGGCTATGGGTGGGTTTTTTTACCATCTAAAATACCAGTACTTATGGGGGGACCATTCTGAATGACTCCTTGTATGCCACCTCTGATATGGGGAATGGCGTTGGTAGCTGTGATCAGAGGCAGAAGTCACCATGACCGGAGCCATAGGTCTGCATTGTCTTGATAAGAAATATCCTAATTGTCTCCTTTTTTTGAACCCTTTCCAGGAAATATCATTAAGAATGAGATCTTGTACCTGGCCAAGATCCACCCGTTGACACAAGGCTCTCTCTTAGCTCTCTCAGACCTGGAGCGTCTGCTCGACTGTGCGGTTCGGTTCAGCTCTGACTGGCTGGGCAGCAAGCTGTGTGGCAAAGGGCTGCACCCCCAGATCTACCAGAAGGAGCAGTGTCCCCTCGGGCATGCAGTGATGAAGGGAACCCTTGGACCCTCAGGTGGCTTCAAGAGACTTACGTGGTGGTGTCCACAGTGCCAGCCTGAGGTGCTGCCACAAGATGGGGATCCTTCCCCAGTCACTAAGTGACTTGTTCTGTGCTCCTCCTTTCCTGGAGGGTGTCTAGGTGGTCTCTGAACCATGTCCTCTGTTGTCCTGAGAAGGTCTTCATGGTTTCTTTGAGGCTGTTGAGCCTGTTCCTTGGGGACAGTGAGTTGGCAGAGTTAAGTGCTCAAGAGAGGTTACAGGAGTTGCTGCAGTGCTCTGTGCTTCAGGATGCAAAAAGGAAAGTGGTTGTACACTTTTTTTTTTTGTTGTTGTTGTCACAGTGACGCAATGGTGTAAATAGCTTGGCCAGTTCTGAGGTGTCTCTTGGTGACACCGTGAGTCTACAGTGAATGGGAAGCGTTAGGTGTTGAGCAGGTGATGACTGTGGTCTGAAGTGACCTTACCCCTTGACTTTGGTATGGTGCAATGGCTTATGGCAGTGTTAGAAGAAAGGACTACATCCCCCTGCCAAAACAGCTTGGTTAATTCTGTATTAGATAATCCTGCCTCTGCTTGTAGCTGAGTACCTGTGTGCCGCCATTAGGTGCGGTTAGAAGTGAGTGGCTCTTCCTTCTGTCAGCTCTCACAGGAGCGGATGCCTTCTCCCTGAAGATAAACCTCAGCAGTGCTTGGTGGAGCTCGTCTCTGCCTGCCTGGCACGGTGTCTGTCCCCACCGGTTGGGTTTTTGTGGAAAACTGCCAATTCCAGATCTCCATGTTAAAAATATATATATTCTGCCTTAAGAGATTATAAGGGTGGCCCTTAAGGGGGAGACTGTGAGGCTTGGTCAAGTCACTCGTTACAACTGGAATCGGAAGCCTGACAGATCTGGTGGGGTGTCTAGCAACGTTTGGGAGAAGGGTGGCATAAGATTCATGATTTGCAAAGTAACTTGAAAGCAGAAGGGTTTAGGAATGGGGATGATGTGGTCCTTCCTTTGTTGTCCCTCCTTTGTTGAGCTGTCACTGTCCTCTCTGGATCTCAGTTTATTTTAACAATAGATTGTTGACTGAAAAATAAAAAACTGGGATTAAAATTGGTGATGTTCAGTGTGTCTTTTCTGGTAGTTTCTTGGTTAAAAAAAAATGAGATGTACAAGGAAACTCCAGTGTTTGGTGCTGCCCTTTAGAGGATGGTACCTCAGGTTTCCTCAGCAGCTTATGGGTGGCTCAACAGGAAAACTCACTTCCTGGGAACTGGATTTGAAGGTGGATTGCAAATCAACAGGGAATGCTGGAGTTAAAGACCTCAGTGGCAGGCTGCTTCCCAAACAGGACCTGCACAGCCTCTCCCATGCCAACTGCGACGCCCTTGAGTTGGTTACAGGTTATGGGATCGTTGAATAATCCAATTAGTGGGGCAATTGTGCCAAAGAAGATGTCTCGGAGATGCTGGGAGGGCTGGAGTCCCTCTGCTGGGAGGACAGGCTGAGAGAGTTGGGGGGGGTTCTGCCTGGAGAAGAGAAGGCTCCGGGGAGACCTTAGAGCCCCTTCCAGTCCCTCATGGGGCTCCAGGAAAGCTGGGGAGGGACTCTTGATCAGGGAGGGGAGCCCTAGGAGGAGAGGGGAGGGTTTTAAACTGAAAGAGGGGAGATTGAGATGAGATCTCAGGCAGAACTTCTTTGCTGTGAGGGTGGTGAGACCCTGGCCCAGGTTGCCCAGAGAAGCTGTGGCTGCCTCATCCCTGGAGGGGTTCAAGGCCAGGTTGGATGGGGCTTTTAGCAACCTGGTCTGGTGGGAGGTGTCCCTGTCCATGGCAGGGGGTTGGAACTGGATGATCTTGAAGGTCCCTTCCAACCCAAACCATTCTATGATTCCGCTCCAGGCTGTAGTGAAGGCCTGGAGCTGACGCCGGGCCTGAGGGAAAGGGGTTTCCATGGCGGCGGGGTCGCGCGTGGGCCCCCCGCTTCCTCCCGCTCCGCCGGCGTGTGGCGACGGGCGCCGCCGCCCAATCGGCGCCGGCCGGCGACCGTCACACCAGCCGCTCCGCCTTCCCATTGGCCGGCGCTCCCCTGGTGCGAGCGCGCCTCGGCCAATAAGCGGCCCCGCCGCCTCACCGAGCGATGGGGCGAGCCAGCTGATTGGCGGGGGGGCGGGGCAGAGGCGGCCCCGCCCCGACTCCGGTTAAGCGGCGGGCGGGGGGCGGCAGCGGCGGTGCCGGGAGCGGGGGGGGACGAGCGCGGCCCCCATGGAGCTGCTGAGGAAATGGCTGGGCCACCCCGAGGAGATCTACAACCTGCTGCGCTTCAAGATGGGCGGCTGCCGGGCCGTCATGCCGCGCATCGACCCGGTGAGCGGGGCGGGAGGTGATGGGGGGGCGGGGGAGGATGCGCTTCGCTGTCACCGGTGGCCGGGGCGCGGGGGGGGGGAGGATGCCGCGGTGATGTGGGGACCAGGAGGAGGAGGATGGGGGTGGCATGTCCCTGCGCGGCTGCGGCCTTGCCACGGGTGAGCGTTGTACCGGTGTTACCGGTGGGCGGCACCCGTTGGGCTTTGTGCTCCTTCACCGGTCCCGGTGCTTCCCGGGCATCCCGTGCGTGCGCTGCAGAGGGTCTGGCCTTACCGTGCACCGCCCGGGGCCGGTACACTGCATGCACGGCACCGGCTGTGAGTGATGCACGGCCCCGGTTCTTCCCGGACATCTCACCGGCTCCGAGTGATGCGTGGTCCCGGTGCTTTCCGTGTATCGCACCGGCCCCGGGCATCGCACGGCCCCGCTTCTTTCCGGGCACGGCCCCGGGCATCGCACCGGCCCCGCTGTTTTGCTCCGGCTTTATGCTGCCCGGGCATCGCACGGTCCCGGTCCTTTCCGGGCATCGCACCGGCTCCGGGCATCGCACCGGTGGGACATTTCCGTGCACAGCACCGGTTCCCGAGTGATGCACGGCCCCAGTGCTTCCCGTTCACGGTCACGGCTCCGGGCATCGCACGGACCCGCTTCTTTCCGGGAATTGTACCGGCTCCGGGCATCGCACCAGTAGGACCTTCCCGTGCACAGCACGGCCCCGGTCCTTTCCGTGCACGGCACCGGTTCTCGGGTGATGCACGGCTCCCGTGCTTCCCGTTCACGGTCACGGCCCCGGGTATCGCACGGGTGAGACCTTTCCGTTCACGGCACCGGTTCCCGAGTGATGCACAGCCCCGGGCCTTTTCGTGCCCGGCACCGGCTCCGGACATCGCACGGCCCCGGTGCTCTGCCTGTATCTCGCCGGTCCCGGGCAACACACGGCCCCGGTCCTTTCCGGGCATCGCACGGCTCCGGTGCTTCCCGTTAACGGCACCGTCCCCGGGCATCGCACGGCCCCGGTGCTCTGCCCGTATCGCACCGGCCCCGATGCTTCCCGTGCGCGGCTCCGGTACCGCACGGCCGGGGTGCCCCGACGGCGCGGCGGGGGTTAAGGGGGCGGGCGGCCCCTGAGGGCGGAGCGGCCGCAGCCCCCCCCGCCGCCGCCGCCGCCGCCGCCGCGCCCCATGGCGGCCAGCACCAAAGCCGTGTCCCTCTTCAAGCGGACCCTGGCCCTGTCCCCGCCGCGGGGTCCCCCCCGGGCTCTGGGGCGGCTGCGGGGCGGCGGGCGGAGGGTGCAGCAGCGGGGGGGTGTCGCCGCCGCCTCCGCACCCCCCCCGGCCCCGCCGCCGGCCGCCCCCCGCCTTCAGCCGCCCCCCCGCACCCCGCTGTGCCCGCAGGACTCGCTGGGACGCGGCCTCCGGACCTGCTACCGCTACCTCAACCAGACCAGCCGCAGCTTCGCCGCCGTCATCCAGGCCCTGGACGGAGAGCTGCGGTGAGCTGGGGGGTGGGGGGGGGGGGACGACGACGGGGGTCGGGGGGCGGCGGGGGCAAGGTCTCCCCAACGCTGGAGCTCCCCCGGAGGTGGTGGGTGCAATGGCCCTCTGGAAGCGGGGGTCCTCGGGAGGTGGTGGGTGCAATGCCCCCCCCCAACACGAGTGGTCTCTGGAAGGTGGTGGGTGCAATGTCCCCCTGACACCGGGGGTCCTCCGGGGGTGGTGGGTGCAATGTTTCCCCAATGCTGGGGGTTCTCAGGAGGTGGTGGGTGCAATGCCCCCCCCCAACACGGGTGGTCTCTGGAAGGTGGTGGGTGCAATTCCCCCCTGACACTGGAGGTCCTCGGGAGGTGGTGGGTGCAATGTCTCCCCAACACTGGAGGTCCTCGGGAAGTGGTGGGTGCAATGTTTACCCTAATGCTGGGGGTCCTCGGGAGGTGGTGGGTGCAATGCTCCCCCCAACACGGGTGGTCTCTGGAAGGTGGTGGGTGCAATGTCCCCCTGACACCGGAGGTCCTCGGGAGGTGGTGGGTGCAATGCCCCCCCAACATGGGTGGTCTCTGGGAGGTGGTGGGTACATTTTCCACTCGACACTAGGCTCCCCTGGAGGTGGTGGGTGCAGTGTCCCCCTGATACTGGGGATCCTCAGGAGGTGGGGGGTGCAATGTTTCCCCAACACTGGGGGTCCCCGGGAGGTGGTGGGTGCAATGCCCCTCAGGATTGTTATGAACCCCTCCTGGACCAACAGTTGGACCGGGACCTAACACCCCCCAACAGTGAGGCTCTTTGGGAGGTGATGGGTGCAATGTCCCCCCGACACTGAGGTTCCTCAGGAGGTGGCGGGTACAATGTCCCCCCCCACAAGGCTGGGGTTCTTTGGGAGATGATGGATGGAATGCCCCCCTGATGCCAGGGCTCCCGGGCTGAGCCGTGGTGGTAGGTGGTAGATGTGATGTCACTGGGGCTCCTGGGGGTCCATGCAGTGCCCCCGTATGCCACGTTTCCTTAGCTGAGCTGCTGGGAAACGCTCCCCCTTCCCACCTCCCCGTGCAGCAGGTCCCCGGAGTGCTGGGCTGAGCTTGCCGGGGGACAATCCGTGCATCCCCAGCCCCGGTGCCAGCTGGACGTGCGGATTTTCACGGCTGAGCTGGCTGGACGTGACGCATCCAGCCCTCAGCTCCTCGGCCAGCAGACGGTTAAACCGCGGCGCCTGCCCATGTGCTGTTTGTGACACCCTGGGAATGTGTCCTGGCAGTGCCAAGGGCTGGCGCTGGCCTTCGGTGAGCAAAAACCCGGGGCTGAGCGAGGGTCTGGACCCTGTTGGAAGCTACGTTTGGAAGCAGCTTCCGTAAAAACCTAGGAAATCGTGGGAGGGGGGAGGCTTTCTGTAGGCTCATTTATTTTTATTTTTTTTTGCTGTACAGATTTTGCTGACCCCTGCAGGAAAAGCTCCACACGGCTGGTCTGGCGCCTCGTGCATGTATATACGCTTTACATATTATATTTATAGAGAAATAACTCCTTTCGGCGTGTAGATCTCTCTCCACTTAATCCCAAACTGGGTTAATCATCAAAATTAGGGGTTCCTGTAAAGCGCACCGGGCACGTCTAATGCTGCGCTCGCGGGAGTTGCTGGCGTCGGCCTGAACACTGGGTTTTCTGTTGCGTTCCCGAGCATCTCGGATGCCATCTGGTTTGGCGTCTTGGACGGTGCCCCGTAGCTGTTGTCCGGCGTTTATGAAATAGCGTTTGCAGCCGGTTTTACAGGAAAGGCAAAGAAAATTCAGCGGTTTGGCCAGGGCTGCGTGGAAAGGTATGAGTGGGGCCAAAAATAAACTTGGTTTTGTTTTTGTTTTTTTTTTTTTTCCCCATGCTTGGTATATTAGCTAATGTAGAAATTAAGGGTAAAAAAAACAAACAAACAAAAACAAACAACAAAACAGACCAATCAATAAAACACCTTGAAACCTTTTAGCGGTGCCTGGGTTCCCCGTGCTGGTTTTGATCTTCCTGCAGTTATCTTTCTCGTCCGGCTTTTCTGTTCTTTAATCCTCCTCCCCGGTTCAGTTTGCTGGGATCAGGAGAAGGCTCCCTGCCCTCAGGGCACGGCAACTTCTGCCTGGCATCCTAAAAAATGCTGTTGCCGGATCTTTGCGACCTGGTGCCGCCCAGGGATTGCGGCTGAACTTAGGGGATGAGGAAAAATTAATTTTCAAAGCCCAGTAGCTCCACTGAAGAATTTCAGGACAAAAAAGAGGGAAATACAAAATAGGCAGAATATGGGAATAGGCAGAGCAGCAAGCTCAGCGAAAGAATTAATTTTGACAGATGGCATCCAAGAAGTGTTTTCATTGATGTTAACCCCATGGGGGGGGCTGAACTGAACCCTGGTGGGGTTGCAGACTCTTTAATATTTGCCTCTTCTTGCTGGTTGAAGGAGCTGGTGGTGTAAGATTCAAGCCCAGGGTCTGCTCCGTGTCCTACACCACAGCCCGGTCCCCTCCCTGGCCCCAATTTTGCTACTTTTTTGGAGGGAAATCTCCTTGTTTGAAGGCTGGGGAAGCGTGAAGATCTTGCTGCCTGGTTTGCATCCCTGCTCCTGGGAGAGTTTCCATGCGTTCTCCCCAAGGACTGCTGGAAGATGGAGAGCTTCTGGATGAGCGCTTGGAGCGATGGTCCCCAGGCTGGCGCACAGGAAGTTGAGCTAAAATGTTTGCTTTCCTCCTGCTTATTTTTTTTGGCCCCGTAAACCATGTGTTTTGCTGGCTAGGGCCCTGTCTCGCCCGTTGCTCCATGGTTAGGGCGTTTTCTTGGAAGGTGGGAGGCTCAAAACTTCATCAGCAGCTGAGCCAACATCATAACTCTTGGTGGTGGAGGGGAATTATGAGCCAGCATCATAACTCCTGTCCTGGTGGTAGAGAGGAAAGGGAAGCTTCTGCCAGCCCCATGATCCTGCCTGTCCCTGGGAGCCTTCAGGATCAATTCCCGCAGGTTCAGCTGCTTTGTGGAGAGGTTCAGCCTCGTGCATGTGGTGGCAAGGAGAAGGGAGACCTCCTCACCTGGGAAGGGGGAAGCTGCTCCCAGGACAGGGTTGAAGCTTGAGCCTGAGATGAAACCAGGCTTAGAAGCATAGAATGGTTTGGGTTGGAAGTGACCTTAAAGATCATCCAGTTCCAACCCCCTGCCATGGGCAGGGACACCTCGCACTAGACCAGGTTGCTCAAAGCCCTGCCCAGTCTGGTCTTGAACACCTCTAGGGATGGGGGCTTGCTCTTTGGAAGTGGATGCTTCCAGTTGTGCGAAGGGGAGGTAATGCCGGAGTGGCCTCCTTCCGGCACTGTCACGCGTGTTTGCTGGTGGAGACTGTGTGGGTTTGGTTGGCTGCTGTCATCCCTATGGATCTTGGGTTGGAGCCCAGCTGGAACCATGGTGCCTGGGAACCCTGCAGAGAAACAGGGAGCTGCAGGCAGACCACCCTCACTGCATAATTGTTTTTATGATCTTATATTTCATAGAATCCTGGAATAGTTTGGGTTGGAAGGGACCTTTAAAGGCCATCTTGTCCAACCCCCCTGCCATGGGCAGGGACATCTTCAACTAGATCAGGTTGCTCAGAGCCCCGTCCAACCTGACCTGGAATGTTTCCAGCAATGGGGCATCCACCACCTCTCTGGGCAACCTGGACCAGGGTTTCACCACCCTCAGCGTAAAAAAAATGTCTTCTTTTGATTTGCCCAAATAGCCACGGAGCTAAATTCAGTGTGTGGTGGAAGTTGGGGATGCGGCTAAGATTTGAATGCGGAAGAGGGGTTAAATAAGCGTTTTAATCTGGAGTTATTGCTAGCTCTTCTCTTGGCATGGTGTAGGTGTGAGAGGTGCTTCTGGGATGGCGTTTCAGCTTCTGCTCTGCCTTTCTTGGTTGCTGCCAGAAGGAGGTCCCCTGCTGGAAGGGGGTAGGAGTCCTGGGCACTCGCATCGTGTCAGATGAACGTTTGAAGCCCGGTTGAAACGGAAAAAAACTCATCCTTGCGAAGGAACAGGAGGGCACGAGAGAGACGCTTCTGAGCACTCCGATGTGTGCTTTGAGGGAAGTGTTAAAATACCCTTCAATTAAGGAAAAAAATGTCAAATTTAACAGTATTGGCTCTAAGAGCCAGTCAGTTTTTCCTGGCTGCTTAATCACCGCTTGCGCGTTGTCATCCCGGGAGAGCCGCGCTTTTCTCTAACGATTAGCATTTAAGCAGTCCGAGCTAGTTTCCATTTGTTAAACAATTAAGAAGCGCGTCATCTCCTTGAAGTATCGCTGTGCTCACTTCGAGCTAGGGGATTATTTTCTATAAATCCTGCAGTCGGAGCCACTATCTCTCGCCATCGGGACTTTTCTTTTTTTTTTTTGGTGCTTCAGCTGTGGAAATGCGGAGCCTGGGAGGGGAAGTGGCTCTCCAGCAGCTTTGTGCTGGGACCTGTGGGCTGGCTCCAGCATCTTGTGCGCGGAGATATAAAATCCAGGGTGTTTTGGCTCTATTTTCCAGTCCTGACACTCCTCTTACATGGTAAGGGACTCCCTTATTCCGCTCCCCCCTCCCCAAACAAGCTAAAAAGGTGCTGGGTGCAGAGAAGGGGAAGTAATAGGAAAAATCCACCTGCTTTTTTCCCCTTCCTTATTTTGCATTTGCTTTTTCCAGTAGCAGACCTTGTCCTCCTGGGTTCCTGGTGAGTGCTGTCCTAGATCCTTGGATCTTCTTGCAGGGTTGGACCTCACAGTGCCCTGCCCAAGGAGACTTTACAGGCCCATCCTTTCCGTGATGCACCTCTTAGAAAGCCAAAAACCACGCCGTAGTTCTCTGCATGAAGGGGAAAAACCTGGGATTCCTAACCCAGCTCAGGCAATCAGCCCATGGGGGGGTTTGTGCGGAGGCACCTCTGTTGCTTAGAGTGGAGGTTCAAGGAGATGATGATCTCCTTGAAGGCAGGTGGGAAGCACTGCTGGTGGTGCTTTCCATCCCTAACCTGCTGGGATGACCCTGGGATTTGAGGAATATGTTTCTAATGCATTTATTTTACGTTCTTGCACTGCAGGGGACAGCCGCTGTCCCCAGATCAGAGCTGGGGAAGCTGACACCCTGGATCTAGTTGAAGACATTCCTGCTCGTTGCAAGGGGGGTGGACTATAGATGACCTTTAAAGGTCCCTTCCCACCCAAACCGTTATGATTTGATGGAGGAGGGATTGGACGTGGGCATCCCTTGACCAAAGCTGATTTCCAGGCTGTAGGAAATACTGACATCTTCAAAGGTATCAACGACCTGGTGGTGCCAACGTGTGCCATGTAGAGCTGGAATTGCCTCTTCTGAAGGCTGTGTGGTTAATGGAAGCTGTTTGTCCTACCCAGCAAGCAATCCCAAGTAAGGGATGATTGTTTTCTCTCCCCCTCCAGACATGCCGTCTGTATATTCTACCTGGTTCTCCGTGCCCTGGACACTATAGAGGATGACATGTCCATCAGCTTGGATGTGAAGGTCCCGATGCTGCACGAGTTTCACTCCTATCTCTATCAACCCGAGTGGAAATACATGGAGAGCAAGGAGAAGGACCGGCAGGTGCTGGAAGACTTCCCAACGGTAAGGCATCCACCCCCTTGCTTCCGCTGCCTTGTGTCACCTCTGTGTGGACGGTTGTCTTTCCACGTTACACCTGTCTGTGCTCGTTCGGTCCCTGGAGAGCCCGTAGCTCTTCCTAAGAGCTACATCACCTGCACGTGGGGCTGACATGAGAAACCCAAACATTGTGCAACTCCTCACATGAGCCAGATGTAACCCTTGCTAGCTCTAAAAAGTGGCTTTTTGCCTCCTCTGTTGGAAGAGAAACTGTTTCCTTGCAGAGAGAGATTTGGATTTGTTGCCCAACGCTGCATTGCCTGGGTTGGGTGTCCTGTGACCCCTAACAGATAGGGAGAAGAGGAAAGTTTGGCTGGCATCTGGCTTATGGATGGCCCAGCGTTTCTTGCAGGATCTGCTCTGGAGCTACAGGAGTCTGTCTGCAGATATTTGACCTGCACATTAGATAAAAAGCACCCTCACTGTTAGTAACAATTTTATCCAAAGTCCTATTGCTCCAAGGATCCTTCTAAAAGGAAGCCACAGGGGATCTGCATCTCCATTCGCAGGCTAAAGCAGTATTGGAGCCTGTTCTTTGGCCTGGAGGCCAATTGAGAGAGTCTGGCCCTGTCCAAGCCATTAAACTTTCTCAGCATCCAAAACAGCGTGGTTGCATTCCAGACTTTCCCTAAGATAAGTGGTTTCTGGTCTACGCTACTTCCCTGGCTCCACCTGGGGGTTGCTTGGGGTCAGAAGCGCATTGGGGCCACACTAATGGGGCATCTGTGCAGGGGATTGAGTCCGTGCTCGATATCATAGAATCACAGAATGGTTTGGGTTGGAAGGGACCTTAAATATCACCCAGTTCCAACCCCCTGCCATGGGCAGGGACACCTCCCACTAGACCAGGTTGCTCAAAGCTCCATCCAGCCTGGCCTTGAACCCCTCCAGGAATGGGGCAGCCACAGCTTCTCTGGGCAACCTGGGCCAGGCTCTCACCACCCTCACAGCAAAGAATTTCGTCCTGAGATCTCATCTCAATCTCCCCTCTTTCAGTTTAAAACCCTTCCCCCTCCTCCTAGGGCTCCCCTCCCTGATCAAGAGTCCCTCCCCAGCTTTCCTGGAGCCCCATGAGGGACTGGAAGGGGCTCTAAGGTCTCCCCGGAGCCTTCTCTTCTCCAGGCGGAACCCCCCCCAACTCTCTCAGCCTGTCCTCCCAGCAGAGGGGCTCCAGCCCTCCCAGCATCTCCGTGGCCTCCTCTGGCCCCGCTCCAACAGCTCCATGTCTCTCCTGTGCTGAGGCCCCAGAGCTGGAGGCAGCACTGGGGGGGGTCTCCCCAGAGCGGAGCAGAGGGGCAGAATCCCCCCCATCTCCCTGCTGGCCACGCTGCTGGGGATGCAGCCCAGGGTGCGGGGGGCTTTCTGGCCTGAGAGCACACATTTCCAGCTCGTGTTGAGCTTCTCATCCACCGACACCCCCAAGTCCTTCTCCTCAGGGCTGCTCTCAATAACTAAAATTACTGGTGCAGGTGTTGCTGTAGGGCCTTGTCTCTGCGCTGTAGACACTCGGGATGGAAAGCAGCAGAGGTGAAGCTGCGGTCCTGGTCCTGAGCTCCTGCCAGGTTTCAGCCCCAGCAGGAGCAATGGGACGATGGAGCTTTGCCATGTTGAGATGCAGCATCTCCCAGCGGTAAAGGGGAACCCATCTGGCCGGTTGTCCTAGAGGAGATCCATCAAGCCGAGAGCAGAAGGGAGATGCTGGAAGGCAAGGTTGGGCTCTGAGTGGGGATGCAGACGGCTGGTCTTGGTGAGGGCACGGGGACCAGCCCTTGGTGGATGCTGCAGTTTTGCTGTTGCTCTCATTGATCAAGAATAGCTGGGTTTATATTTTTAGGGTTTTTTTTTTTAAGCTCTCTTTAAGAAAAAGTATAATAGTTACAGTGAGGAGCATTTAATTTTCCGAGGAAGTTCTGTTTTCTGCAGCTTTTTACCATTTTGAATTTATTCTGCCCTTATCGGGCTTTCCTTAGCAGTGGGAGTGGGATAATTGTTTTGGAAAACTGAGGTGTATTGTAAATTTTTAATGCTCGGCCTTGGGATAAGAGTGGCTGTGCCCTGTCTGGGAGGGGCGTGCGCTGGAGGAGACGGCGGTGTCAGGGGATGCTTGATGTGACGCGGTGGAGAGATGGTAGGTGTGCCAACGGCTTGGTGCTTTAGAAAAGCTTCTGGCAAGGTTTTTACGGCACTGCGATGGTCTCTCTTGGTGTGTATGTGTCACTTGGGCAACCTGAGTTCCTATTTAGGTTTGATTTTAATAATATCTGGTAGAGAGATACTGGTACTCGCAGGTCGGGCTTCTCTGTGGAACCAAGTGGAACCAAGCCATGGAGGCAGAAGCAGCCCCGATACGCTTATTTTACAGACAGACAGAGACACAGGGGGAAGAGGAGAGCCTGGATCTGCAGTGGTGATAAAATACACTCAAACCATAGTCATTCAGACTGCTCTTCTGACCAGACACACACCCTGGGCTGGCTGTAGTTACCCACTGACGGAGAAGAGCCCTCAGCACCGTAAAACGTGATGCACCACACTTTTGGAAAGGGGAGGACGCGCTTTTCAGTGCGAGAGCGACCGAGTCATTGAATCGTGTTACTGGAGATGCAGATGAAGGATTTTGCACTTGCTTTGTTGCTTGATGCCTTTCCAGTTGTGCAAAATGTGTCCTGTGGAGCCAGAGCTGGAGAGGGTTCGGGAGAACAGAGCACCCAAAACCTCCCCTGTCTTTTCCCGTGGTTGGCCTGATGCTGTGCTCTCACAAATTTAAAAAAAAAACCCCAACTCTCTGCACCAAGTGCAGCTAGTTTTGTCCTGCAGCTCCCAGATGATACCAGTCCAAGGCCACAGAGATTTCCCAAAGATACTGCTGTGTCTGATCTGCTGCCAGAGACGGTTCCGTTTAGACTGAGAACAGACTGAGCCTGTGCTTTGAGGGCCTTGAAACAACTCTGGTGGTGGGAGTTGTCCTCGATCTCCAGCCAGGGCAGGATGGGAGCCTGGTAAACAGTCTTTTTCTGATTTCTTAATAAACGTTGAGCTCTGCTGTTTTTTCCTGACGCTGTCTTTTTTTTCCCCTTGCGGTGGTTTGTGCTGCAGATCTCCATGGAGTTCAGGAACCTGTCAAAGGTCTACCAGGAGGTGATTTCAGATATTTGCCACAAGATGGGTGTCGGGATGGCGGAGTTTTTGGAGAAGAAAGTCGACTCTCAGCACGAGTGGGATAAGGTAAGTCAGCCTGGACAGAGGACTGGGCTGAACATGAGCAGGGTCCCCACCTTGTCTCTGGGGAACGAGGAGACAGACCATCCCTGTGGGAAGAGGGCTCAGCTGTTTGAGGGAGGCTGTGTGGGCTTGGGAAGGCTTTGAGAGACATCTGGTCCTGTGGGTGGTGGGAGGATGGCGTGGAATGTTGGTGTCACCCACCAGCATGCGTTTTGGGTGACCTGTCACATCAGCTGTTCTCCTGTGGGCGGTTCATTCAGCTGCTGGAGGCAGAGTGGCACCATGGTGGGACATCATGATGAGGTGTTTGCTGGGCATGGGAAAGCTGAGGCATCCCAGGGAGGGTTGTGAGAACTTGCAGAAAATGTACTGTCAATTAATTCCGAGCATCAGTGTTGTAAAACTCACTGTGGCAAACAAGCAGCTCTTTCTAACTGCTCATTTTATCTTGTTTATCTTGGCTTTTTTTTTCTGTCCTTTCCCCTCTCGATGCTTCACAGTACTGTCACTACGTTGCTGGGCTGGTGGGGATCGGCCTTTCCCGTCTCTTCTCTGCATCAGAGCTAGAAGATCCTATTGTCGGGCAGGACACGGAGCTGGCCAACTCCATGGGCCTCTTCCTGCAGAAAACCAACATCATCCGTGACTATCTGGAGGACCAGCTGGAGGGAAGGGAGTTCTGGCCCAGAGAGGTGAGGGAAAACATCACCTTGGGGTGAGCGTTTCTGCTGTGCCTCTTTGGGAAATGCACTAAGACCGAAGGTCCTGATGTAGCTGCTCTGATGCAGTGAGTTGCATCCTCTCATTTGAAGCGTTCCTGCTGGAACTTCCTTCAAAATTCCCAAAGCCAGGGTTTTTCCCACCGTTTGTTGGTGTCCCTTGACAGTCTTTCATACTTTTGTCCAAGACCTGTAATGGATGGAGCCAACTGTCCATGCTTCCCAGGTCACCTGTCTCAGGAATGCGTTACAGGGTGCGTGGCAGAAGGTGCACAGCTAAAATTGTAGCGTCTCTCATGTCCCTTTAAATCAAAGTTAACAGGTGAGACTTGACGGTCTGCTTCAGTTTTGTTAAGACCCTGCAGTAAAGCTGTGCTGCATCAGATCATTACTGTTGGTTGTCCATCTTCTTGATAATAACAGATCTCTTCTAATGACAGCTGAGTGACAAGTTCCACTTCTCTGGAGGGGTTCAAGGCCAGGTTGGATGGGGCTTTGAGCAACCTGATCTGGTGGGAGGTATCCCTGTCCAGAGCAGGGAGTTGGAACTGGATGATCTTTAAGGTCCCTTCCAACCCAAACCATTCTATATCTATCTACAGATGTGGGGATGAGGTGATGTCTCCCACACTGCCAAGAACCTGTTGGGCAGCTTTTTCCCCCCTCTCTGTTATGTTGGCTCTAGGAATGAGGGAGGGTAAGACTGGGTGACATCTCAAGAGGGTTCCTAGTCTGTTCCTGCAGGCAGGATCAGCCCTGCCTCTGCCTGACAGATGCTTGTCTGCTCTTCTTCAGGCCCTCCAAGAATTTTTCTCTCCCTTTTCCATGTGGCTTGCCTGTCTCAGAGCATTTCTTGATGTCAGCCTGATGTGTGAGGCATCTTTTCCTTGCCCTGCCTAGAGAAGATGTGGAGATGACTTGCATCCTCCTTCTTTGCAATCCCTTTGTATATGCAAAGGCCACTGTTGTGTCTCTGCAGCTTGCCTGCCCTTCTTTTCTTTAGCCCCAATCCTTCAAGACTTTCATGGGTCTTTGGTGGTTCTTGTTGTTTTCCCAGACCTCAGACTGTTACTGATGTCTCTCTTATGGTGTGAATATAACCTCCAACTTGTGACTCCTTATCTTGGTGTTTAGGTTTGGAGCAGGTACGCAAAGAAGCTCTCGGATCTTGCCAAACCAGAGAACATCGATATGGCTGTCCAGTGTCTGAATGAGCTCATCACCAACGCCCTCCACCACGTCCCTGATGTCCTCACATACTTATCCCGCCTGAGAAACCAAAGCGTCTTCAACTTCTGCGCTATCCCCCAGGTGAGTTATGCTTTCGGGTGGTTCTTCATCGTATGCAGCCCACCTGATGGGGAGCTGGAGGTGTGGGGGGATTATATATCACATCAATATTAGCCTGTTTTATTCTCAGATTCTTTCTTCTTTCCTGGTACCTTCAGTTTCTGTTGTCAGTGAGATGGTGGCTCCAATCCCGAGTGTTTTAATTGATTTTGCTTGGGCCAGGGTTACTCCCTTGGGAGGGTCCTTGCAATGCATTAAGGCCTCTTTGTGTTTCTCCCTCAGGTGATGGCTATTGCCACATTGGCTGCCTGCTATAACAACAAGCAGGTCTTCAGGGGTGTTGTGAAGATCCGGAAGGGACAAGCTGTCACTTTGATGATGGATGCCACAAACATACAAGCTGTCAAAGCCATCATGTACCAGTATGTGGAAGAGGTAGGTTGAGCAACTTGCTCTGAGTAATTTCTGGCTGTTCCCGTCCTCATTCCTGGTGTGGAATTGGGAAGACCCGTGAATCTGTTAATCCTTTCCTTGAGTCTCTTAGTCAGTTCCGTGGTGGCAGGGCATGGTGACCCTGGTAGGGACCAAACTGGGTGCTTGATCTTGAACATAACCTTGGTCTGTGCCTGTGTTGAAAGGCAGAGATTGAGGTCCTGCCATCCTTGTGGTGGAGAAACAGAGGAGCCAGTGTAGGACTTTCCTTGGACTGAGCAAGCCCAGAGGACCTTCCCACAACACACTTCTGAACAGGTTGCATCATCTCACCATGGGCTGCTCCACAGCACGGAGTCTTGTTTTCTCTGCATCCAAGGTTGCAGCTGGCAGCGTGCTGTGGTGGCTCTTCCCTTGTGCTCCCAGGGCAACAGTAGATGAGGGCAGCTCTTCGCAGGTGGTTAAAACGGTGGGACTCCCAAATTCAGGGTACTGTGGAGGTTAAAAATTCATGTGGAGGAACATCTGGTGGATGGATTAATGGAAAACGAACACTCCAAACCCCAAAACCAAATCCAGTGAGGGCTGTTAAATGAAAAGACATTACTTCTGCACCAGGGAGACCCCAAACCATGGGTTTGACTGCCTTTGCGGGCTGGGCAGCCCCATGTCAAGGGACAGTGACACCCTAGTCCAGAGGAGGGTCTCTGCTTGTACATGTCTCCCTAGGACTCATGCAGACAAGTATCTCGAAAGACCATTGGGCTTGCAGACCGTGAAAAGAAAACCCCAAAGACCATGGGGTTTTCTGATGAAGGTGGCCATTTCCTGGCAATCCTACCAGCTGCTGGTCACACTGGGGGTGTCTTCACTGGTTTGGGGTGGGCTGCAGCACACCAGCAGCGAGTGAGGGTTGCTGGGTGAGAAACGCTGGTCCCAGCAACACCACTTGGGGTTGAGGGATTGCGTCTGGGGCCGTGTGGTCCGTCTCCCGTCATGGGGTGCCCTCAAGAGGCTGCTTGGCTTAATGCACCTCTCAAGGGAAACGGGCCCTGGCCCCATAGAGGCATCCCTTGCTTCATGGCAGGCCACCACTGAGGTTGCTCTTGAGGATAGAGTGGTCCCTAAGGTTTCTTCTTCTATGTAGCGGTTCCGTTTGTCTCCTCAACCTTGGGTGGGAGCTGTAACTCCTCTTTCCTCCCTCCCCAGATCTACCAGAAGATCCCAAGCACGGACCCGTCATCCAACAAGACGCAGCAGGTCATCGCCTCCATCCGTGCCATGAGCTTGCCCGGCGGCCCCATGGCATCACGCCACCACTACTCCCCCATCTACTTGTCGTGCGCCATGCTCCTGGCTGCCCTGAGCTGGCAGTACCTGAGCACCATCTCCAAGGCCACCGAGGAGTACGTCCAGGCGGGCGAGAACTGATGGGCAGCGGGGGATGGCAGGGGCAGAGAGAGATGGTCGGCGGATGGGCAGCGGAGGCAGAAGGCTCCTCGTCCCCTGCCGCTGGGGATGGCCAGGCAGCAGGGTGCCACGGGGCCGGGGACGGTGACGAGGATGGGATGCCGGTGAGCTGCGGCCCTGGGGCAATGGTGTGACTTTGCCAGACTCCGCTCCTCACCACCCTTGCCATCTGCTCGGATGGTTACAAATGCTAATCGGAGTCTTACTGTTTGAGGTTGAATATTGTTTTTCCCTTCTTTCCTCTTGGACAGTTTACCTGAATATATTTTTTGGGGGTTTTTTGGTTTTTTTTTTTGGTTTTCAATGGAAACTCCAGTTGCCTCTTTTCTTGCTTGAGAGTTGAGACACCTTTCCAGATCAGAGCCGAGCAAAACCTTCTGGATTTTGCCTCCCTTTCTTAGGCAGCCTCTTCCCCATCACTTCTGGTGCCTGCTGCGCACTGGAAGCCGGGAGAGGAACATGCTTCCTTATCCAGGGAAAAGGCTCTGGCCACCTTCTGGCCCTCAGCCCAGGCTGGGTGACGTCCTGCAGCCTGGAAATGGGCAGAGGCGACCTTCACGTTTCTGTTGTTGTGCTGAAGGAGGCTGCTAGGCTTGAAACAAGCCCTTTTAATGTTAATTAATGTCAGGAGGTGGGATGCTCTGTCCACTTCGATGTGCCCCCCCAGCAGAAAGCCATCTACTGCAGCTTCCTGCCCTCTAGCAGATGGATGGCCATAGCACTAGGTGCCTCTGCAAGGCAGGGGAGTGAGGGTTTGCACCGTGTGTCCCTCCTGGGATGCTTTTCTGGTGGGTGTTGTGGTGTGTTGGCCTCTCTGAAAGGCAGCACTTATTCCTGCCGTGGGCTGGGAAGGCTTGAGCCACCACGAAGGACCCAGGGAAGGTGTCCCTGGCCGTCTTGGCTCTAGCTTGGGATGATGCTTTGGGTTAAACCGATGCACAAGCTGGAAGAGGAACTTCCACTGCTGTTCTGAAACACATCAGGCTGGACTTGCTTCAAGAAGAAACAACGCTTTAAAGGGCAAGTCCTGTTTTTCTAGGGTGGACTTTTGTTTTCAGGGTCCCTATCCACCTCCCCCTCAAATGCTGCTTTGCCTTTGTGAAGGGAAGGGCAGCCCGTGTCCCTCTGTGGGACGGAGCTGTCTATTGGGTGCAGTTTGGTGGCCTTTGCAAGGCCAAGCCCCTGCGGCCAGACTGTTACTCAGAAAGAGGACCCCTACTCCGCAGGTACCGATGTAGATAGTTTTAAGTTGTTGTTCAGAAGAAACTTGCGGTAGCTCTCTTTGTGCAGCTTCCTGTCTTGTTAAAATTAAAGTTTTCTTTGGGAAAAAAAACCAAACAAACCAGGTTTTGGTAATTTTTTTTTTTTGAGCTGTCATTTCTTCTACACGGGTAGTTCCCCACCAGGCCATGAGTTCCAAGCCCTCAGCTCGCATGAAATGCAGATGCTTCCTTGCTGCCACTTGTGGCCATCACAGTAAAGCTGTGTGTTCCAGACCCAAAGGACAAATTTTAACCAGGGTAAGGGACAGCTAAAGGTCAGTAAATTGGCTTTTGATGGATCTTGCTCTGCAGGGAGCAGGAGTGGTGGCTCAGCCCTGGGCTGCAGGCATCTCTCCAGTGCCTTGGTGCATCCTCCTCCCTGCCAGCTTGAAGGGATGCTGAGGACAGCCCTGGCTGCACTCCGTTCTGCACTGGAGCACCTTCCCCATCACCAGGAGTAGGCTCCTCAGGAGTCAGCACAAGGCATGCTGTCACCAGTGTGGCCAGAGGAGAGGGCTAGGACTGACCACACTTCCACAGAAGGGTCTCACCCCACCTTCCACGATGCACAGAGCAACAGGAGAATAGTCTGAGGCGGTTGGAAGTCAAGCAGAAGCAACCAAGGGCCAGGAGACGAGACACCGGAGAAATCGTTTATTGGCACAGATGTTCCAATCATACACACCACAGCTCTGTCCCACCGGTATCCCAGTGAGCAGAGGTAAGGGGCTATTGTACAGTGCAAGGGAGAGCCTGCTTCACGCATTTCAGGCCTGTAGCCTCTGCTCAGCAATCTACTTTGTGCTTTAAAATTTGAAAAAAAAAAAAAAGAAAAAGAAAAAAAAAAAAAGCTCTTTCACTATATTAGTGTTGGCAAATCACATGATTCCTCCTACACAGCTATTACACCTCCCCCCAGTAACAAAAATAAGGTTTTTCTTCTTCCTTAATGCCTGTTGCTCAAAAAAACACCCCAAAAATTTCAGTTCTGTGCAAGTTAGCAAGATACCTCCTAGCATCTGCATGGGTTCCCGGGAAGCAGCAGCCCCAAGGAACATCCCTGGTCTCTGCTCAGCATCACACCAGCTTTGGACACAGGACCCTGGCCAAGACATGACCCATCATGGACACCAAGCTGCCCAGCCGCCGGTGGTTTGCTCTTCCCAACGTGCTCCTAGATGCTTGCAGGACATTTGATCAAAAGCTCATGGAGCTCCGGCCAGGCCCTTCCCCTAAGATCAATAACCCCAGACTACAGCAGAAAAAAAAACCAACACCAAAACCCAAAAACAAATAAAAAAAAAAGCCGAGGAACAAGTGGTTTAAAACAGCAGCCGAAGGGATGGAGCGGAGCAAGCGATGCACAAAGGACTTTTTGCAGGCAGGAGGGACCTTAACGCAGCTCCGGCCAGAGCCAGCCCCACATCAAGTTCATCAGTATTTCATCATTAACAGGTCTAAGTTTAACCAATTGAAGGCACACACTAACAAACCCTGCCTGTTTCGGGTGCGAACAGCCAGACCAGCCCCACCAGGGGTGCACAAATCACGCCTGGCCACGGCTTCCCAGCAGGGTCCGCCTCTGCTGCCCCAGCAAGTTCCTCATTCCAGCACAAAGCTACTGCTTTCTACCCTCCCAGTAAGAGACTGGGCTGGAAGGGGTCCGGGCTACCCAAATACCATGGCGCAAGAGGCCAGCGAGCCCCCCAGCAGTCCTTTGATCAGGGAATGCCCCCATGGCTGTGACCCACCGGGAGCAGAGGGCTTGCAGACAGCAGTTCCACCTCCAGCTCCACCATACCATTAAAAAACAAAAAATAAAAATAATAATAATAAAAAAAAAAAGATAAAAAGCTTTAATAAAGTAACCTCAACTATAGTCTCTTAGAGGGGGGGGGGGGGCTCTGCACCCAACCCGCTATCGGTTAAAAGCATCGGGGGACTCGGGATTATGTGTTGTTTGATGAAGAGGGTTACACCCTCTTCCAGTACTGCTCCGGCCTGGGGATGCCCGCCACGATCTCAGACTCAATGCCACAGTGGTCCTCTCCTCTGAGGATTTTGAAGAAGCCTGGAAACACACCAAGAGCAAAAGTCAACCTCCCCATCGTGCCAAGAAATAAAGGGGAAGGGGTTCCCTCCGGCAGCCCCCTCCCTCAACCCGCAGGCAGCATCCCAGGGGTGGCCTCACCGTTGTCCCCCCAGTCGGTGTTCCAGGAGTTGGCGGCCAACCAGTAGGGAGTGCCGTTTTCCACCCCCCAGCCCAGGATCCGGATGGCGTGGCCTCCAACCTGCTCGCCAGACACGTGCTGGTAGACACCTGCAAGGCAACAAGCCAACAGGTCAACAGGCGACACGTCTCCTCCCACCCCAGACCGCCGCCAGCTTGTGGGACATTCGATATCAAAGCCCAGAGACCAACTGAGAAAGTTTCTCTTTTTTTGGTGAAATGGAAACCTGAAGCTCAGTGTAGAGTCTGGAAGAATGGCTCATGCTCAGCATCACCTCAGCACGCAGGACACCCAGAGGCACTCGGCAACGATCCCAGTAGTGGCATATCCCAAACTGTTCAGAACAGAGGGTCCATACCAGGAGAGCCACCTGCCAGGATTTTAAGTGAAATCCTGGCTGCTGTTCTCAGCTGTGATTCTGGGGGCTCCCCATGGGGGCCTCCTCCCTGAGCCAGTGCCAAGAACCTATTCCCCTTGCTATAAACCAATGGATACAGGAGATGGTATCTGCCCATGTTCTTGCAACACCAGGTACTCAAGTGTGAACTTGAGATCTCCTGAGGGGAGACCTTACTGCTCTCTACAGCTCCCTGAAAGGAGGGTGTAGAGAGGTGGGGGTCAGTCTCTTCTTCCAAGGAAGAAGCGATGGGACAAGAGGAAATGGCCTCAAGTTGTGCCAGGGGAGGTTTAGGATGGATATTAGGAAGAATTTCTTCACAGAAAGGGTTGTCAAGCCTTGGAAGAGGCTGCCCAGGGAAGTGGTGCAGTCACCATTCCTGGAGGTATTTAAAAGCCAGGCAGACGTGGTGCTGAGGGACATGGGTTAGTGGTGGTTTTTGTCAAATGTTACATTGATGGTTGGACTCCATGATCTGAAAGGTCCCTTCCAACCTGGACAATTCTATGATTCAGACTTGAGTAGAGGGACTAGGGCCACAGAAGATAGACCCTACAGATGATGTAGGGAACAGGGCTCCCCACAGCCTCAGTGCTGACGCTCACCAGACTTGTACATCAGGAAGTCCTCATAGACAATAAAGGCTCCTTCCACAGGGCCATTCTTGTAGATCTCAGCCATGATTTCCTTCTCACTGTGAGGGACACCGTAGGATGTGATGCCTATGGAGGAAACAAGTCCCACAGTTAGTACAGCACTGTCAGGCCACACAGGTCTTGGGATGGCTGGACATGGCCCTGCAAGTGCAAGGCAACCCTGGCCACTTAAAGGTTACATTCAAACTCAGATGCTCCAGAGGCAGTGACACACCGAGGCAGGGAAAATGGGCTCCAACCACCCCTTTTCTGCAGGGAAAGACTTAACCTGAGTTCTATTCTGTACCCAAAGACCTATCCTAGACAGCTTCAGTGGGAAGTTTTCCCCTTGCACATCTTCATTTCCAAACCAACCCAAATTACTCCAAGCTAAAGAAATCTTGCAGCAGCAGCCAGGCTCTCCTACAGGTATAGTGATGGCTACCGCCAAGGAGTAGGACGGAGGTGGCTTTGACACCAGACTTCCACAGGGCTCAGCACCATGCTCTTCAACCCAGGGACGTGCACCACAAGGACCCACCTCAGCTGAGTCTCAACAAATACAACCTGAACATCTGCCAGGCTTAGGTTTGCTCCAGGACCACCCACCATCCTGAAGGCACAGAAAATAACCACCATAAAACAGCTTAGGAAGAGATCCAACCCTGCTGACCCCACACCAAGCTACCACTAGGAGCAGCTCTTGAGCTGTTGGGCATCGACCTCCCTTACCGTAGTGCTTGTCCTCCTTGTAGGAGGGCGAGTAGCCGGGTTCGCAGTGACGGCTGCACCTGGGGGTTTCACCTCCCTCCCCAGTGCACGGTGGCCGGGAACCGTTGACATGGTGCTCACAGGGTGGGATGGAGTAGGGACGGCAGCCTGTCGAGGACAGAGGTGGCATAAACTGGCTGTCCCCAAGCACCCCTGTCACCAGCAGCCATGCTGGAGAAGACCCCAAGAAAGGGTAAGACCTTTCTGACCCAGAAACCCCACAGATGAGTGGGGCGGGAGCAAGAGTAGGTCTGGCATTGCCAGATGAGCAATCCCTGTATCAGCAACGGGTTTCCCCTCTGGACCTGCTTCCAACCACCTCCATCTTGACAAGGTGATGGACAAGATGGAAACACGAACCAACTCATGGCCGTGCTAGGAGAAGGCAGAGGTTTTCAGGACCTTTTCGGGGGGAAATATGTCAGGAAGACTCCTGCCCTCATCCAAAGTCTATTGAACTGGTCCAAAAACCAGCAACAACAAAAAATTCACAGCCTGATCTATTGCTGTGATGGAAGCAAGAACTTTGCGGGGTTGTTAAGTCTGGCTACTGTGTTCCCTTCCTGGATGGGTCTCCTGCCACTAGGTGCTGCTGGGGGACCCTCGTCCCAAAGGGGTGACCAGAAGGGGCCATGGGGACAGAAGCAGCCAGCTGGGATAAGAGAGGCGTTTGAGCCTAGACCTGAAGGAGGGAGCAGCCACAAGGATGCAGAAGGACCCTGAAGGACATGAACCTGTAACCGAGCAGAGATGCTCCCTCTTTGCTTTCACAAGGGTATCTCCCAGGACTTACCCACATGGGAATCGTAGAGACCTCCAGACACGAGGCCTCTCTCTGTCCAGTACCTCCACGCTCCAGAGGGGTAACCACCATTGCACCTGGAGAAAGAGGCAGCAGTTCCAGCTCCAGCCTGCTCAGAGCCATCCCCTTTTGCGGGGAGACAAGGGAAATGGAGCCAGCTTGGGATGGCTGCAGGGAAGCTTTCAGCACATTGAACCTTTTTAAGTCTGTCTCTGCCTTCCCCAGGATTTCTAGACCTCGAGACACCAAAGCCTTGGGGCAAAGAGGAGCTAAGAGCATCCATGCCTCCAAATCCCAAATCCTGCCTCCTTACCAGGTCCCTGGTCAGCCTCTGCCACCAGGAGCAGCAGAAGCCACACAACTTGGAAACCCAGCTCCCCACCTTGCTCTCAACAACTGCAAAAGCCACAGGCAAAAGGCTCGTGCCTGAAAACCAAGGCTTTGGGGCTACTAAAAGATTCTTCCTTTGGCTTCGGCAGCTGCCAACTCTGTACGGGAAAGCATCACTATGTGCTTGCCCTCCCTCCACCATCCATCATCATCCTGCTGGAGGCAGGATGTGGCCCTGAGGGACTTCCAGTCCATGCAGTCACCTTTACATTCCCACTAAACTACAGCATCTACAGCACAAACCACTGGTGGGGCTTCCTGCTCATCAGGGAGAGTAGGAAGACAGGGTCGAAACGACCAGCATCTTCAGGTTGTGCCCCTGCTCCCCCCACCCACCTTTTAAGTGCACAAGAACCAAGAGCAGCTCACCCCATGCCACACTCGAAGCCGCAGCACGACAGCAGGTCCTCCGCTGAGACCTCCACGCTCACCTTGGCGTTGGTGTGAACGCAGATCCTGTCTGAAATGGCTTCTACGGCACCAAAAGCCTGTGGGCAGTCCCAAAAAAATCCCAAGGGAAGACCATTAGAGCTGGCCATGGGAGAGAAACCTTCTGGCAAAGAGCGCAGCAAGCATGAGCCTGGTTGGGAGAAGCCCATCGAGAAGCTCGGACGCTGCAGGATCCCCCATGTCCCCCCATTTATGCAGCTCAGTAGCAAACTCAACAGCATGTTATTTTGTCCAGCAAACTGTATCGACACGACCTTAAGCCGCCCATGCTCTTACCCAGCAAGAGCCACAAGAGCCCTGGTCTCTTATCTCATTGATGGTAGGACAGTTAGGCCACTGCGTGCGCGCGTCAAAGTTATCGGGCAGCTCCATGTCTGCAGCAAAATCCACCCTGCAAGTGAGAAGAGGGAAAGTCCTGTTATAGAAACACCAGCGTGACAGGGCTGGGTGCACAGGACTCTCCAGCCTCCTCTGAAGATGACCTGGAGGACGAGTGCTCTTGCTGTTTGCTTACTGAAGGAGAATAAATACTTCTGAAGTCCTCAGACCAGGTCAGCAGCTCCTCCAGTGTTTTGAGTTTCGAGGAGTACAAGTTAACGCAATTGGACAAGCATCTGGCAGGACAGAGGATGGATGTTCCCCACCCCTCATGCTTCTGTGCTTAAGTCCATGCAAGATGTCCACCAAGCTGCACCCAGGGGAACCCTGCTCACAGCCTGCTGGGAGACCCTCACCCACTCCAGACACACCAGGAGCGTCCACACAAGCTTCTACTGGGCCCTCATCTTGTCCTCCCAGCACTCACCTCTCGGGGAGCTTGGGCCCACCCAGGAAGGTACCACACAGCTTCTTCACGTAGCTCATGTCAGTGTTGTGGAAGTTGTGTCCTGCCTGGGAAGAGACACAGAGAAATGGGACTTGTCCCTTCACAGCCACCAAGTGCATCGCTGGGACCAGGCTGGTGCTCCAGATCTCCCTCAAACCCAACCAGTGTCTAACACTTGCTACAAAACCCAAGGGCCGAGAGCCAAGCTACCTATAGACACAGAACACAGCCCCTTCCAGGATCAGTGTATCGTGACCAGTAAGCTACGGTCCAGCTCTAGGCTTCGGCCACAGCGGCCTGGCCAAGGAGGTCACCAGTACAGCTTGACACCTGCTGCTTGTTTCCAGCCTCCTACGGTTTTCCTCCTCATAGCATCGCTCCTACTCTACAAATTCATCAGTGCTCTGCTCCAAAGAGGAGAAGCTGATGCCTGACAGCATCAACTCACTGGAGAAGACAACTGGGACCAAGGCTGGTTTGATGCAACCACCGTGGTGACACTCCCAAAGCTTAGCTATTGAGTCCCACAAAGAGACTGTGGAGCAATGCACCCCAAAAAAAAAACCCCCAAAACCAACCCAGTACTCACCTTCCAGGTGGTGTTGAGCTTGTTTATGTGGTTGACCAAGTCGGTGGAGAGAGGAGGGTAGTAAGGAATGCTGCGAGCATTGGTGAAGGCCACCAGGACACACAGGATGGCCACGGAAGTCCACATCTTGGCAAGAGAACGGGACACTCCACCTGCAGCCAGATTTGGGCATCATTGGAAACCTTCCCAAGATGGGCTTGGATCGCGAGCGAGAGCTTGGCAGAAGGACCGTCGCAGCAACATGTGGGAGGATAAAACAGGTGGCTGCACGAAGTCCTTCCAAATCCCAATTTACCCCAAAGGTCAGGAGAGACACAGGAGAGGACTAATAACCTCCCTCCTGCAGCTCAGGAGAAACCAGACAAGGCAACCCTGTTTGTTGACCACTGTGGGATTAGTAGCAGCAGGAAAATACCTTTTGAAGCAGATCCAAGGGATTTGGAGGGTATTAAGAGCTGTATTTACTTCCACAAAAACAGAGAATAAGGACTAGGAGAAGGAATAAGTGACACCCCACCTCCACGGCAAACTGCAGCCCTGGGGACTTGCTAGTCCCGGCCCTGGTGCAGTGCTCTTCCTTTTGAAGGCATCACTCCAAATCCCATTTTTGGACTTTACAGCCTCATTTTTGGCCAGCCCATTGCCCTGGGGACACTGACTGGGGTCACAGCCTTGGGGTGGTGAGACCCTGCCCACGCAGAGGGTGGTCCACACGCACCAGAGCTGCCGGTGCTGCCCTCCCACTGGGGCTTTTCACGAGGGAGGGTGTGAAACCACGTCCCTTGGCGCAGGGCACCACGGAAGCCCCAATTTGGGGAACGGAAAGACAGGGGAAATCCAGAAGCACAGCAAGAGGGGACCATAGCCTCCCACCTGGGAGCACAAGCAACAACCAGCCCAGAGATGCTCCAGGGCTTCTGGTTTCTCTGCTCTCCTGCCTCCTTCAACCTAATTCACATTAAATTGCCCAACTCCAATTTAACCCCCAACGCCAGCAGCCACCGCTTGCTCCGCGTCCCCACGCCTGACTCAGACAGGCCACGAGCTGCTCATCCTCCGCAAGCCCACCAAGGCCCCCTCATCCTCCGCAAGCCCACCAAGGCCCCCTCATCCTCCTCCTCCTCCAAGACCTCTCAGCTCCCCTTCCACCAACCCCACATCCACCCCAATGACCACCAAGCCTGGTGAGCAACCCAAGACCTCGGATACTCCACGGCAGCCCCAACAGCGGAGATATTTAGGCTTTAATTCCGACTCATCTCAACCAGCTGAACGTGTAATCACCTTTGCAAGCCTGGGTTTTAAACCCTTCTGGGCAAAAGATCCGGACACGCAGCTCTCACCAGCAGCAGCAGAGCTTGCCGGGCAGGAGATGGGGAGACACACACAGAGGCATTTCCATGCAGGCTGCCTCCACCCACTCGCAGCCAAGTTTAGCCTTTCCAGAGAAAGAAAACCCAGCAGGAGTGTCCTACTTTCTGCCAGCGACAAGCCCAGGCGGCTGCAGATAACCGCATGAAGGGGGCTTTTCTTTTTCTCTTCCCACCCTCCCTGCTTCCAGCAGGATGCTCAGCCCCAAAGCCAGTTGAGTTCCAGCTGCACGTGTGTCCTCCCACCCCCGAATCTCACCTTTTTGAAGGGGCTTTAGGCGTATTTGCTCGCTTAGAGGTTTCCCGTAGACAAGGTACCCGCTGGCATTGCTGGTGGCCCCCGCCGGGCTCCCTTGCTCATGCAGCAGGAAGGAGGTTACACCCAGCAAAACAAATATATGTCTCTGAGGCTGGTGTGGTTTTTCTGCCTCGTGCCCCTTCCACATGGCCATAGGAAGGTCAAGTCGGACGGGGCTTTGAGCAACCTGGTCTGGTGGGCCGGTCTTTTTTCAGTGGTGCCCAGGGATAGGACAAAAGGAAAAGGGCACAAACTTGAATATAAGAAGTTCCACCTAAACACGAGGAGGAACTTCTTCGCTTTGAGGGTGGCAGAGCCCTGGAAGGGGCTGCCCAGAGAGGTGGTGGAGTCTCCTTCTCTGGAGACATTCAAACCCTACCTGGACACGTTCCTGTGCAACCTGCTCCGGGTGGACCTGCTCTGGCAGGGGGTTGGACTTGATGATGATCTCCAGAGGTCCCTTCTAACCCCGTATCATTCTGTGATTCTGTGGTGGGAGGTGTCCCGGCCAAGGGGGTTGGAACTATATGGTCTTTAAAGTCCCTTCCAACCCAAACCGTTCTATGAAGCCTACAGATGATAGGCCTGAGCTGAAGAACCTTTTCTAATGAATTTTTTTTTTTTTTTTTTTTTCAAAAAAAACCCAAATCACAAACTCAAACCCTCTGTACTTCCTGCAGTCAGCTTTATATTTTCCGTAGCGCAGAAAGGAGGCGGTTTCGAGGCCAGAAGCCACCCGATACACTTTTGTTTTCGGCAGGATGCCCGTGACTTTGCTGACGCGCTGAAACCCGCCCCGCAAAGCCTCCCACGTCGACACGGCCGCTCGCAAGGGACGGACACGGGAGACCTCACATCCTCCGCTTACCAGACCCTGCCAGCTGCAGGCGAGCTCCAGGCAACCCGAGAATAAACCAAAAAAAAAAAAAAAAAAAGAAAAAAAGAAAGATATACCAGGCGGTTTCCCCTCCCGAACACACGCCGGTGTTCTGAGCTCCGCTGCAACTGCATCCGCCCCAGCCAGCCCGGCATCGCCCGACGTAACCCAAATCGCCGGGAGCCGGCAAAGAAGCTTCTTGCCACGTCTCCCACGGGCACGGAGCCTCCCCACGGGCCACGGGGGAGTTTGGGATGCTCAGCCTGGAGAAGAGAAGGCTGCGGGAAGACCTTTGAGCCCCTTCCAGCCCCTCAAGGGAGCTCCGGGAGAGACGGGGAGGGACTCTTGATCAGGCAGGGGAGCCCTAGGACGAAGGGGAAGGGTTTTAAACTGAAAGAGGGGAGATTTAGGTTAGATATTGGGAAGAAATTCTTTACAACGAGAGTGGTGAGACCCTGGGACAGGCTGCTCAGGGAAATTGTGGCCGCCCCATCCCTGGAAACGTTCCAGGTCAGGTTGGACGGGGCTCTGAGCAACCTGATCTAGTTGAAGGTATCCCTGCTCATGGCAGGGTGGGGGCTGGACTAGATGCCCTTTAAAGGTCCCTTCCCACCCAAACCATTCTATGAAGTCTCCTACGGGCGTGAAGTCTGGGGGTGGTGGGGGGGGGAAGAGCTGATATTCTCAGCTGGATGGCAGAGAGTATCACAAGATGGAGAAGGTGAAGAAGGAAGGGGAAATCCTCAATCTCATGTGATCTCTTCCTCCCTAACCGACCCCCCCACCCTCGGCTCCTGGGCTTTAGCAAGCGCCCTGTGCACGGCAGATCTATATAGAGAGAGAGAGAGCGAGCGCAGGCACGGGACCGGCAGGACGAATTTCCACCCCCAGCAAGTCACATGCCGACCCCGGTGGCCACACAGCAGGCGAGAAAAAGCTGCTGGTTTCCACCATCACCCCCTTTCCTCCCCCCAGATACCAGCAGTGGGAGGCTTCCCGCGGCAGCATTATCGCACCCCTTGCTTCCCCCACCACCCCTATCTCCCCCGCACACCCCTCCCTCCCCCCAAAACCCCACCGTTGTTCTGAAGCACCACCAAAACAGCACCACCAAAACCAAACTGACAGATAATATGCTCTTCTTTCTGCGGGGTGAACAAGCCAGAGGAATTTCTCCATTAACCCCAGGAGATCCCTTCCTTTTGCATCCACCCCCCGCTCCCGGTCTCTGGAGGTGCCCCACAGCTTCAGGACAACCCTGGCAAAGGCTGTCTTCACAGGTCACATCCCACCACAGCTGATTAGCTTGAAAAGAGAAGCAAAGCTCAGCTCTTGGACTTCTTAAGACACAGCAGCTTCACCCTGGCAAGCTCTCCAGACGGCAGGAGGGTGTTTGGGGCTTTCAAAGAGGCCTCCCCCCCCCAGCCAAGAGCTGCTCCACCTTCTCTTGGGCTGCAGACAAGTCCCCTGCCCCCTGCTTTGGAATCCAAAGTATCTGGTAATGCAGTTTCACACAACCATAGAATGGTTAGAGTTGGAAGGGACCTTAAAGATCATCCAGTTCCAACCCCCCTGCCATGGGGGGGGGGCACCTCCTACTCAATTTCGCTCAATTTCTTGAAGGATGAGCAAGAAAGAACTCCAGAAAGCTGCTACCCACCAGCACACCTGACCCCGGGCAGGACTCTCACAATTCAGCCAGCTGGTTGCTTAAAAAAGAGGAAATTTGGGCCCTCTGAGCCCCGGCTCCCAGGCAGCGAGGAGGAAGCTCTGAGGCCGAAGGCTCTCCGAGATGCTGCTCGGAGCAGCTGCAGCGAGCGAGGGAGAAGAGCACCCGAAGGGAGATGGCTGCGGCTGGTGCTGCACCACCCACCTGCAGAGGACTGCGCCGCAGGCAGGGAGCCAAGGAGGAGGAGGGGACATCACCCAGGTGCCTCCTCCATCCCTCCTCATCAGGAGGTCTTGGAGCTAGAGGCGGTTCCCTGCCGGCTTTCCCCAGGGACAGGGTTCTGACTGCTTGGACCGCATCATGCCAGGGATCAGCAGCGTCCCACAACCTCCTCCCAGCAGGGGATGGGGATGCACAATGCCCACAACAGCAAATCCCTACCATGAAGGTCTTCTCCACATCACCCAGAAATCGAAGCCCACGAGTCCCATTTAACTGCGGAGTCAATAAAACCCCCAAAACAGGCTATTCCAAACCCAACTCACATGACTCATCTCAGGCGGGTCAGGCCAGGAGATAAGTCCCAGCCCTGGAGCACCTCTCAGCTCCTCCACTGTCTGGGCCAAACCCCTCCAGGCACAGACAGAGGCACCCACACACCCTCTTCCAAGGGTTTGAGGAAGTTAAAAAGCTGTCCCACCCTTACAGCTAGGACGCCCCCCACCCCTCCCGGGTGAGAAGTACTCAGCAAAGCCCAAATCATGTGTCCTCCTGCAGAAATCTGCCCTTTGCCCAAGCCCAGCTTTGCCCTTTGTTCCGGCTGCCAGTGCTGGTGCGTGACTCCAAGCCACAATAAAGCCAGTGTATAAACAAAGCAATCCAGCTCAGCTCGACGCGCCGCCAGGTTAGCTTGGGTGCCCCAAAATCATGGCCTGGTGACTTCATTACGGCCATTACTGCATTAGCAAAGCTTGATTATTATTTTTTTTTTTTTCTCCTTTAGAAAAAAAAAAAAAATACAAAATTAAACACAAGCCACTCTTCCCCACACCCATTACTTTTCCAGGAAAGCCAAACCATTAGCACAAGTAAAATAAATAGACTTTGAGCCAAGCTGCACTGCTCGCCCCTACATCTTGCATTCACAGAAAGCGCAAGATTCCTCCCCAATGGAGCTGCACTGATTTTTTTTTACTTTTTTTTTTTTTCCTAAATGTTTTTTCTTCTTTTTACAGACCAACCTGCAAACCAGAGTCTTGCACAAGACCTCAGCCCGCTGCGGCGGCGGGCACCCTGCGCTTCGGAAATGCCTTGCCCTCACCCTCAACTTTTGCAACCTGGAGGGGGGAAAAAAAACCAGAAAACCAAACCAAACCAAAAAAACAAACAAAAAAAAAAAATACAAGAAGGGAGCGATCTTTGCCGTATCACGCCCCGCAGCCCAGCCTTTAGAGCGCGAGATATATGGACCACCGGTATCTTGCACGCCAGAACGATGCGAGGCAGCTTTTATCCGGCTCCATCTCCACGCCGTGGTCACGGTGCCAGGCCCACACTTGGCCGTGCATCACGGGATGTTCCCAGAAGCACTTCAGCCGGTGCCAAACGGACCTCCTTAGAGTCAGCTGACGAGAGATGGGGTTGTTGGGGTTTTTTTTTCTGGTTTGTTTTTTTTTTTGGTTTGGGTTTTTTGTTATTTTTTTTTTTCCCCCATCTTCATGATGAAAACAAGGTTTCCTCTCCCCTCCTCTGCCACTTACCGGAAGGTTTGCTGGTTTGGAGGCGCACTAAGGGTTAATGGTGTTTCTCCTCCCACAAACCTCGCCAGAAGCATCCCTCCCGGACCCACCACGGCCAAAAACACCCCAAAAAACGCAGCTGGGAAACGTCGGGGAGACGCTGACTCTGCCCCAAGGTGGTGGAGGTGGTGGTGGTAGGGGGGCGTCCCCGCCGGCCCCACTGCTCCCCACGGAGGCAGCGGAAGGGGGGTGCCCCATCGTTACCTCCCCTCCACCCCACCCGCGTCCCCCCCCTGCCCCACGCCGGGCGATGCAGCGCAGCATCCCCTTCCCCTTACCTGTCCCCGCTGCAGCGCCCGCATCCCCCCCTCCCCGCTCCGCTGCGCTCCTTATGCCCGGTCCCGGTCCAGCCCCCCCCCCCCCCCCGCCCCCGCCGGGACTCACCGCCCCGCACGGCCCCGCGCAGTCCCCGCGATCCCCCGGCGGCCGCGGAAGGGGCAGCGCCCGGCGGCTGAGTCATCCCGGCCCCGGCCCGCCCCCGGCGTGACTGCATCCTGCCGGCTGCCCGCCCCCGGCCCGCCTCCAGCCCGCCCGCTTCCCTCCCCGTCCCTCTGGATTCCCTGCTCCAGCCCGCCTTCATCCTGCCTCCATCCCCTCTCCATCCCTCTTGCTTCCCTCCTTCAGTCTGCCTACTTCCCTCTTCCATCCTGCCTCCATCCCACCTACATCCTACCTGTATCCATCCGGATTCCCTTCTCCAGCGTGCCTCCAGCCCACCCGCTTCCCTCCCTGTCCCTCTGGATTCCCTCCTCCAGCCCCCTGCTTCCCTCCTTCATCCTGCCTCCATCCCTTCTCCATCCCTCTTGGTTCCCTCCTTCAGCCAGTCTGCTTCCCTCTTCCATCCTGCCTCCATCCCACCTCCATCCTACCTATATCTGTCTGCATTCCCTTCTCCAGCATGCCTCCAGCCTGCCTGCTTCCCTCCCCGTCCCTCTGGATTCTCCTTTCCCCCAGCCTGCCTGCTTCCCTTCTGCACCCTGCCTCCATCCTACCTGCATTCTACCTGTATCCCTCTGGATTCCCTCCTCCAGCCTGCCCGCTTCCCTTCTCTCATCCCTCTTGATTCCCTCCTCCATCCCGCCTCCATCCTCACCTGCACGCCTTCTCCATCCTGCCTCCATCCCACCTGCATCCCTCTTGATTCCCTTCTCCAGCTTGCCTGCCTCCCTTTTCCATCCTGCCTCCATCCCACCTCCATCCCTCCTCAATCCCACCTGCATCCCACCTGCTTCCTTTCTCCATCCTGCCTCCATCCCACCTGCTTCCCTCCTCCAACCTGCCTCCACCCTGCTTGCATCCCACCACTGTCCTGTCTCCATCCTGCCTGCTTCTCTCTTGCATCCCACCTCCATCCTGTCTCCATCCCCTGCCTGTCCCACCTCCATCCTGCCAGCGTCCTTTGAAGTTTTCAGCTGGAAGTCTAGCAAGTTTTTACCGTGTTACTGACTTCCCCCCCCCCATTTTGGCTGATTTTCAGAAGAAGTGTGAACAGCACAGAAAAATCATCCAAAGAGCCAGTTTCAAGTCCTGTTCTAAACCGCAATGATGCTAAAGATTCTCGTCAATGAGAGAGACCATCCATATTTTGCCTTTTTCACCTCTTTCTGGCAGAAGGTAGGGATAAAATATATTCCCCACCACCCTCAGAAATGGACAGACCGTTTGGCCTGGGACCGAAAATAATAACAACCCTAACCAGGGAGCAAAAGTCTGCTAAAAGCCAGCAGCCCAGCGTGGGAAATCAAAGCTTCTCAAAAGCTGGGAAGGGAATCACCTGGGACTTATTTCTGACGTTGAAAAGGGGAACCCTGGGGCCTCGTTAGCAGGAACGGTCCACGGATGGAGCAGAAAGGCTGGTCCCCAAAGGTCAGAGGGATGCAATGCTACTTTCTGGCTTCTCCAGACTTTCAGGCAGCTTTAGATGCCTTGTAGAAGTTCAGACTTTACGTCAGGGCACAAGGAGGTGCTAAACAGGATGGAATAAAAGCCAGATGATTCATCCTCATTTCTTCCCAGCTTTGTCTATGGCGCCTGGGCAAGGCTGGTCCAAGCTCTCCAGCCACCTGAGAGCACCTCTGCATCCCTTGGTAGCTGGGAAACCCCCTCTCTCTGTTGGGGTTTTTACAAGCTTTGTGCCTCGTTCACATATTTTTACATGGGCTTTAGTATTTGCATTCTACTTTCTGTGAAGTTTCACTGAATTTTTTAGAGTTGGAAGGGACCATAAAGATCATCTAGTCCAACTCCCCTGCTGAAGCAGGATTGCCCAGAGCTTGTCAGGGCATGTTACTCAGGACTGCATCCAGGCGGGTCTTGAAAATCTCCAGAGAAGGGGACTCCACAACCTCCCTGGGCAGCCTGTTCCAGGGCTCTGGCACTCTCACCGTGAAGAAGTTTCTTCTCATATTTGAGTGGAATCTCCTATGTTTGTTATATATTTTCTCTAGAAAATCAGTGAGTATACCTTTTTTTTGCCCCGCTGCCGTTTATATCCAATCATTTTTTTTTGGTGACGTTCACATTTTAAAGATTGATTTTTGGTTTAGAAGGCTTCCTAGTGAGGCGACCAAAAAAAAAAATCAGAAAAATAATAATTAATAGACTTGACTGTATACTCCAGTATCTCTGCAGTAAAATTGGAGATGTTGTTGCTGTGTTTAAGTGTATTTATGCTCCAATACACTGTGTGCAAAGGTCACAGAATCACGGAATCATAGAATGGTTTGAGTTGGAAGGAACCTTGAAGATCCCACTGGACCAGGTTGCCCAAAGCCCCATCCAACCAGGCCTTGGTTGGATTCTTGGTCCAAATGTCCTTGGACATATAGGCCTTTACATATAATTTTTAACCAGCAAAGAGTAAAGCCCTTCACTATGTTTTTATTTATGCTTTGGTGATTAAAATAATAATAATAATGAAAAGGTAATGAAAAATAATGAAACCCACCTCACCTCCCTCTGACTCACACGGGATTTTTTCACTCTGCTCTTTACCGTTTGCTTTTGTAGTTTTCCATGTTGCCTGTGAGGTTTTGCTGACATAAAACATGGGCAAAAGGACCCAATTTTTGCCCTGCCCTTGGTATGATGTTCCTCAGAAGCCCTTGGTGCCATCAGCCGTGTGGTCACAGCGTGTGATGCTGAGGAGCTGGAGTCAGGACATCAATGACGCTCATTTTCCCAGGAACTTGCTGCAGTTTCCTCTTTATTCCCATTATCTCCTTATTTCCATATAGATTTTTGCCTAGAAGTTGCGTATTAGCAATTTTCAACCTGTGCAGTCCTGTAAAACACCTTTTGGTCTGTTATGGGGCATTTTGGAGCTCATCCTTTGGGGTATGCCCATCTCCTCCACTGTTTGTCCTGTTTTTCTGCAAATACCTTGCGACTTTTTCAAGAACCGAAAGTATGAACTAAAACTTTACATGAACTGACAGTCTTTCCACCCTCTTTGGGGAAGTGTTGAAGTTGCCATCCCTGTTTCAGTCGTTTTGGGCTGAAAACATGCTAATTTTTGAGATAGGTTGCTTTATATACAAAGTTGACTGCAGCCAGGAAGGTTTCCCCGTTACAGATGCTCTCCAGTGAGCCTGTAAATCCCTCATGTGCCCAAACCAGGCACGGAACAACCCCCTTTTTTGCTTTTGTGGGATTTTTTTAGTGGATGAAAGAAATAAATGGTGTTTGCTCAGGCCATGGTAAGCTGCAGCCTTTGGAGCAAAATCCACCACTACATGAGGGAGATAAGGAAAATGGCCAGGAGGTCTTGGGCAACCTTCTCTTAGAATCATAGAATGGTTAGAGTTGGAAGGAACCTTAATGATCACCCAGTTCCAACCCCCTGCCATGGGCAGGGACACCTCCCACCAGACCAGGTTGCTCAAAGGCCCCTCCAACCTGGCCTTGAACACCTCCAGGGAAGGAGCAGCCACAGCTTCTCTGGGCATCCTGGGCCAGGGTCTCACCACCCTCACAGCAAAGAATTTCTTCCTAATATTTAATCTAAATCTCCCTTCTTCTAGCTTGAAGCCATTCCCCCTTGTCCTATCACTTTCCTCCCTGATCAAGAGTCCCTCCCCAGCTTTCCTGGAGCCCCTTGAGGGACTGGAAGGACTCAAAGGTCTCCCCGGAGCCTTCTCTTCTCCAGGCTGAACCCCCCCAACTCTCTCAGCCTGTCTTCATCGGAGAGATGAATCTTATCTTATCGCTCGTTAAATCACTGCTGATTGACTCATGGTGTCCCTGCTTCAACATTAGGCAGCAAATAGCTCCTGACAAAGTTGCTGCAGGACCAACACCTCTAAGTTTAAAAAAACCCCAACTTTTTATGTAGATTCGTTTCCCACACGAAAAAAAAAGGAAAAAATAATGTGGGTATGTTGATTGTATTTTTGGTTTGCTTTTTTTTTTTTTTTTCATTTCCAGGGCTTAAAATCATTATTTCTTAGGACAAGAGTATGAAATAGCTATTTATTTAATCAGGAAATATCTTGGTTTGGCCTAGGGTAGGAGTGAAGCGTGCTCCTCCCTGACCCCAAAGCCTGCGCCGCGCAGTTGGGTTGCTAAACCTCCTTCTGGGTTTATCCACCCAAATTTTTCCGAATCCACCATTATCAGCCACTTTTAAACACTAAAATTTTCCTTTCAAAACAGCACTACAGAATTTTCTCTTTAAGGTCTTTAATATTCTTGCCCTCTCCTCGTTCCTTCACATTTTTATTCTGACTTCGTGTCCCTCTTCAAGCACCACAATTCATCCTCAAAAGCCAACACTGCTCTTCTCGATACCAGTTTTCCTCTTCCCAGTTGTCTTGTCGTGGGGCATTGAACCACCCAATCTACAAATAAATCCAGGTTACCCAACACGAGCCATTTGGGAAATAAATTAAATAAATGGAATAAATGGATTAATTAAATAAAAATGCATTTTTGTCCCAAGAGACGTTACTTCAAGGATACATATCAGCATTTATTGCTTTAAATTGACAATTAATCGGCCTAGTTTGATCAGCCGTGTCGTTTTAGACAACATATCTGGAGTTTTTATCTGTAAAACAGGAAAAACATTGTCTCAGCGATTTGAAAGGGTGCATCAGATGTATATCTTGTACCCAGATTTGCAAGCTAATCAATTTGAATGTGAGTTATATCTGTGTCCCTAACTACCATCTACGGCTTCCGTAGCGTTTCCAGCTGACTTGCACGCCCTCGCAGGGGCAGAGCAGCTCCCCCGACTCCTCAGTTGGGTTTTGATGGGGATAATAACGGTTATGAAGGTTGGATCAGCTGCCAGAGTAACTCACTTGCCCGGGGCGAGTGGTGAGCAGGGTTTTATAAAGACATGACCCTGCCTGATAAATCCTTGCTGGAAGGTTTAGACACCTGTGCAATTCTCACCTTTCCATGGGAGCTGGGACATCCTGAGTTCCTTTCTTCCGACTTTCTTTCGACAGCTGCCAGAGCTACTGCTGGAGTATGTGGCTTTAAAATATTCACCGAAACATGCCTTGGACTGGCTGTTGGCTAATTCTGCTGAATTTAGGCATGTCCAGTAGCAGCTGGTGGCTTGTTGACCAGATTTTTCTGCCTAGACAGAAAATGAGATTGGCTGCCCACGAAAGCCCCCCGCACCGTGGGCTGCATCCCCAGCAGCGTGGCCAGCAGGGAGAGGGGGGGGATTCTGCCCCTCTGCTCCGCTCTGGGGAGACCCCCCCCAGTGCTGCCTCCAGCTCTGGGGCTTCAGCACAGGAGAGACATGGAGCTGTTGGAGCGGGGCCAGAGGAGGCCACGGAGATGCTGGGAGGGCTGGAGCCCCTCTGCTGGGAGGACAGGCTGAGAGAGTTGGGGGGGGTTCAGCCTGGAGAAGAGAAGGCTCCGGGGAGACCTTAAGCCCCTTCCAGTCCCTCAAGGGGCTCCAGGAAAGCTGGGGAGGGACTCTTGATCAGGGAAGGGAGCCATAGGACGAGAGGGAAGGGTTTTAAACTGAAAGAGGGGAGATTGAGATGAGATATTAGGAAGAAATTCTTTGCTATATTCTTTGCAGCAACATTCCCCCCCTCCCCACTCCCTGGGAATCTTTGGAAACAGGGAACTCTGGTTATGCAAACCCACAGCGCCTCGTGACTCAGCCCAGCTCACAAGGAAGTGGGTGACTTCGCTGGGAGGTGACTCAGGAATGAGTGACATAAGCAAAATGCTTCTTCCCACCGTTGCTGGGACAAATCAGATGCAGATCTGGGTGAGCAGAGAGATGGTGAGGACAGAAGCCTGCTGACCCTGTTTGGGTTTGTGGAGGTAATGGCAGGACTATTGTTTTCTCCTGCAAAGTTTCAGAGAATCATAGAATGGTTTGGGTTGGAAGGAACCTTAAAAGTCATCCAGTTCCAATCCCCCTGCCCTGGGCAGGGACACCTCCCACTACACCAGGTTGCTCAAAGCTCCATCCAGCCTGGCCCTGAACCCCTCCAGGGACAGGGCAGCCACAGCTTCTCTGGGCAACCTGGGGCAGGGTCTCACCACCCTCACAGCAAAGAGTTTCCTCCTGAGATCTCATCTCAGTCTCCCCTCTTTCAGTTTAAAACCATTCCCCTCCCTCCTATGGCTCCCCTCCCTGATCAAGAGTCCCTCCCCAGCTTTCCTGAAGCCCCTTTAGGGACTGGAAGGAGCTCTAAGTTTTCCCTGCAGTCTTTTCTTCTCCAGGCTGAATAACCCCAACTCTCTCAACCTGTGCCCATAGCTGAGGTGCTCCATCCTTCTGATCATCTTTGTGGCCCTCCTTTGGACTTGCTCCAACAGGTCCATGTCCTTATGGTTATGTCCCTTTGCACAGTGACAAAATTGATCCTAGGCTCTAACACAAGGGAAACCCCTTGTCTCAATCAAATATTAATAGATTTTTCCATTGAAAAGCTCTCCTTGGTTCCCTTGTTTCATCCATCTCGTCTTCCTGGGGTGTCTCCACTCCTTTGACTTCAAGCAAACATGATCAGCTGTGCTAAGTTTATGGTGCACCCAAGGAGGTGCCAAACTGCTCTCATCTGAAGGTGGAAATGTCTGTCTTCATGTCGGGCACGTAAGAGGCTGAGAGCAAAATCCATCCTATGTCTGGTTTGAGACAGACTTGTACCTCTAATACTGTGTCCAGTTTTGGGCCCCTCAAGACAGAAACGACATTGAAGTGCTGGAGCGTGTCCAGAGAAGGGCAACGGAGTTGGTGAGGGGCCTGGAGAACAAGTCTTGTGAGGAGCGGCTGAGGGAGCTGGGATTGTTCAGCCTGGAGACAAGGAGGCTGAGGGGAGACCTTCTCGCTCTCTACAACTCCCTGAAAGGAGGGTGTAGTGAGGTGGGGGTCGGTCTCTTCTCCCAAGGAACAGGCGATGGGACAAGACAAAACAGCCTCAAGTTGTGTCAAGGGAGGTTTAGGATGGATATTGGGAAAAATTTCTTCATAGAAAGGGTTGCCAACCCTTGGAACAGGCTGCCCAGGGAAGTGGTGGAGTCACCATCCCTGGGGGTATTTAAAAGTCAGGCAGACGTGGTGCTGAGGGACATGGTTCAGTGGTGGGTTTTGTCAGTGTTAGGTTGATGGTTGGACTTTATGGTCTTAAAGGTCTTTTCCAACCTGAATGATTCTATGATCCAGGTGTGAATGTTACTACTCAATTATTACTCAGTGTGGCCAGAACTCTCTTGCCAGCTCTCCTGGCAATTTTTGGCTGTGGCAGTCCTGGAGCCAGAGGCGAACCTCTGGGTTTAGCAGTTCAGGACTGATTTTTTTCATCCATGGCTCTGGCTGATTTTTGAGGTTACAGGAACTTTTCCCATCTACTCTATTCCCCCTGCAGGGACCTTCTTCCTCAGCTCTTTGCTCTGGGCCAGCTCCCCAGTCCTATTTCCCCCTCAACGTGAGGCTTGTTGGGAGAGCTGGTCCCAGGTAGACCAAAATGATCTTCTTGGGAAACACCTTACCTCCAGGGCACCTTTCCCATGTGCTTTCCATCTGGGGTTTCAGGTGGGTTCAGATGCTTTGGGGCATATGCTGCGGCCTCATTTCCCTTTGTGGTACATGCCTGACTTTGGTCTTGCTCCTACTGTACCCCAACCTCCATGAAGTTCAAGAGCAGTAGTAAGTGCTGAGCTCTCAGCTGCTCTCCCTGGGTGCCTGATCCTGACCTCCTCCCTCCATCACTTGCTGAGCTTGTGCTTTCCAGCTGCCCAGACACAATCTCTGTTTGTTTGTCCTGGCTTGTGACAGAGAGCAGGAGATGACTTCCCCTCCATGCCCCTCTGTGGTCACCCCACACTCAGATGACAGGCTTGCGTAAGAAAAGCCAAGGATGGGGACAGCTCTTGTGCTTCGAAAAGAAACCTCCAGATGGTCTCAGAGGAGGAAATCCACTGGAAAGAAGAAGTGAGAGATAAGCGGGGTCACTGACATGCACCATGATAATTTGCATCGACATCATTTTTCTGTGGGTGCTGGACAGAGGGATGGAGAAAGCAAAACCCCCTCTTCCATGTCATTTGCTGCTCTGCAGGACCAGCATGTCAGTGCCTTCCATCAAGAGCAATCTTGACATCCTGGCTTTACAGGGAGAGCTCTGGGCATGGCTTTCTGGGGGAGTGTTTAACAATTTTGCTTTTCTCTGCAGACTCAGAGATTGACCGTGGCCAAGGCAAGACCTTGAGCGAGGTGGACGCCTGGGCTCTTGGCTGATGGTCTTGCTTCTGCACTCAAGTGAGTCTTCCCTCATGGTACGGGGTTGAGAGGATGCTTTCCCAAAGCAGTTGGCCAAGGAATGTGTCTGTACTCGCCCTTGTCTATTCGAAGAGATCTCCAGATTCTTATCTGTGTTGATGAGTTTATCTCCATCTCTAGATCTCTCCTGCTCACAGCATGAAACACACACTGAGGGGGGTTCTTTAGGCCAAAATATTTGTCCTGTGTTGCGTTTGGCTTTGAGAGTTGATGTAGGGATGGAGGCTGTGTCTTGTACGTGCAGAATTCAGGCTCAGGGAAATATCTCTTTCTCTGCAGAGCCATTATCAGTCCCCACTTAGCAGAAGGGAAACTGAGGCATAAAGTGTCCATCCCATGGTGAGCTCAGATGAAGAAACGAGTAGTCCTGGCCCATGGGGAGCCCTGCTGCAACCACTTGGCCACGCTGCCTGCAACCTTTGCCTGCCTGCAAAGCTGGAAGGGTTGCTGGCTCCTGGCAGGAAGGGAAACCTCCCAAGATTCCTCAGAAATGGGTGGGTTTTGGTCCTCCAGTGAAAGGTTATCTCATCAGGCACTGTGCCAGGCTCTCGGTGACGTGCATGGGTCTGTCACATGCCACCAGCCACCCGGGACCCATTTTTTCCTGGTAACCCTGTTTTTCCCTGGTCTTTGCTTTGTTTATCCATGAGCCTCAAGGGGGAAATGGAAATAGGAGGACAACTGGTGGAACTGGAAATCGGGGTCATTCGTAAGGTGCTGGGGCAGGAAGGGCAAAGTGCTGGGAGGGTTTTCTGAGGGTCAGTGGCAAGGGACTATGGACCATGTGAGTCGGGCACCTAAGAGCCAGCCTGGGCCTGTTTTGGATATCGGGGGAACTGCAAACATATTTTATTTCATTTTAATTTATTTATAAAAACTGTGCAGGATGAGGAAGCTGAGGAAGCGGGGAGTTTCCCACGGGTCGGAGGGACACGCTGCACCATCCATCCCAGCACAATCCCACTCGGGACCTCTCAGTTTGCTGGATAAGGCCAGACCAGAGAGGAAACCAGGCTGGTTCAGGTTGCACTAGTTTTTGATGCCATCTCGTGGTCTGGGAAGGCTTTGCAAAGGGATGTGTGTGGAGCGGGTTTGCTCGGCTAGGCAGAAAACTGCAGAATCAACCACTTCCTGCGGCTGATTCCCTGAGCATCACAAAAGCTGGCCCTGGCCCCATCACTTTGAACAGATTTCATTCCTGGAGGATGATTTCCACCACCTCATCCCATGTCTGTTTGGAATTGCCACCTTGAATAGCTCCAGGGAGCTGGGACATCTCATCCCATCTCATTTTAAGCTCCTACAGGGAAAGGTCCCTCACTCCAGCGTCCCTCCAAGGGAGTGGGGAGAGGTGAGCAGGGAAGGTTCAACTTGCTTCCAGCCCCAGCCCTCTCCAGATGTGGTCATCACCCTCTGTCCCTGCCGAGCAGGCTCGGGTGGTCCCCTCCCTAAAAGAAACAAAGGCAGATCCACTTCAGAGGTGAGGAAAATCAGGAGATGAGGAAATACTGGAGCAGCAGTGCCCTTATCTGTGTCTATAGGAGAGATTGGATCAAGTCCCAGCCTGATGATACCATTGTCAGCTGCTTAGGCTGCAAACAGCATTTAGCAAGTATTGACCCTCCCAGAAATTGTTGGGAGCATTTAAAGTGCCTTGTGGCAGCTAAATAAAGCAACTGCAGAGCTCTGCTTCATCACAGCAGGGAACGAATAGGAAGCTGAGCACCATAAAATCTCCTCCACGGCAAAGGGGACTGAGCTTCTGTTGCTGCAAGCCTGGTTGCTCAACAGGAATCCATGCATTGCAGAAATCGCTTGTGAAGTTTGCTCAACATCTGCAGCTGCAAACAGATGAGCGAGTATCTCCCGGCTGGTGAGGGCAGGGCTTCCAGATGTGGACAGGTTTCACCAAGGGATGCAAAAAATTGAGGAGTAAAAGGCAGCTGCATGCTGTGATTTCTCACTGTGGGGGTTATGGAGAGGTTTCACATGTTCTTCTCCTCTGGCCTCACTGCCACAAGATAGCGTGGAGGTATCAAAACTTTTTTAGGTACTTAAATGCACCAATCTTGCTTTCATCAGCAAGAATTCCCATTTTAGGCCGACTATCCCTGTGGTTTCTGAGGGACAGGGGAAGGACAAATTGCTTTGGACCATCTCCTGGGGAGAAGAAAAGTGGCACCAGCTCATCCTGGAAATCTCCAGTTGAGAGATGAGGATTGTGAAGGTTTGGGAGGTGAGCAGGTCTCCACCACAAGGAGAATGAGTCCAGCTGGCCAAGGCGCTACTAAAGACTTAAAAATCATCTGTGGAGCATCAGCAATTCAACAAACCATGAGCAACCTCCCAGTTTTACAGTGGAATTGCCCCGAGGGAGATGTGAGAGCATCTCGTGAGAGCCACGTCAGCATGGAGGAGGCTGCAGGTTTTCTCCCATGGCTGATTTCCAAGGTCTCTCCACCCCTGCTGCCTCCCCAAGCACTTTCCAACCAGCTAAATCATTCTGATAAATATAGCAGGAGGAAGGCAGCAGGTTCGGCTTGGGAAGAGCGGATGGAGCTGGCTTGGGTACAGCAAGCGTGCTTTGTACTCGTTGTAACGGAGTCACGTGAATGTATTTAAACTGAGACCTAAGCATAAAATTATGTTGTTCTGGGACTTTGGAGAAGTCTGGAGTTTTGGAGGGGAAGTTGTTTTTTTTTTTTCCTAGCTGATGAGGTGGCAAGTCAGCTAGATGGAAATGGGTCAGCCACGGAGATGCTGGGAGGGCTGGAGCCTCTCTGCTGTGAGGACAGGCTGAGAGAGTTGGGGGGGGTTCAGCCTGGAGAAGAGAAGGCTCCGGGGAGACCTTCAAGCCCCTTCCAGTCCCTCAAGGGGCTCCAGGAGAGATGGGGAGGGACTCTTGATCAGGGAGGGGAGTGATAGGACAAGGGGGAATGGCTTCAAACTAGAAGAGGGGAGATTTAGACTAGATATTAGGAAGAAATTCTTTGCTGTGAGGGTGGTGAGACCCTGGCCCAGGATGCCCAGAGAAGCTGTGGCTGACCCATCCCTGGAGGTATTTAAGACAAGGTTGGATGGGGCTTTGAGCAACCTGGTCTGGTGGGAGGTGTCCCTGCCCATGGCAGGGGGTTGGAACTGGATGATCTTTAAGGTTCCTTCCAACCCAAAACATTCTATAATTCTATGAATACTATGTGCTGGTGTTTGCAAGAGCTGTAGACTCCTGAGACTGGCCCACCAAGGTGTATGGTGGACATCATCTATGGCAGTCCTCACAAGGCAGGCAGCTGTCCCATGGGATGGACTGCGTCACAATGGCGCCATGTGTGCACCAAGTGCCTGTATGTTCCACCTGAGGGGCAAGGGATAGCCCTGAGTCCTACCAGCATCAGGTACAGTGAGGTCCTGACTCTGAACTGGCACCCACCCAAGGCAAAAACATCGAAAAAGAGTGGACCCTCTCCTGGGCACTGCTGTGTCAGGGCTTGGCTCTTCTAACATTGTCTCCCCATGGCCTTGAGCACCTTCCCTGCTGTCACAGTGCTGAGCTGCACATCCCAATGTCAGAAGAGACTGAATAAACAATTGACCCCACTCCAAAAAACATGCTGGCGTCCACTAGGAAAGCCCAGACCAGTGTTTATGCCAGAAGATGCACAAACATCTCAGATGAACAGCCCTGACCTTCTTCTCCTTCCCCCTCTTCCCACCTCCCAACCCCCACAAAATGAGGCTTTGTCTGCTTATCTCTGCATCCCTAGGGTAGCCCTTCGTGGAGATATTCTGGTAGTCCAGTGCCGACGTTTCCTTCCATGCACAGTTTCCTTTGGTGTGGGGTCACCACCGCCACCTTCTCCTGACAGGGTCCTGCGGGATGCCTGCGATCCTCTGGGATGCCTGGGGCTATCGCTGGGAGGACATCAGCCAGAGGAGGAGGAAGCACTTCGACACGAGCCGATGGTCCAGGAGCCAGGGAGGCTGGAGGGTGCTGGGCGAGGAAGAAAAACAGGAAGGTGGTGGCAGATAAGGAAAAGACCCTGGAAGGGGAATATAGGGGAATAATGGAGGGTAGGAGGGAAATGAAGATCATGGCTTTTCCTACAGCAGACGTCGTGCTGTGAGAGGAAGCTGACGAGACAAAGGCGGCCCAGAAAAATCTTTCTCATTGCATTAGGAAACAGGTCTCAAGCCTCATGGCAAGGCAGGAACTGGGGATGGTCCAGCAGGTCTGTCTGCAGGGGTTTGTCACACACCCACGGGGTCGTACCTGGCTGGGAGACTCCAAGCACAGCCCTGTGGGAAACTGTTAATTAGCCTGTTGTGAAGCCCTGCTAATTAATCTGTTGGCGGCACGCTTCCCATCGTGGTGAGACCAAGTTACTGCCTTGTGCATGGACAGACCTAGAGAGGGAGTGTCCTGGGGGACAGGACTTGATGTGAACCCAACACCTTGCTAACCTGCTGGGAGGAAACATATCAGAGATGAGGGCTTATGTCCATGTCCCAGCTGCTTCCTGCCTCAGGGTTCCCTTTGCAAGTGTCCTGGTGTTAAATCCTACTGTGGTAGAACATAAAAACTGTGTTTCCTGACTGATTTCTTCAGGCACCATGACTTTCCTGCTGATCACTCAGCCATATGCTCTTGATATCACCTTTGAGCAGGTCTCACTTGGAAATCTTGTCCTTTTGCATAGTTTCTCCAAGACACAGCCTTTCTCCTGCACCTGCATGGATAAAATTCCAATCCAAGTGCTTACTGTCTTCCTGATTATGGCTGTAACATTTGGTGTAGCCCTCAACACAATACAGCACTGGAGGGACACCTAACCTGGTGGTCCTTCATGATCATTTCTCTACCCACAGGCTCCTAGGACTGTGCCAGGTCTGAGACCTCTTCACTGCAGGAGAGCTTGTTGGGAATATACTGATGGTCCAGGGCTTGTTTAGCTCAGTGATCACTGTTCAGCTTTAAAAGTAAGGACCTAGTAATTTAAAAGACCAACTTCTCCAGGCCTGATCAGAAAGCCTTTGCAGGGAAGAGTAGGCTGCCTTGTGGCTTGTTGGGTGGTAAAATGCCAACAATAACAAAAGTCTGGGTAACTCCACACATGAAAGTGGCAATTCCCGAAGCTGGGTCAGCTCCAGGGCTGCTCTCCAGGAGTTTCTGGGCCCAGGACTGGGTTGGTTTCCTTTGTTGAGCCACCCAAAGGGCAGCATCACTGGAAGAGAGAAGGAAACAAGTGAGAGCAGAAGCCAGTCCTCAAGGCATGGTCTGCTCCTTGCAGCAGTTTTGCTTCCTCCATAAGTGTGTAAAACAGCCAAACCCAACGCTGTTATGAAAGCTGTTGGTTTGGGAGAGCGCTTGGTTACCCATCAGCCTCCAGCTCTGCCACGGGCAGGTTGCGTGACCTCGGTCACATCACTGCACCCCCTCTCCCCTGCCTGCAATGCTGGAGATGAAGAGGGAGAAGAATAGGAGTCCACACCAGGTGGTGGTGGTGGCTGGGTTGTCCTCCCCAAAGGGGTGGAGAAGATGTTTTTCTGAATGGAAATTTGTCTTTGGGTCCCCACCTGGGTTGGTTATCGCTGCTGCTATTTTGGTCGGCAAGAAAGAGCTGAGCCCGTGCCAGAGGTGGCGGTGGCAGGGGACGGAGGGGAGCAGGGCGATGGGACAGGGTGGGGAGCCGGGGCAGCTCCTCAGCTGGAGGAGAAAACCACGAGCCCCTGCCAAGGTCTCAGCCGGTGCCAGAGATAACGAGGGTCCCCTGGAGACGGGGCTGGCCCCAGGGTGGGTGCGTGGTGGCTGAGCTAAGTGGGACCAGTGACAGGCTGCGCATGAGGGCCGATAAGAGCCAGGAAGTGGTAGCCAAACTCCCACGGTCTCCTCAGGCACAGTTGGGCACCCTGGGGACCGGCAAAAGGAGAGGCAAGCCGGGGGGGCTCCCCCTGGAGACACCCCGATGGATGGCTTTGTGCTGCCCCACTCATGGGGGCTGTGTGACCTCCAGTCAATCCATCTTCTCCGGGGATGGCGGGTGGGGAGGGAAACAGGTTCACCCCCTCCACCACCCCCGAGAAGGAAAGTTTTAGGGTAGGAAGTGAAAATAATTTTTTTCAACCTTTTTTTTTTTAAATTTTTTTTTTAGACAGTATATACTTTTCCTGCTGAATGCTTTTGCTTTTCAGTTTGCACAAGGGGAAAAAAAAATCAGGGTCACAGGATGTTTCTGTAGGAGGTTTAATCCTGTTAAAAATCACTTTCTTCCGTATGGATGTCTCTAACAGCCCATGTCCCAAGATAGCCTTTACTACTGTAAGATATTATAAAGATAGTATTCTAAGATATTTCTAAAAAAAATCTAATAAATGTGTTTTGACACCTTGGGGCATGTCCTTCAGCTTTCCCCGAAAGCAGCTGATCTAGGTTGCCCTGGCTGCGGCAGGGGGTGCATCAGGGACCTCCTGAGGTCCCACTGAGCCTCAGTTATTCCGTATTTTCATGAGCTGTTCTCCAGCATTTGGGAGAGAGAGTTATCCTTGCTCCCATCTTACAGATGGGTAAACTGAGGCAGGAAAGCTCGCAAAGCCGTTCAGAGGCAGGAGTGGAGACCAGCTCCCCACGTGCCTGGTCACACGCAGTAGGAAAAACTCTATCTTGAAGCTGAACAAATGCCAAACCTTAAAATAAGGTTGTTTCCCACAGTAAGCCTTTACCGACCTCCTGATTGTCAGGATGCTGGCTCAGGCAGACTCAGCCTAGAAAAAAAAGCACCACCAATTTTTGGTTCAGCATTTCTGTCAATGTCTGGGAGGAGCATCCGGCACCTGGGACATTTCTGGACCAGTGCATGCACTCATCACAGAATGATACGGGGTTGGAAGGGACCTCTGGAGATCATCTAGTCCAACCCCCCTGCCAAAGCAGGTCCACCCAGAGCAGGTTGCACAGGAACATGTCCAGGTGGGGTTTGAATGTCTCCAGAGAAGGAGACTCCACCACCTCTCTGGGCAGCCTGTCCCAGGTCTCTGCCACCCTTAAAGAAGTTCCTGCTTATGTTTAGATGGAACTTCCTACGTTGAAGTTCGGGCCTGTTACCTCTTGTCCTGTCACTTGAGCACCACTGATAAAAGACTGGTCCCATCCTCCTGACACCCACCCTTTAGGTATTTATAAGCATTGATAAGACAGGCGACATCTCCTTGAAAGTAGACATTGTTGGTAGCTGTTTTACTGCGTGTCTTTATTGACAGTGGGTCTAAAGAAGATCTGCTTTAGTCCTTGGGATTTCTCAAGGAGGACAAACCATTGGGGGAAGCCTCCTCTCTGTTTTCCCCACAACTCATGCATAATTTCACTAGGAAATCAGTGCATGGTCGATTGTTAATTTGGGAGCTGTCTCCTTCCAGAAAGATATTACTGGGGTCTGCCAGTGATGCCCAGTGTGATTTTGGCAAAGCAATGACACAGACACACATCTCTCTCTCTATCACCCCTGCTTATGGAGGGAAGAGGGAACCCTGGATTCGCTCGTGGTTGTTTTGTATGAATCAGGATTGGGTCTGCAGCCTCATAACCTCCTGCTGGGTGGTAGCCTGATCCAACCCAGGATGGGTCCACAAGGATAGGCCTTAGCAGTGTATGGATGCCTTGGCTTTACCATCTGTTACACCAGTTTTTCCCAGCTAATGGAGGACCTTCCCCACACCTCTCGAAACAAGCATGTCTGTGTACTCACTGCCCTGTGGGGAAAAGAAAAGGAGGGGAAAGGAGAAAGGAAACATCTTCTAAGTCCCCCATCCACCACTTTTGGTGCCCTCCAGATGTTCACTGATACCTCCTGAGCTCAAAGGACAGTCCCAGGCACAGGGAGCAGAGCTGCCAGCCCAGGTGATGTGACCCTTGGGGACAGCTCACATAGACACGTGAGCATGGCAGGTTGAAAAATATTATCTTTTCAAGGAAACAGGATTGCTCTTTTGCTATACACGAGAGTTGGCTTCTTTCTGTTCCTGATGGCGTGTGGTGGTCTGTCCTCCGATATATTCCAATCTGGTTCCTAGTTCCTTGTGCCGTTGTGCCTTGGTCCATGCAAGTTGGTCCATGCTTCACCTATGTTATACAGCCCATGACCCCAGCAGTAGGGCCCTTACCTCCAGTAACATTAGCTCACCTTCCTTCCCTGGTGCAGATACCACCCTTTCAGAGCAGGTTCTCCCCACTTTGGTGACCTACAAGCTGTGAAGACAGAGAACAGCAAAGAGATGGGCAAGGAACACCTGGGCAAGGAAAGTACTGGAGGTGTCTCTCTGCCAGACTGCCACCCCTGCAGTCCAGCTGTACTGCTTATCTGCTGGATGATCAGGTTTGGAAGACCTTCTGGGTTCCCAGGGGAAACTCTTCAGCCTTTCAGTTGCCTGGATGGTGAAAGGGCAACCTGGGAAAAGTTTTCTGTTCTCAGGAGCAGCACAGCATGGACATGGATGGATCGTGCTTATGTACAGGTAAGAAAATGTCCAAAAAGCAAGGCACCTTCTCCTTCCCCACCCCACAGGACGATATTTGTTGGCCTCATAACACCACCTTCCTTCACAAATCTCATTTATTGGTCTAAGGATGGCCACTGCCCTCATGAGAGTGTTACTGCTGCAGACAGACTCACCCATGAGAAACCCGCTTGTCTCTGTCCCATGCTCAAGTCACAGAGGGTCTCCACACATATTTCGAGATTCAGTTTTATGTCAGGATGGTCCAGTTGGTGGCTTGGGGACTGGAAATGGCTGGTGGGATGATTCTGCCTATCTCTGAAGGCATTTTGAAAGTTTTCACCACGTGACTCTGGTGAGTGACAGGGTTGTTGTGGGGGCTGATAACTGGATTAGCTTGAGCCAAAATTGCTTCTGCCTACGCTCAGCAGGACCTTGGTTCATCCACCACTGTGTCAGCTCACTAAATGCAAGGAACCGTCTTCCAGCCTGTGCTTAACTCACTGCAGTCACTCACACACCCCCAGGGGACTCTGCTAATGAACTGTGCTTGAAGACCTTCATCTCCCAGCAGATAGCAGCTCCCCAAGGAACGGACAGCCTGGGAGTGACGACGCTGGTGGTGAAACCTCCCATCGATCACAGAAGCACGGCTGCCGCCTCTCCACAGCAGCTACCAGAAGTAATCACATCACCGAGCAGACAAAACACACACATTTTTCCCCTCTCATGAACTTCCATGCATTTTCTCTCCCATGTGCTCAGCGGCAGGAGATGCCTGGTGCTCAGATAGGGTTGCCCCTTGGCTGTGGACCATACATTGAAAGATTGTATTGTCATCCAGCCCCATCCTGGGAAACACCAACCTGGAGAGTCTGTAATGCCCTTAGTGGGCAAATCCGTAACTTTCCTCTTTCGGGAGATAAACTTGTTCACATGCCAGGAAGTGGGACCTCAGCTTCACCTCTGCCTTCAGAGGTGGCTCCTTTGGGCAATTATCTCCCCATGGTCCCATTGCCAAACTTCTCACCTTGAAGCAAACCCAGGGAAGCGTTGTCTTGGTCTTTCCTTGTAAGTATCAGTTTGGTGGGAGAGGTTTTTTAATCTTTTTTTTTTTTTTTTTTAATCCCAGGAACCATGTTTTTTTTGAGGTGGTTGCTTTAGAGAGCTGCTACGGGCCAAGCAGAAATCCAAAGCTTGGGAGGAAAGGGATTAATGGCAAATTTAGGATATGCTTGATCTTGCCTACTGTGGAATAAATCTAATGGTTTCCAGAGCACACGTAGAGACCCCCTGAAATCACACCTGTTTCCTCAGCTCCATGTCCTGCAGACCTGGGACATATTACCATTGCAAGTACTGCCAACTCCAGACCTCTATTAGAAGACTCACCAAAGCTTGTAGTTCCCTAAATCCTTCCCATCACCTGGCTGCAGGTTTGGTTTGGTCCCCACAGCTCCTGTAGCTGTACAAACTTCGCTGTATCCTGGTGCCCCAGGACCATGGCATCTGGTCCTTCAGGCTGGGGATGGGCTGCCAGGCTTGAAGAGCCATGTTTTACTTCTGCTCCCTCTGTCTTCTCCTGACGAAGACTTAGAAAGCCAAGTTTCAGGTTCTGCTCTGCAAAACAGGGTTGTGGGCCAAGACTTTGCCTGCCCAGGGCTTTATAAAAGTGACCACTGCAAAAACCCAGCAAGACTCAATGTGCAGTTGACAACTGCAGCTACAGTGATGGGGTCCTGGTTGCTCTGTCCCTGTCTGATACAGCTGAGCTTTTTACTGTATTAATATCTTTCCTGCCAGCTGGAGCTTCCTTCCCCCAGTCCTGGGAAGGATCAGTCTGACACCAAGGAGGGGTCATACCCCTTGGGGTCTTGCTAGTCCAGCCAAAATCCTTGCAGAAGGTCTTTCCATTTGTATGTACACCCATATGAATTAAGAGACGTGTTTTCAGGAAGAGTGTTTTCGGATCTTACCCAAGGAATTTAGGACTGTGTCTACTAGGCCAGGAGACCATAGGTCTGACACAACTGTTTTGCCAACACATTCCTCAAAAAAAACCCCATTTTTCCTCTCTTTTGCAGAGTGGGGGAGCACGGGGTGCTTGAAGGATGGAGTGGGTGGGTCTTCATGACCGTGCACCTTCCCTCCTTCCCCCGTCCTCCTCACCACCCTCCCCAGCCCCTTCCCCTCTTCTCAGCAGCGATAAGCTCGCCAATGGAAAAAATGCTGTCACGCATATCTCACTTCCAGTGTGTAGGAGTTGCTGATAGCGGCACGAAGATCTGGACAATAAAGTCTCCTGACAGCTTTTGTGTCCATCCCAGGCGCAGGGACCTAGTTCTGGAGGAAGGGCTGAGTTCTGACAGGGCTTGGGGACGGGTCCTGCAAGTGGTGGCCCTAGGAGGAGGATGGAGAGGAGAAAGGGGTCCTTTACCCCTCTTTATCTGGGGTGCAAAGCCTTTCTCCAAATTTATCATCACCTCTTGTCCACGGGGCGTCTCCAAACCAAGAGACACAAACTTTTGGCTGTAGGTGGCTTTGCTGGCGTGATGGGGAGCAGCTCGGCAGCTGCTCGCTGCGGTGTTTGTTTTGGACCATCCCCACCGGCCAACACTCCCTCCTTGGGGAGAGGGGGGCTGCGTTGCTCCAGCACCACTGTTCTTCCGTGTGGGGCTGCCAAAAGAGCCCACAGCACCTTGCCAGGAGGGTGAAGTCATTTATTTACGCCTAGAAAAAAATGTACTTTATTACACAGCCTCTGAGATGTTAGGGCTGAGCAACTGCCAGGCTTTCACTCTGACACGGACAGCCGAGGTCAGCACAGGGCGGTCCCAGTGGTTGCATCTTTTCTTAGTCCCCTTATAGGGGTGTATAAACAGGACATTGATTTATTCACGTGAAAAAAGTGCCAAGATTTTGCTGGCAGAGGTTCATTTGACTGACAGAAGTGTCTCCACGGTGGTGGGTCATCCTGGGCTCCCTTCATCATCCGTGGAGATAAGAAAACCCTCGTAAAACAGAATTTCTTGCCACACAGAGGCGGTTCCTCCAGCTCTCAAGGGAGCTGTGGAGACCAAGGAGATGGAGACCTTTGCTTCATAGATGTTCAAATCACTTACCCAAGACAAAGGGTTGGCTCTGCCTGAGGCGAGAGGAGCCCTTCTGAAACAGGGCTTAGGTGTGAAAGAGTCCCTGAAGGTGACCCTGATTTTATACCACTCTTAGTTTTTCAGTATCTGTTTTCTCACTGTAATTACAACAAGTGAGAATGATTTTTACATAAAATTTTATTTTTTCCAAGCAAAAAAAAAAAAAATAATCAATTTTATGAATTTTCCAGCTAGAAAGAGAACCACTCATTGTTCACATTTCTGTCCCATGCCTTGGGGGCTGTTGTCCCTGTCTCCAAAGTCTTCATTTTCCTCTAGAGCACAGGTTTCCAAAATGGGGTGTGAGCAAGACAATCCATTGGAGTGGGAGAGGAAAATATTCTTTATAATATTAATAAATAACATAAAACAAAAATACTAAAAGACCACTGCTGTAGGGAACTGTTTCTCTCCTTGGGCTGCAGCTCCTGTGTCCCACAAGGCTTTTCACTCCTGAGGGCTGTGCTGTAGGAGATAGGAAGCACAGTTTCTTTCTAGGTTTAGAGAAAAATATTTCATTCTTTTGTGATGAAACCACTTTTCTTGAGTGAGAGAGGAAAAGAGGGGGTGGCATTAAGAGTTATTGCTGTTTTATGGAGAATTAAGGTTTTCCCATTCGAAGTTGGGGAAAAATTGGCAAAAACACTTAGGGGAGGATCGATGTTCTATCTCAATATAATTTCCATGGTAAATTTGTAGTCAGCCCTGCTTGAGATCACTCCCGACCCTAAGCTTTGGCTAAAGAGCAGATGGATTCACCTCCCTCCCTCTGCCCTGGCCCCCTCCTTTGATGGCAAGGGGGAATCTTTTAACCCTTTCCAGATGGTCACGCAGGATTTTCCAGGTTGCCTGCCTGGGATGAGAGAGGTTAAACTCTCCCAGGACTTAGCAGGAGCAAAGCTGGGTGACAGCATCACCCTTGACTCCGACAGCATCGCCCTTGACTCTGTCTGGGCTGCGGCACAGAGGTGCTTTCTTCTCCTCCGCGGCGGCTGATAGCCGGCTCCATCCTGCTGGGAGCAATTTCCCTCTGCAGCTCCTGCCAAGGAGCACACACACACACAGAGGTCTATCCATGCGCACACCCAGGCGTCAATGCTTCTCACAAGGCTCACATTCAGGGGGCTCCCCACCTCCTTTCCCCCCGCGACTCCCGGCAGCCTGTTCCCGAGATGTCATCCTGCCCCTGATAAGGCGCAGAGGCGGCTGCGAAAGGAAGGCTCCCAGTTGCTCCCGGCGCCAGGCAGGGTAGAGGCAGACATGTCTAACCCTTGCCTCCTCCGGCAGTGGCCAAAAACAGATGACATCACCCCCTTGTCCCCTGTCCCCCCCTCCCCAACATCCCTATCAGACCAACGGAGAGGCGTGTGCATAGAGGAGCAAGAAGGAAGAGGGAAGGCAGGGGGGAGGAGGTGGGGGAAAAGGAGGGAAGATGAAGGTTGGAGCTGGAAGTTGGTTACTTTGGCAAAAAGACAAAGTTCTGCACAACTTCACCGGCCAGACTTCAAAAAGGTGGAAAAACTGGAGGCTCGTTTCTGGCAGGTCTTGTTATCAAGGGGAGCCTTATCTGCTCGATGGGACTGATGGCTCATGCGAGCCGGAGTGGCTGGTAACCTCTGGCTGAGCTTTCTGAGGCCCCCAAGAAGCTGGACTGTCACTCAACAGAGAGGAGAAGCATTCAGGAGAGATGGACTATGTGAAGGCATTGCCTCCATGTTTGCAGGCTGCAGAGCGAGTGGAGCAAGGACACGGGTATCTCCAACCCAGGAGCGCATAGGAGCCCAGTCCCTCACTGGTTTAATTTGTGGTGGTAGAAGAGCAGGGGAATCCCTGCTCAGAGTCCAGACAGAGATGGGACAGATCTCCATTGGGTCTCAACTGGCACAGTTGAATCAGTGGTTTTACTGGTTTCCCTCTGTTTCCTCCAGGACAAGACTGGTTCCTCTGGGGTAGATAGTGGGTTTAGGTTAAAGCCAGGTGTGTAGCTGGATGTTTTGCCACCCAAGGAAGCTTCTGGGTGGCAGTTTTGGCCAACTCCTTGCTTGCATGTCCCAGATATCACACTGGGTGTTTTCCAGAGATCAACCTTCCAGCTTTTTTCTCATGGAGAGTTTCATATCCCTTCGTGCCCTCTCTCTCCTCACACCTCCAAGTCATCTCTATTCCTTGCTCACCCTACATCACCTCCTTTCCTAGGTGTGGACCTGCTCCTGGGGTCCTGCTCAAGAGTACATCATGGTGGGCAATTCCCCTTCCTTCTTAGCACCACAGTCAACAGTGTTTACTCCCTGGTGAGGTGTTGCTGTAAACAAACATGGCTTTGGCCCATTCCCACTTGTAATTCCACCCAATAGATCAGCAGATGCAGCAAATGAGGCGGTGATGCCCCTCGTGATGTTGTAATATGGTCTAAAATACAAGAGTTTATTCTCTTTCACTTCTCAAAACACTTTTTTCCTTTTCCTTTTCCTTTTCCTTTTCCTTTTCCTTTTCCTTTTCCTTTTCCTTTTCCTTTTCCTTTTCCTTCCTTTCTCCTTCCCTTCCCCTTCCCTTTCCCTTCCCTTTCCTTACTCTTCCTCTTCCCCTTCCCCATGGGAATGGGATTTCTCCATCTCACCACCTTTACCTCATCTCAGAGGTGGGTAACCTGAGCCATCCACCCAGTTTCTCCTTGTTGTTGTTGTTACGGGGAGGAAGAGGCACTTCTAGAAAGCAAATCATACCTCTGTCTTGGATCCATCCCCTTGAAGAAGATGGATCTTGCTGTGGTCTCTTCTGTAGATAGGTAGAGCAAGAGGTAGAGGTTGATAAAGGCTATGACAGAGATGGAGGTATGGTCTAGAAGAGAGGCTTCATAACTGCTTGGACAAGCCCAGCAGATCCTTCTCTGGCTGCCACTGTGGAAAGGTACAGATATCCCCTTGGTCCTGTGACACATCTGACAGCCTTGTGCAGATCAAGTGCACAAGTGATCACAAGTGTCTCTGAATGTGGGCAAGTGCATCAAACCCTAAGCGTTAGGCTGGATGGTCTATCTCAGAGGGAAACACGGCTGCACTCTGGACCCGGAAGGATGTATAAAACCAACAGGTTTATTGGTGATGGACAAACCAAGCTGTGGGTGTAGGCACAGAGGTGTCTGAGAGCAGATCCTATCTACAGTTGTGGTTGCAGGGTTGCTGGGCTGGTGATCCTGGGGCACTGGGATCCATCCCAGTGTGGTCACTCTCATCGGCAGCAGCGCAGGCGGCCGTTGCTGCAGGTCCCTTCCCAGCGCTCCATGTGGAAGCAAAGCCTCCGGCAGTGACCGTGGTTGCTTCTGCACTGCTGGCTGTCTGAAAGGCCTCTTGCTGCAGGGGAAAAAAGGGATGGGAGACCTTCTTAAGGGACTTGGGAACCCACCCGGAGCCCTGATGGTGTCACTGGCTGAGCAATTAAAGGCTTGCAACGGGGAAATTCAGCTGGCTTCGTGGTGAAGGTCAGAGGTGCTTGGGAGGAGCATCTCCCTCCAGCAAATGCTGGGAGTCTCTTAGCCACCAGTTTATGTGACGTGATCAGCTTTGGTTTGGCTAAGTTAGGTTAGATGAGTTAGGTGAGGTAGATCCATTGGGCAACATCAAAAGCAGAAAAGTGTCTTTTTGGAACAGATATTTTATCTATTGTTTTGTTTGGTTGGGGCATTTTTTGTGATTGTTGGTTTCTTGGTGTTCCAGTGTTTTTGGTTTGTTTAAGTCTTCCTGTTTTGATAAAAAGGGTGTGTACTGCTTCTCTACACACAGCAGGAACATCAAGTTTGGGGGCTTGGGAGTGACACACTGATGAGTATCCACCACCAGTGGAGTGGACAAACCCTTCTCTCCCCTCCCTTTTTCCCTAAAACTTAACTAAAAGAGAGCACAAACAGGCTAATCAAGTAAATCTCCTCTTCGTGGTTATCAGGTTTGTTTTTTGTGAAAGTTATATACCACCATAGACCTAGTAACACCATAGTGACCTTATTCCTAACATACATATACAAGCAGCCAGTGAAAAAGCCCAGCCAAGAAAGACTTTTCTATTAAACAGAATCCCAGAAGAAAACAGACAGACAAAAAAAAATTAACTGGCAGTCTTCCCCCCCAACTTTTTCCCCTGGACAATGCTTTTTGATTTCATGGGGTTCTCCTTTTTTTATGGAGGATGAGGCTTGTATCCTGGTCAGGAGCAGAGCTCAGGCTTCTGTCTCAGGCTCAGCACTTCTGGGTGGGTTTTGAGGGGATGGAGAGGAGGGGTCATAGAGTCTGTGAACTGGAAACACCTGCATCCAGGAAATTCATAGAGACCATGTTGGAAGAAATTTGTTCTTTGGAAGCAAGAGCCATACTAGCCTTGACTTGACTTGGCTTGACTTGAAGACCCTGACTTGCCCTTCCCTAGCTTGAGGTAGGAACCTAACTTTTCTCTTTCCACAGTCCTGCAGAAACCCCCATGAGTATTTTGTCCTTACCGGGAACATCCTGGAGGAGGAGAATGACAATGACTGCAAAGAGCAGCTGGAAGATCCGCATAGCTGAAGGTGGGTGGGGGTTCCACCACAAGGAGGAGTGAAGGGGCCGTAAAGAGATGGAGAAGAGGGAAATCCTGGATTTATAGTGCCCGGGGGTTGTGTAACGCTCCTGGAGTGGGGGGAACTTTGTCAATCACAGATGCATTTCAACATGACAGCAAACAGTTGCACTGGGATGTGCCCGCTCTTGAACGTGTTACAGGGGGGGGAAAAAAACAACAGAGAAAAAACAAAGAAAAAAAATAATAAAAGAAAGGCAGGGTTTTGTCAACAAATTGCACTGAACACTGGGGAGTCTGCTACTGCTTGCTGCTGGAGACAGGACATTGGGGCTGACCCAGCCTGGCTCTTCTTGTGTTTGTAGACTCGAGCATGTGATGTTAAAATCCTGTCCAAGTGTTTGTTAAAATCCCATCCAAGCTTTTTTTTTCTTTTTGTGTGTTTCCAGCTCCCAGTCTCTGTGTTTAGCATTGACACAGTCAAGCATGAAAAAATCCAGTCTCCTCCTCAGCAGTCCCCAACACACACAAAATTGGCTTGAAAATCATGGGATCCTTAAAAACCAAAGGTCTGTTTGCATTTCCCAACTTCTGACCTGTGAAGAGACAGTTTGCCAAGGTTTTGTTTACAACTGCCAAGAAAAATGGTAATTTAGCATCTTATTCATTTATGCACTTATTAAATGGGAAAGCTGGGATAGCTCCCTGTGATTATCGGGAGTGGGAGCTTTAGGAAAGCTTGTGTATTACAGCTCTCCCAGGAATGCTGGCAGGCTCCCTGGTTTGTACTAGTTCTCCAGGTCTGTTCCAGGAAATCAGTAGAGGTGGGACCTGAGTTGCAACTTGGGAAAACAACGCAAAGCAAATAACGAGCAGAAATCACCCCCAACCAACAACAAATAGAGGAAGAGGAAATAGAAATTCCATAAAGGTTTCTTTTTACAGCAGCGATGCAGTAGAGGGCATCACCAAGTCTTCCCTTTTCCCTTTATAAGTCACCTTGATGGCTTTTTATTTGCAAGCTGGGTGCCAAGTAGTGCTGGAAAAATGTAAAACCGATGGCCTTCAGGCTGCTTGAACAGAGCAAGGGTCACCTTCATCAAACAGTGCAGATAAGGGACCCTTCACCAGCTGGACTCTGGATCACAGGGCACCGAGCATTTAAACAGGGTGTCGTGCGAATTGGCCACATGCAACCTGGGGAAAGACAATGGTTCTGTGACCTTGTCTGAGGAAGGAATGGTTGCAAGGATGCTTGTAGAGCCTCTCTAGAAGTGTTGGTGTTTTGGATATCTGGTGGTACTGCTTGGTGCGGTTGGTGGGAGACCATCACCCACCACGTGTACCTCTGAGGATTGACATCTCCAATGTGAGAGATGGTGTGATGGGGTCGGGGCAGGGCTTTTCTAGCAGAAATGAGACTGCAGTTCTTGAGCCACAACCTGAGCAGGGAGGAGCGTGTGGACGCTCATACGAGTGCCCTGCTCTCCATATGTGACCTGATGTGCCTGAACATGTGTGTGCGGGTGGCTTGATGTACTCTAGAGAGGAGGTTTAGCACGGAGCCAGAGCACCACATGGCCATGGTGTTCCCAGTGATGGATGGCAAAAGGCCATCTTTTATCTCTAGCTCAGCTGCTTTCCCTTGGTGGGAGCAGCACCATCTCAAAGGATAAGCTGTGTCTGGAGCTATTTGAATGCTTCAGGCTCCACAGGGGCAGGCGCAAAGGTGGTCAGGATGCATCCTCCACACCATCATGAGCCCCTGCTCTGCAGCTGAAGTGCACGGGTCAAGCTGCAGAACGTGCCTTGGGAAAGAGAGCCAAAACCAGATGATACCAACATAAACCAGATTTCCCCCAGAAATCAGAGGCAGGAAGTCTCTATCCCCTGGGCGATTGATTTGACAGCAGATGGACCTCCTCCCTCCAGTGCGGTCCCTACTCTGTGTTGGCCTCAACCTCTGGTGAGCCTACTGGGGCTGGTCCATCAGCCTCCCACCCTTCCCTGCTCTCCAACCTGCCACCAGATGGGTTTTTTCTCAGATCCCACACTGCACAAAGGCTGGTCTGTGCTCAGCGACACGCAGCACAGAAATTAGCTCTTGGGCGTCTCAGAGGTTTTGGGGCTGGGGAGGGGTCAAGTCAATCCCCATCTACCCCATGGGCTCAAATGGGAGGGCTAGGTTCACTGACTTCATCTGCCTTGGGTCGAGGACCTAAGCAGCCTGATTTTTAAAATGCATCCTGGGATAAACTTACGCCAGCAGCAGAGCAGATGAAGACAAGGGCAAATCCTTCAGTGATGTGAAAGCCTTCTGGTGCCCCTTGCCAGCTTGCGATGCTGCTTCCACCTCCCCATCCCATCATCCCACCGGTGGCTTTTTACCAAACGCTGAGCCAAGCAAGTGCTGACAGAGCCCGGGAAGAAGTTACCTGGGCTCAGTTCTGGGCCCAGCTCTGGCCCTGAAACCCATCTTGGCCGTGGGCAGGTTTTCATTATGAACCAGCTCACGGGACCATCCACCTCCTGCCTATAACAGCAGCCTTATGGGGAATTAGAGTAAGCACATTTGTGGTGTTTAGCTCAACTTTTCTCCTGCTCTCACGCTATTTTCTGGTCTGAGGAGAGAAGCTTTGCATGGCGATATCCTTCAACAGGGAGTTTCATAGGTCTGCAACTGGTTACATAAAGGAACATCTGTGTTTGTTTGTTTAAAATGTGTCTCTCACCAGTTTCCCACCAGTTCTTGTGCACGATGAGACCGTGAACAGTCAGACCCCGTTCACCCTCAGCACATTTCGGCAGACTTTCTTGATCCTTTAGACTTCCACCATATCCCCCCATAACCACTCATCACTAGTTGTGCTTTGCAAGAGACGCTTCTGGACTCAACCTCTGTCCAGAAGGCTCTGTTGTGCCTCCTGCCCACTCTCCAGGTCCCCCATGAGCCCAGGGGAAGATGTTTGAGGATAATTCCAAAACCCTATGCGTGTTTAGGCCTACAGGCATCTCATGGATGATACATATGAATGTATCCCTTAAAACACGTAAGTCTTCAAGCTCATGAGATGTCTAAGTGATCACTGGGTTTCATGGAGATCTAGCAGCCATGTCAGTTACCTGAACAGGCATCTATTAGCATTTGGGATGTTCTGGGGTACCCGAGACACCGGGCTGGTAGGTGTGATGCCAGATCTGTGTGCCCTTTTGCTGTGTCAACTGGAGGTCAGGGCCAATACGTTGGACATCTCAAAGGCATCTAGTGCCTGGTGTGTGGACCACATCACACTGGTGATATTGGTAGCCAGACTTCATGCTGGCCTTCTCCTGCACCATGCTCCACTCCACCTGTTAAACCCACTAAGCTCCTGGTCACACAGCTTGCTGCAGCTTATTTGCTGTCCTAGCGGACAAAGATTTCGTTTGATGTGGTCTGAATCTTCAAATTCCTCCTTTCTCCGGATTTTTTTTTAAATGCTGTTTTTTGGCCCACAGCAAATGGACTCAGCACACCTTGTGTCTGCCCAGCTAAGCTCTCCCTGCCAGCTCCATGGCCATATCCAGATGTCTATTACAGATTGTCCCTGGCATGTGCCCACCTCCAGACCTTGCCAAGGAGCAGTCTGGCAAAGTGCTAGTTTGATGGTATCTGGGTATCTGCTAATGTCTGAGCCTGAGACTCATGTAGTTTGGTTTACTTGTGTAGATACGGCCTCTGAATCCAGACCCATCTCCCTAACATGCCCCCAAAGCAAGGCTGTGGTCAGGCAATGATGTCTTTCACTCCACAGGAGGTAGAGAAGCACCCATGAGAGTGGGCTTCACCCCCTTATCTACTAGACAGGGGTGAAGGCAGAGCCCGGCATGCAGGTGGTTGCACTGGTTTCCATGGGATAGCTGGGGATGTGAGGAACAACCTGGATCTAAGAGACTTGCTCAAGGCTATGAGATCTCTGCTTCTCCAACCAGGATCCCATCTGACCACTGTTCTGCCCCTGATTACACAGCTCCATTACAGTGACATTTTTAGGGTGGAAGCAGAGGATTTCGTCTCTGTCTGTCTCTCTCTGCCAAACAAACACTGGCCTGTTGCCTGGGAGCAGCAAACTAATTCCAGCGAGGAGGACGTTCATACCATGCCTTGATGAACTGACCTCTCCAGTTATTCATGAGGCTTGTGCTGGTTGACAGACAGGGCATGAGGGTAGAGCTCTACGCTGGCTGTCCGTATGGCTGCAAAGACCCCAGATATACATCCCAAGGTGTCTGGATGATTTGTGGGTCTCCCTTAGAAGCTAATGTAGGTCTACTAGGGTAGTACTGAAGAGCTCTTATCTCTTAGCCTTCTGAGCTCTGTCAGGTGCAGGTAGCTGGAGTTAAGGGCTCAACCAAACCTTTCCCACAAAAATCCTCTTCCTCATTTGGCTTTCTCCCATGAGGGCAAAAACTTATTGTCTTTTCAGAGTGGACCACTAGCCTGATCTAAATTCTCACCAGCCTGCTTCTCTTAAGGGATGGTACACTTCACCTTCTCATTTCTTCTGCTATTTTGGCTTCCCCCTTTGCTTGCCTGACTACTCTACTCTACTCTACTCTACTCTACTCTACTCTACTCTACTCTACTCTACTCTACTCTCTCCCCTACTCCTACATGCAACCCTGCAGGTAAAAGGTTGGATTCAGACGAACCCCATTGACCACATCTGGGTCTACACTTTGGGAAATGGCCTCAGTCGAGCAGGACTGCTGGTCATGGGTGGAAGTCCTCTGGCAAAGGATCACACTGGGGATGACTTTTACTGAGAGCCTCAAACAATGAATACTTTTTGGCTTTTGAATATAAAGGGTTGGAAAATAGTGTTTGAGCCCTGTATGAGTGCGGTCTCATGGTGAATGAAACCACACAGGTGAACAGGTCGGTGCTGAGGGGATGGACATGGTCACTCAACCAGAGGAGTTTAGTGCTTCCTCCTCCCTGGGGTTACGGGATACACCAACCAGGGGGTAATTAATATGAGCAACATTCCCTATCATACACTTACACCAAAGCATCTCATGCTGTTGTTTAAGCACCTCCTCATGAGCTGTGCTGGTGGCTGGGTGCTCAGCCCCAGATGAGGTAGCGGGTCAAGAAACCACATCAAGAAACACTTGTGTAGGGTTGATGGACTGGAGGGTGATGTTCTCCACCTTCCACCATGTCCTTGGTGCTTTCTCTCTCCTCCCTCGGTGTCAGACCAGATGGCTGGAAGGGAAGTCATTTCATCTTATTCACCAGGCAGAGAAATCATGATCAATTTTAGTGCTTTTCTTTTTTGTTGGGTTGTGTTTTGGGTATTTTAGGTTTATCTCCAGCCAGATCAGCAAGTGAGGGAGAGTGTGACCATGCCTTTCAGCAGCAGCCTGCATTTACATTACTGCCAGTGGGACAATGTTGCCTATAAACTGTCTGAGCTTTTCCACCTTCCCTGGTTGAAATTTGGCTGCCCAACAGGTCCAAGATGTATAGGGGGCAGAAGGCCCACCAACGGGCAGGGAGATGTACAGGGTGAGCTGCAGGAGCCCACATGTTTCATTTTCTTAGTAAGCCAGGCTATAAACATGGTGGCCAAGTGTCCCCCCAGATAAGAGGCACGAATCACGAATGTTGTGGACCAACGTGAGAAATAAACTGTTTGATTTGGAAAGGCGCCTTGATTTAAAAGCCTGCCTGTGCTGTGTTCATACATCAGCACACGTCGGAGAGCCAGGCTGGATCTGGGGAGGAATTTGGCTCTGGATTCAGCCCAGTCTCTGTTTTCAGCAACGGTTCCCAAGCTGGCAGCCATCTCTGGGTAATCCGGCTCTCCTGACGGCTCATCCAAGCGCAGGGGATCTCTAGGGGAGCACTGGTGTCTCCCTGCCTGTGTTGGTGTCCTGGGCTGTGTTATGACGACCCGAGGAGAATATCTGGGTTGCTCACAGGAGAATGGAGAATGGATGAATTAATTGTTGGACCTCTGGCAACGGGTCCTGACCCTGATGAGGTCAATGGGAATTTTCCTGTTTGATTCATCACAACAAGAATTTCATCTCCCAGGGAGGACTTTTCCCTGGCTCTCACCAGCGCCTGGGTTAATTGGCATAGCTCTCTCGTGACATCATTGTTTTCTTGCTTTCACAGAAATGATTGACCCAGAGAGAAATATTTTACCTGGAAAGGGAGACTGAGAGCTAACTGACAGAGGCAGGGGAGTGTCAAAATTTCAAGCTGAAAAAACACAGAAGGGCTGAGAGTGGATCTGGACAGCTAAGGGGATTTAGACTGATGCAGCTCATAGGCAGAGAGCTGTTAGGTGCAAACAGGCTAATTGCTTTGGGATTATTGCTGGGTGATTACAGAGGAAAGGAGGAACACCAGAAACGCAGTCTGTGGATGAGGAGAGCAACCTGTCAAGGGCAATGGTACACAAGTTTCATATCCATTCCCCACCATATTTAAAACAAGCAAGCTTCCCCAAACTGGAAGAGGGGAGATTTAGATTAGATATTAGGAAGAAATTCTTTGCTGTGAGGGTGGTGAGACCCTGACCCGGGTTGCCCAGAGAAGCTGTGGCTGCCCCATCCCTGGAGGTGTTCAAGACAAGGTTGGATGGGGCTTTGAGCAACCTGGTCTGGTGGGAGATGTCCCTGCCCATGGCAGGGGTGTTGGAACTGGATGGTCTTTAAGGTTCCTTCCAACCCAAATCATTCTATTATTCTATGATTCTGTGACAAGTCTGCTGGGTTTTGCATTTTCTGGTCTAGGTGATGGCTGATAGACAGCATGTTCCTGTTATGAACCCCATGGGCAATGGGGTCTGTATGCACGTGGAGAATCCCTGCTCCTCTTCTGTTCCTTGTTTCTCCGGCCAGCCCTTCCCAGTGCCTGTAAGAACCTGGCACAGCCTGGAAACGAAGAGTAGATATGGGGGGGAGGGGGGGACTTGCCTGAGAAACACAGGCCACGCTTGCCTTTATGTCAAACCGAGTGGCTTTTGCACCAAAAGCCATGGAAAAAAGACTACCCCCATTGCAACTGTTTTCTCTTGGAAGCGAAATAAAGAGACAGAGCCACCCAGCTCTGCTGGGAAGGTGCGGGCTGCTGTGGTCACTGCTGGCCAGTGGGAGAGAGAGCATCCCACCGGCGGCAGCCTTGCTGAGTGTCAGCAGGAGTCACAGACAGGTGGTTGCTGTTCTGCTAAATGTCAGGTTTATTGCTTTCAGATAAAGGGAGAAACAATTTCTCACCTGTACACGACAGGTAACAACCAGATGCCAAAAGGGGCAATAGATAATCATCTGGGTGGTCCCAATTTCTTCTTGTCACAGTGTTTCCTAGAAAGCCACAGCAAAAGCAAAAAGCAACACGTTCAGAAATCCACGAGTGAATCTACAGGTATGTTTTCCCAGAAGAGCAACAGTCAGAGAAAGGCACAACATCTGCTTCCCAACGGCAGCTCATTCCTTGTCAGTGGAGCCTGCAGCTCTCCATGAGCTGCATTTTGCTCCTTTGGAAATCTTCAGCTCTTTGTGGTAGCGGGTGACAAAGTTTTGCAACAGAGAATGATGGGTTCAAAGCAGTAGCTAGCCAGGTATTCACCAGAAATGCAGTTTCCAAGTCGGCACAAGCCCCCTTCATGTTTACAGCGGTCTGGTCCGTAAGCATCTCCTGTACAAAGAAGCAGCAAGTTGGTGGGTAAAGTGCATGGGGTGAGTAAAATCATAGAATCACAGAATGTTGCAGGTTGGAAGGGACCTTAAAGATCATCTAATTCCAACCCACCTGCCCAGGTATACCTCCCACTAGACCAGATTGCTCAAAGCTCCATCCAGCCTGGCCTTGAACACCTCCAGGAACGGGGCAGCCACAGCTTCTCTGGGCAACCTGGGTCAGGGTCTCACCACCCTCACAGCAAAGAATTTCTTTCTAATATCTAATCTAAATCTACCCTCTTCTAGTTTGAAGCCTTTCCCCCTCGTCCTATCACTTCATGCCCCTATAAAAAGTCCCTCTCCATCTTTTTTGTAGGCTCCCTTTAGGGACTGGAAGGCCACTATTTTTACCTGGAGCTTTCTCTTCTCCAGGCTGAACCCCCCCAACTCTCTCAGCCTGTCCTCACAGCAGAGGGGCTCCAGCCCTCCCAGCATCTCCGTGGCCTCCTCTGGCCCCGCTCCAACAGCTCCATGTCTCTCTTGTGCTGAGGCCCCAGAGCTGGAGGCAGCACTGGGGGGGGTCTCCCCAGAGCGGAGCAGAGGGGCAGAATCCCCCCCCTCTCCCTGCTGGCCACGCTGCTGGGGATGCAGCCCAAAATCCCTCCTGGCATCATGTGCCTGGCTAGCAGAGCTTGTGTGGAGCCTGGGCATGCACAGCTGCGAAGAGCACACACGGGATCCCTGCCCCAAAGGACAACTTCAGACATCCGTTAAAAAAATGAAGTTTCAGAGCCAGCCTCACTCAAGGAACATTTAATCATGCTGTTGTTTGTTCAGGATGTTGGCAAAGAGCGTGCACGGGAGGTCAGAGCGGTTGTTCTCGCCCAACCAAGGAGGCAGCTGCAGCCTGAGAAAAGGCAGAAACATTTTCCCAGCGCACAGGACATGTCCTCCAGGGCTTCTCCAACCAGTCTGCTCCTAGAAAGCCAGTGAGGTGCCCCATTTTCATAGCTTCTTCCTCGCTCATTTTTTGTATTACCCCAAGGGATTAAATCATGCATTTTGACAAAGTACCTCACCCACTATCTTATCTGGAAACCTGAGGGCACCTTTCCCCCTCAGTACCTGTAGTATTTAGATTTGATTACACAATGAAGAAAAATTATTCCTCTTCCCAGATACTTCTGTTTACCACCCTTGGCCTTCCTGGTCTTACCGTGACAGGTGAGGGAGACGAAGATTAAAATGAACCAAAGGATCCCCATTGCTTTGGTCCTGCTGGAAAGTCACAGGGCTCAGCGTGAGAATTTGCAGAAGCCTCTGCGTGCTGATGGCATTCTGGATGGCATCCGGGAAGCAGGAGGGAGTAGGCAGGAGTTAATTATATTCTAGTCTCAGGAGTAACATTTGCTGCTGAGAAACCCTCTGTGTCGTTCCGACCCAGCGCTGCGGCTCCAAACAATGTTGACTTGCTTCACGTTCACTGGTTATCGGCTCCCCCGATGCCTCTCCCTGGCAGTTGGCATTTTGGACTGGTAAATTGCCAGTTACAGGCTGGTCGGTGAAAAAAGAGGCTCAGGGGAACGCTCTGCCCTTCACCTGCAGCCACCAAAGTCCCCCAGGGAGCTGATGGGTGGGAAGGTGGCAACCTGAAAGGAAAGGCTCCTGAGGAGCTGCAAGGAGGAGAACGGTGCAGGCTAGGAGTGATTCATTTTTTCATCTGAGCTCCTGTGAATATTTTCTCCGGCTGAAACCTGGGTGTGATTTTTTTCTCCTGCCAAAAAGGCAATTCCAGCTTTGGCTTGCGAGGAATTTGGGAGGCTTCATTCCTGAGCATGATGAGCACGCAGCACTGGTGGAGGACGTAGCGGGTTAAGCTCAGCAACGCACCACTTGGTGGTAATTATGTGGTAGATATGCAGCTCTTGCAGTAAAATCAGCCTGAGATATTCCACTTATTCTCTCCTGGCTGCTGCTCCTGCCTGGTCCTGCTGTTTGCTGTCCGTTCGGCTGTGTTAATAAAACTGTGCGAATACATCCTGAACTGGATAGTCAAAAGATCAAGGGTGAAAATTCCCTTCTCCCTAAAAAAAATTTAGATCAGGTGCACTTGATAGAGTCAAAGTTGGCTCTCCTGGATCAGCAGGCAGGAAAAGCTTGATTTATGTCCCTTGAGATGGTTAGGTATTGGGGATTTCTGCAGACGAGACACTCTGGAAGCCTGGCACAGTACCCTGGGTCATCTCAAGGGACACCAATGTCCAACTGTGGGCAACTGAGTCTGGCCGTAAACCCAAGAAGGGAGAAAGACAGATTTTTTCTTTCTTTAGGCTCAGATGGGTTAAAATATCTTGTTCAAAGGCTGACCAGTCCTGATCTAGGGCAGTCAAGTGCTGGCCAACCCCTCATTTTCCTTCTCCACTTATTATTTTCATTACTCCATTACTCCATGGTCACCTGCTGGACAAGAAATAGGTCAAACCACCCTCTTGGAGTGGGAGCTAGTCCCTTAGGAGTAGGATTGTTCCTTTGGGTCTACAGCAAGGAGCCGGTCAGGGACCTTTACACAACTGTTTGCACATCGTAGTGTTTGGACTTGCCCCTCTGGGCTACGTGGTGGGCAAACCTGCAAGGCGGGTCTGGCAAAAGGGTTTGAAGCTGTGGACCATTCCGTGCTAGGGAGATACTGATCTCAGAGGAACAGCAGAGTCAGCAGACTGCCTGCTGCAGTCTGGTAATAATTTCTAGATGAACCTGCTCAGGTTTTGCAAAGGACAGAATTTTTCCACCTCCTCTCCCCGGGCCATTTTTGGTGATGTGTTGCTTTTTCAGTGCTTTTCCACTCCAACAGAGGGGTGTGGGTTTGATTTTTACTGATAGCCCCCTCCCAAGCACCATTGCTCCCCTCTCCTCATCCTCTTTGTGCCTTATAACTGATGATAAAACTTGGCTGGTCCCACGTGTCACTGTGTGTTTTATCCTCCTCTCCCTTTCGTGAGGGTGAGATGTACCTTCTCTTGAGCATGTAGTAGGACTTCTTGCTGCTCCTTGATATCTCTGAGACTGGAAGGTCCGTTGTAGGTCAGGACCCTTCACATGCTGCCCCACATCCTGGTCCACTCAGTAAGGATGAAGGGACACCCCCAGAGCTGAAAGAGCTTTCTTGTCTGTGGCCCATGAGTGTAATGATGTTGCCAGTGGATCTGTTCCTCTCTGTAGCCCAGTAGAGCAGCCTATGAAGACTAGGATGATAGTTAACACACTGATTTAGAGAATGACCTTTCTGAAGTATGTGGTGGGGACATGAACAAGCCATTTGCATTAGTTCAGTCCAGAGGAAAGGCTATCTCAGTTGTTGAGAAACAGGATGATGGAAGTTTTCTGCTTCAAGGGGCTTCTTGTCCTGTGTGGGAAGGGTTTGAAATCCTCCCATCCAAGGAAGGCGCACAGCTTCTTCTCCAAGGGTCATTTTTAGGTGGCTGGGAGATGAATGCCACCCCTTCTCATTTTCCTCTACAAAGAAGTCCAGCTACTCAGCCTTCAACTGGCGAAATCAGAAAGCCATCAGTCATGACTGGAAGCTGCTGAGCACATGGAGAGGATGCTCAGAAGCAAACCCTTTTTTGTCTACATTTTGAATGAAACTTCCGCAGTTAATAAATTCAAACTTACCACAAAGGGAAGCACGAACTGCATAAAATAGTTTTAAATAGATGGTTTTAGATCCATTTGCCCAGTCACACATAAAGGCTTCCCATAGATGGTACCTGTGCTCAAGTGGGTGCAGTTCATTGGTAGAAATAAGGAGGTGGGGAAGAGCAGTTGACTGGCATCCTGCTTTGGAGAATGGGAGCTGAATAGTGTAGACATGTCCTGACCATGATAGTTGGACAGCCCTTGTTTCCATCACCTTAGTAGAAGGAAAAGACATTGTCTTTCCTTCTATTAGGAAGGAAAGGTAGGAAGGAAGAAAGGAAGACAGAAAAGGGAGGGAGCTGTACTTTGGATTACAAGGGGATGTGGGTTCCAAGGATGTCACAGCAAAGTTCCTGTGGATTTCTGTGTATGAGCATAATGGAGAGACATTCTGCCCCTCTCCATTCATATACAATTATTAGACCTGTTTATTAAGTATTTATTGCCCTTGTTGTATAAAGAAACATGTCTTATATATCCTTCACATGTTGATAAAAGCAGACAACTTCACTATAACACAAGGAAGAGAACTTGTTTGTTTTCTTGTCCATATTTTTCTGTGGTTATCTGCAATTCTGTGAGGTCTTTATTACACTTCTGTGCAGCACTTCCACTTCCTGTGAGGGCAAAGTCCCACTTGTTGTTGCAGACATTTGATTTTTGGAGGTACACAGTGACCCCCCTCGTCTTGACAAGTATAGAAGTTTGATGTTGTGTCTGCAATGGAAAGGATTTTAAATCAAAACAGAAAACATTACACCACCATCTGAACAAACTCATACATGGAAAGTGTCATGAGGTTCTGGTTACTGTGTCTCCAAAAGCAAAAACACAAAGGACTATAGGACACTTCTGTAAGAAGACGAATTAGTGACACACCGACTTGGAAAAGAAACAATTGAAGGAGGGATATTGTAAAGGTATAAAGAAAGTGGATGCAGAATGTCTACATTTCATTTGCAGAACAGAAGGAGGTGGTTCTGAATAAAATTGAAGGAACAGTGCTTTTTTTTATTTAAAAAAAAAAAAATAAAATTCCAAACCTAAGGGGGGACAATCCAGTAAGGACCTTTAAGCACAAAGATGCCTAAATCTAAAAGTCCTGAGCTGCAAATTCATGAAAGCCAGGAGAATATATAATGAAAGTGTAATTATATGGTTGTGGTGTTCATTAATAGTCATTTTACACACACAGAGTAGCTGTATAGAAACATCCACTTCTGGCCACAGACAGATACAGGACGTTGGATCAGATGAACCTTAGGTCTGATTAACACGGTTGACTATGAAGCATGTATTGACTTAATGATACACGCTGACTATTGAGGAGCTCCAAAAATAAGGAAGTCCAGAACAGATTAGATCAATTTACAGGGAAGAAGTCATGTGGCACCTATTAAACACACCAATTAAACATGTATCTGTATTCTGTGGATACGGTCAGTAGTCCCCCAACAGATATATCAAGGAAGGAGAACTCTGTGTGGGCCACATTTTTATTTTATTTATTTTCATGGGCATCTGTTCTGTTGGAGATAGGACATTGGACTACGTGGTATTTGGCCAGCCCAAAATGGCAATTCTATTCCTCTGCTCCATGCGGACATCAGTGAAGGAACAGTGAGGTCCATCTTTGCAGGTGGGAGGAGACAGCTTGGACCATTTGGAGACAAAGGGAATGAGAATGTGTTTTGCTTCCTCTCCAAACATTGCCTGCCTGGGCAGGGTTTCCACACGTACCTATGCAGCAGGTTTTCTGACGCCGAGAACAAGTTCCAAATGCAACAAATGGCTCTGGGCAGGATTTTGAACGGAAGCAGTAACCATGGTATCCAACACAACGTAAGGTGTCTTTGGGCAAGCTGAGACCTACAGGGAGAATGGGATTCCCAGCTGTGCTGCAGGATCAGTCCATTTCTCATGGTCTTCCTCCTGCTGAAACCCCATAAACCCCAGTTAGGGGGCTTTACAAATACCCCCCAAACCCCAGGCAGGTTTTCCAAAAGTTTTGAGAAGCCTCATGGAACCTCACAGGCCTCCAAGGAAGGTCTTTGTATAACTAGAGAAAAAGTGCAGATCCTGATGGCAAGTTTATGGACATATCCTGGGCATACATGTTGTGCTTGTTAGGGCCAGACCAGCCTTTGGATGCTTCTAAATTATGGTACTGAAATGCTGCAGGCTGGTCATGCAAGGGACAGCATGGTGCTTGTAGACCCTGAAGTGTACCTGTGACTTAAAGATTAAAAGATGGGATCTGGCCCAGTTAACAGGGACAAGAGGTTTGCCCAGTTCCTTCCTGATCTGAAAGACTTACTCCAAGGTGGGACGTTTCATTAAGCATGAAGAAAAGCTGGGCTAAAAGCACAATCAGTAAATGAACCTGCAGCAGAAGGGCTGACGAAGAGGAACCAGCATATTCAGAGAACTTAAGCAAACTTCTCTGGTGTAATTCAATTTGAGTAATAGAAAGGAACATCTCTGCTGCTCTTCTACTGTACACAAAGGAGACTATTTATGATCCTGAGGTAAGGGGAGGCAGATGATTTCCATGGTACCGTCCTCCAGTAGTGCCACAAAGTGGCATAAAGAGACTTCAAAGAGTCATAAGGAGCCAGCACCTGGTGGTGACTTCTGTGGGAAGTTTCTGGTTTGACCCCAGTGTGGGTCTTGCCCCTTACCTGGAACAGCCTGGAGAAGGAAGAGAAGAAGAGCCATGAGGCAGGAGAAGAGCTTCATGGTGGAAGGTCTCAGTCGCAGTGTGGAGACAGGGCCACAACTCCAGAACCTTTGAGCAGGGGAGGACGGAGCGCTCTGGCATTTATAGGGCTGTGGGAACAGACATGGTTGTCCGGGGGGACCTTGGCAGTGGTGAGTGTGGTGGAATGAGTACAGCTTGACCGCTGCACACGGCTAAACCTGAACAATGACAGAGGGTCACAAAAGCAAGCTGAGAGGCAACTATATCTCCCTACCTGGCCACTGGGAAGGCTGCTTCTCAATACCAACCCACTCAGAGATCTTTATTACTTCTTAACTTCAAAGATGAAGGTGGTTGGTAATGGACCACCTGGAGAAAATTAGCGGGAAAAAAATTAGCGGGAGAAAAAGTGCCTGGGAACACCAGAAGACTGTTGATGGAGATAAGTATAGCAGAAGGTCCAAGGTGCTGTTGCAATGTTTGCAGTGTCTGTTTGTCAATGCAAATGGATGATTTTTTTGCATCATTTCCCTCTCTGAACCAACTAAACAACCAATTTTCTTTCTGAAAATATTAGCTGGTTGATATTATGCATTCCATTGAGTTGCCCAAATACATAGGTCTAATTCCTGTGAGCTGCCCTAGGGTATCCGAAGAATCTCATGGGACTGCCCAGTAAGACACGACCTCTGGGACAATGTGCATGTGACTAGAGGGGTAAATAGATGGCCGTGTGTATGGCCTAACTTATTTAAAATGGCACTGGGCACTCATGCGTGGCCAACCCATTGATGGTCAACGGTGATGGTCAGCACTAGACTCAGCTACTGAGATGTAAGCATCTACACTGGATGTGGCTGCATGGGAATGACATGTTTAATTAGTGGCTGTAGGACTCAAATCACCTTTTCAGCTACACTGAAACCTTAGGAGCCAACATACGTGCAGAAACCTACACTGTAGATACTTGTACTTACCTGGTGAAGTCCAGAGCTAAGGGTATCCTGGATGTTCCTGCATTTGTATCAGCAGGCAAATGAAAATCTCAGAATAGCTCCATATAGTCCATAGACCCATAAAACTTATTAAATCAAGTGACACGTTTATGACATGACAGCAAAGGACTCTTGATGAATCCTTGAAAACCTTGGCTATAGGATGTGATGTAGGTAGTGCAAGGGGAAGGAGAGGTCCTAAATCAAGGTAGGGTAGAAACATCTCTGGAAGTGCCTTTCCATGCCAATGGTGTGTATGTGTGAAAATTGTCTATTCTCATTTCCAGGGGAATAAAGATGTCTCTTACAGGAGAGACGGGGCAGCTTTGCAGCATCAGCTGTCTCTCTGTGGTGGTGGAAGAGGGGCAAGGAAAGCCCCTTCTTTCCCAGGAGGAGAGGTCTGTGCAGTGGATCAGCCTTGTCAAAATCCATCCACCTGCAGTGGAGGTCCACCTTACCATCCTATTGCTGTAGAGTCCCTGGTAATTGCCACTGAGGACCCTGCTAATAACCCTTCTGTCAGACCAGGGACTCTGGAAAACCACCTTCCCCTCTCAGCAGCAGATGATGAGGGACATATACAGGTACAGAGAGCTGTGTACATGATGGGCTGGCAGAGGCATCACAGAGATGTGACATCTTATAATGATGTACATGGATATTGAAGGAAACTGCATGCAGATCTTTGGATTTATGGGAGCAAGGGAAAAGGGGGTTCACCTCCTTACTGAGGTGAATCTCCCAATCTGCCTCGCACCCTGATCTCCAGGCTGCAGTTGAAAGTACAGATCTTGTCATTGACTAAGAACTAGGACTCCAGGATGTTGCACTTGATCATTTTGCTTTCAAACACCTTGGAAAATATCCAGATGGCTAGTTAACCCATTCAGGTCAAACCAGCACAGACCACAGGTCATTTCCCATCCCCACTCTTAAGTCACACAGAAAATCTGAAGAACGAAGGAGAACTTAGACCTCAGAGATAAAGTAGCAGGTTATTAAGGAAAGCTACGCAGATTAATTAAGGTTCTTCTCACATGGTTTCAGTTTGAATGGGTTGTTGTCTTACAGAAAACATATGTGTCAGTCTGAATGCATCAACCTGGACTTCTGCATAGAGCTCAGCTGGTCTCACAATGCATTTCAGTAAAAACACATGGAAATTCCCAGAAAGTCTCCCCAGGGCCAAGTCAGTATGTCCCACCTCAGTTCCTCAAATGCTAGGGCCCTACCCCAAGAACAAGGTGTTACAGCAGTCTGGAATTAACTAGGGTGGTTTGTGCTTGGGTTGTCAGGACTTCATTTCCACGGAACATACTGTATTATTGTATTATTATGCTATTTTTCTACTTAAAAAGTAAGATCATGCCATCTTAGAAGTGATCAGCACTGTGGGTTCCTGCACCTATTGCCTGAGGCCACTGTTCAACCCCCGAGTGCTCATGCTGTTCTCCTCAACAGGATCAAACGCTTTAGGGATGCCCATGAACTAGAAAGGAATATTTGTCCACTCTCTGCTCCAGGGAGTCCTGAGGAAATGATTTTTCACTCTTCTGGCTTTTCAAGGACAGTGTGACAAACAAAACAGACTTCCCCCCCCTCAAAGCACCTTTCACAGAACAAAACACATTTGTTTGCAATGTCTATGGATGAGATGCCTGTTACTCCTTAGTGCTTTCTCTTGGGAACCAGGACATCGCAGGATATAGAGCAGAGTCATACTTACAAGGAAAGGCTGAGGAACTCGGGTCTTTTTAGTCTGGAGAAAAGAAGACTGAGGGGGGATCTGATCAATGCTTATAAATACTTAAAGAGGGGGTGTCAAGAGGATGTGGCCAGTCTTTTTTCAGTGGTGTCCAGGGATAGGACAAGAGGAAATGGGCACAAACTTGAATGTGAGAAGTTCCACCCAAACATGAGGAGGAACTTCTTTCCTGTGAGGGTGGCAGAGCCCTGGAACAGGCTGCCCAGAGAGGTGGTGGAGTCTCCTTCTCTGGAGACATTCAAAACCCACCTGGACATGTTCCTGTGCAACCTGCTCTGGGTGGACCTGCTTTGGCAGGGGGGGTTGGACTAGGTGATCTCCAGAGGTCCCTTCCAAACCCATATCATTCTGTGATTCTGTGATGAGGTGCAGATTATCAGAGTTCGTAGATGTCACCAGCAGCACCCTCAGTTTTACAGGTGTACAAAGAGCAGAGGACAACTGGGATTCAAGATACAGTTTTCATATGGATCTGTCTCTTCAGTGTTTGAGTTGTGTTACAAAGAGTCATGCTGAAATGGGACCTGACAGCACAGGTTCTCCTTCAGAGCAGAAGAAACCAGTGCCGCTTACTGGAGCCTGTTTTTGTACATGATATTTATTGATGTTGTTCTGACCCAGTGGCCTCGATATCAACAATATAAACCTTCCCCTCAGTCCAAGCGCATTGTTCCCTGCCGTGCTGGTTTCTTTGTTAGTTTTTTACTTCAAATTCTCAGGCGCCATTGTGTCTCCTGGACAGCCCTGTGGCAGGAGAGCTGTTTATGTCCATTTTCAGGCACTCCGGGGAAACGGATGAAACAAAGACCTTGACAAGAAAATGTCAGCTGGCAGAGGTTCCCACTGAAGCCAAAGAGAATGTCTCAGCTCTCAGACAGGATCTGACATTGTACCTTGTCAGACTGGAGCAGAAATACAGCTTGCTAATTCTGCAAAGTTATTTTTTAAATTGCAAAAAGTAGACCTGTTCTGTTTAATGACGGATTGGAAATGTTTGCTTTTTTTTTTTTTTTTTGTCATGGGACAAATGCAGTGAAGGACAAGTGCAACACCTCAAGTGTGGTAATAACCTGGTAGAGGAGGAGTGCTTGTCCAATAGTCACACATTCAAAATCCTTCTCTATCCTTTCCAGCCATTGCACAGACAATGTTCTCACTGTCAGGCTATAAGAATTTACATGAACATGATTCCCTTTAAATTATCATAGAATCATAGAATGGTTTAGGATGGAAGGGACCTTCAAGATCATCGAGTTCCAACCCCCTGCCCTGGGCAGGGACACCTCCCACTAGATCAGGTGGCTCGAAGCCCCATCCAACCTGGCCTTGAACACTTCCAGGGATGGGGCATCCAAAACTTCTCTATTTTATCTCAGAAAAAATTATTTGGAATTGGAATGAAATTCACTTTGGTAAACGGTTTGCCTCCAGAGTCCCTGTTGCTTGGAGCAGGTCAGATCACCTCTTCTGACTCGGAGATGATCCTGTGATTGTTCAGGGAAAGTGATGCACAGAGGTGTTCACTCACAATTTTGGCCAAGGGTTGCACTATATACATTGAAGTAAAAACCATTTTTCCAGTTCTTCTTGCTCCCAGAAGCACTATAAACACTGGAACCCTTTTACCACCTAACAAAGAAGTGCTGCCTCATTCTGCCTTGATGCCTCCACATTTTATTTGCTCCTGTTTTCCCTCCTCCTCCTCTCTCAGGTTATTCCAGATAAGATACACATTTTATATGGATCACAGAAGAAATACTTACACATGGGGAAAGTTCTGCCTCCTGCCTAATGACCATCTGACCTACAGCTGGTGCTGGAGAATGTCACCAACCTTCCATATCTTTCTCATAGTCAATAGCTTCCTCATACGCAGTGTTGCAATGTTCACAGGAAAGGCCAGTTCCCAGTTCATCCAGTTTACCAGCAGACTAGTAAAGTCTGCTGGAGGCTTTTACATGCATTTCCAAGCTGGGTGTGAAAATGCAAACAACTGCAGAATTCCAGTCGGAGTTGCTTTAATCACTATTTTAGCCATTAGCATTATTAAGATGAATCACCCATGATTCAGGATCTTCTGTTTTGTGGCTTTTTGGGGAGTATGTCTCATATTAGATACATGCAAATTACAAGTGGCGTTCCCCTCACCCCACTTGAGATGTTTACAGGTTGGAGCCTGCATTGGAGCCAGTCATGTACCCAGTGTCCTTTCTGCAGTGTGATATTCTGGCAGAATCATCCAGTGCTGGCTTCTCCCTATTGACTATGAAGGGATTGCCTATCTAAGAAGATATTGACTATGAAGTGTTCACGGTGTTCAGTAGCTCTCTCCTTGTCTCCCTTCTTGAAAGATGTGAAATTTGCTTTCCAAATCCTAGTATGTGCATCTCAATTTCCTAATTCAGGAATGATCCAATGCAAAATATCCATATCTAAGCCCAAATAGTCTTCCTGCCTGGGAAGTATGTGCATTTGGGAATAACACACAGAGAAGAGACAACAGACTAGTTCAGATGGAAGGATCTCTACTGCCAACCTCCAAGAGAGGTGGGATGAAACCCATCCCAGTTGTCTAATCTAACATCATCTTCTAGTTCTTGGAGTTCTTCTCCTTGGAGTCAATGGAGACACAAAGACTTCCAGAGGAGACTTCAACCCTGTCCTGAGGTATGTGTCTAAGGCAGGTGGGATAGATGCTCTTTGGAAGATGGCTGTTGCTCTTTCAGCTGGGGAACAGAAATAAACTCTTTAGTGATCTTTCTGCTGTGTAGTAGGCCTTGCTAACCCAGCCTTCCATGCCAATATAGACTGGCCGTATATTAGCATTCCTACCCACCTCATCCAGTTGCATTAGCTAATTTAACAAAAGCCATAGCCTGAAAAATATATTGTATGGGTATCAATCCCACCAGCAGGGTCACCTCCTGTTACAGGAGCATGGGAAGCGATGAATAGGTATTTACAGGTATTTCCAGAAGATGCCTGCACCCCTGCTGCAATTGGTGGGGAATCATGAAGCAGTCATCAATATGGGATCAAAACCGGGTCAACCGATGGACTGACTTCTCCTAAAGCTGCAAAGTGTCTGGCCATAGCAGAGCCTTCCAGTGTTGCAGCAAGCTCCTCAGCCATGGGTCTGACAGCCATAGACATTTCCACTAGGCAGTTCTCACTTTGAAATCACCATGATGGCTCTTGAGAAATGTCTGCCAGGTGAAATTCTTGTAGCTCCATCCTGGAGCAGGGATATGTTGAAGAAGATATAGATCCATCTAAGTGGCAGACAGCAGTGAGGGAGAAGTTCCCACCATTGTGTGAACTGTCTGTTGTCTCCTTTCAGTAGATTCAGAAAACTATGAAACTTTCCCTGGGACTCACATCTGTTTGAGAGCGTGAGGAAGGGAGTATGCATGAGAAGGGAAGACTTCTCTTTAATCTTGAAGTTTTCAGTCAATGAGCCTGGACTAGTTCTGATTTAACCTGGGACATTAAAATTATGGGAAACAACTTCTTCTCCCAAGCATTTATACAGATTTGCATTATGGCAATGTAAATCAGCAGAATTTGACTGCCGTTGGGGTGCAGCACTCCTCGAACTAGCTGAAAACCTGACCTTATTTATAACATTGTGAAGGGTTGGAAAGGGGTATTGGGGGGAAAATGGGGTGTTCTGCTGAGAAACTTGAAAATTTCAATATTCTATCAAGCTGGTATAATACAGACATCAATATATTCTACTTTAAAATAAAAATGGATGCACAGCAAAGCCAAATGTCCAGAAATGTCTCCTGCATCTCTTCAAGACACTTCATGGCCCTAGTAGTATATCAGACATCTAACACACAAATACACCCTTGTGTGCAGACATCTACTTTAAGTGTCAAAATCTTTGAGCTGACGCCCACCCTCAGGCTGGATTCAGTTGTCTGAACATAATATCACGACAGATGTCCTGGAGCATCCAAGATATCCGCATGGGACAGAGGTCTGTGGGATTCTCAGATGCTTCTGAAGGGGTAAATAGAGCCGGGGCAGAACATTCCATATCACAACACTAAATACCTGAATTTAGGCAGCTGAATCTCTCATTATATCATGCAGTTGGAAATTAAGCAAGTAGCAGAGTGGGATAGATGAGGGGAGGTGCCACTGCGAGGACGTCAGTGAGGAGCAGGCAGCAAGTGAAGCTCCACCTGAGGCTGCACTTCTAGAAAACTGTGGGCTGATGAGGGGGAAAGTCTAACAGAGACCAGTGGGACTGAATAGAAAAAGGAAAATATAAGCTGTGGAGAAAGAACTGTATTTCCAGGAAGGAAACAAGCTGGATTTCCAGCCTCGCCCAGGGATGGAGGGTCCTTCACTGAGCAAAATGTATGGCCAGCCTGGCTTTGCAGCTTGTGGAGCCCATGAGCTGGTTCATGGCTCCCTCTTGCGGGAGGACATGCTGGCTGAGGAAAGGACAGCAAAGCCCTTCTTGCTGGCAGGGTTTGCTCAGATGGAAAGGTAGGAGCCTTTTTTCTCCATCTTCAGCACTGACAATTCACAAGGTAAATATATAACTATTATTAATATGTCTGGAGAGCAGGGATGGCTTTTTTGTTGCAGACACCAAATTTTAGGGGCTGGAGTGAGTTGCCCACACTCAGGATAAGTGTAGAACTATAACGTTAATCTTTTTCTAACTTCATATAATGTTATATAACTTTATAAAACTTTGTAACTGTGGTAATAATGGGAGCTCTATAACAAGCAGGCATCTTCCTTGTAGGCACATTCAGGTGTCTAAAGCTGCATCCCACCCCAGGAGACCTTCCCCTAGCGCTTCATGCCTTGCTAATCAATGCTACTTGTACAGTTGAAGATCAGTAACCACACGATGCCTGTTATTTCTTTTAAAAAATAAAAATCGTTTTCAAAAGCTTGAAAATGAAGGATTTCAGGAGTCTTTTCCTGAGATTTCTTTTTTTTTTTCAAGTGAAGAACGTTTCCATGTAGAAATGTATCCTACCACTATCCCAGGTGAGATTGCTGTGACTTTCTCCCTACCAATTATCCACAAATAGAAATCTAATGAATTTTCACTGAATTTTCACTGAATTTTTTTTAGAGTTGGAAGGGACCATATAGATCATCTAGTCCAACTCCCCTGCTGAAGCAGGATTGCTTAGAGAATGCTACTCAGGACTGCATCCAGGCGGGTCTTGAAAATCTCCAAAGAAGTTGGAGATTCAAGATTGAAGTTCAGTAGTGGTTTTTCTCTCCAAATGAATATTGTGTATCTCATGTGTTTGTATTCTGTACATAAATATGGGGGGAAAGTAGCTCATTGGCTGTGCAATTCAAGGAAAATCCCTTAATTGTAGCTAGATAACTGTAGCCACTGCAGAAGATAAATTCATTTATTAAATTATCAGTTATGCCATTACTCATTTGGGACCTGTAGTTTTTATTTACATTTACTAATCACTTTCTCATTTTTTATCCTCATTTCTCAAGGATTTTCTGAAATGGATTATTCTTAATAATGGTCCTTAACAAAGGATGTGGACAGGCTGCCGAGGCCACTGGGATGGCAAGGACCTGGGGCCAGTGGCGCAATGGACAACGCGCCTGACTACGGACCAGGAGATTGTAGGTTCGACTCCTGCCTGGCTCGACACTTTTAGCCTGCAAGCGGCATCTCCTGCTCCCTCTGCAAGGGAGGGCCTTCCTTCTCCTGGTTGACGTCTGTCCCACTGGGTCTTCCGCAGGATGAAAGTGCTCCGGCACTTTCAACCAAGACAACCAAGTGTCTTGCCCTGCAGGATGGAAAGAGTTCCTCCAGGCCTTATGGTGGAGTTGGACACCTTGTCTCATCACTCTCCTTTACTCCCATTGCTTACTCTTGCTTTACACTGGGAATACTGCATGCAGCTTTGAGGCCCCCAGCATAAGGATATTGGATCAATTGGAACAATTCCAGTGGATGGCCATCAAAATATTCTGGTGTTGGAGCACTCGCTGTATGAGGAGAAGTCATGGGAACTGGGTTTATTTGGCCTGGGGAAGAGGAGGTTTCAATGAGGACCTGATAGAAACCTTACAGTACCTATGAGGAGGTCATCAAGCCAGGCACTTGATAGCACTTCATGATGAGAGACAATAGGGTATAATTTAAAAGGGGAGGTTCTGGCCAAATATGAGGGAAGAGCATTGTCCTAAATGTTTTTGTCATTGATGAAAGTAAGAAGGAGAGAGGGATAAAGGGAAGGAGTGAAGAAGGGAGGGGCTGCAACCAAGGCATAGGAACAGGGCTCAGCAGGTAAGTTTTCAACTGGGGCCTGATTGGTGCCAGGGACGGTAACCGAGGCAAGAGAGACATCTCACTTGCCCCCCAGGAGACTGAGCTACAATGCCTGGCTTATAAGGGTTGGGATCAGGCCTGGGTCTCAGCCAGGAGAAGGAAGGCCCTCCCTTGCAGAGGGAGCAGGAGGTGCCTCACGCTTGCAGGCTAAAAGCGTCGAGCCAGGCAGGAGTCGAACCTACAATCTCCTGATCCGTAGTCAGGCGCGTTGTCCATTGCGCCACTGGCCCCAGGCTGTTGCTGTCCTTGTGGCCCTGGCAGCCTGCCTGCATCCTTTATTGTGTAAAACATCCTCTGCACCCATCACAAAGACACCAAAGAACATCTAATGCAACATGAAGCAGTGAGGAACATCAGCTGGACTGCCAACCGCTGACCGCAAGCTCCTTGGCCCCCTGGTCCAGCCACTTTGCTTTGTCTTGTGATTCAGCTTAGGTGCTCTGTCTCTGTGTCCTGCTACAGTGAGACGTCTGGGAGACCCCACCAGAGATCAAATCGTAGTCAAGATAAACAGTGTTCCTTGGTGTCCTCCTCACCACCGAGGAAGTAATCTCTTCAAAGAAACCTATCATGTTGGCCAAGAGTTATCTGCCCTTGGTAAATCCATGTTTCCAGTCATCATCACATCCTTCCTTCATTTGGGCATGGATTTCAGGAGTATTTATTCCCTAGTCTTCATCTGGACTCTAAGGTAAGCTGGCCATATTAGAGCTCCCCAGATCCTCCTTCTTACTCTTCTTGAAAAAATTCTCATGTTGTGCATCAGAAATATGTCTCTATTTCCATAATCCTAAACTGACTAATTGTCCTTGTTCCCCTCCCGACATCCCCTGGACTGACTGTACCCCGCCATGTTACCCTCCCAAGAAAATATTGCCTGAGGGTAAGTCCAGGTTCCTCAGGAGTGCCTGAGCATACAGTTATGGAGCTTCTCACACTGCCCTGGGGAAGACTTCACTTCCTTCACCTTCTTGATGAGGCAAACTGCTCTGGACACCTCCCATGTTATCCTCCACTCTGATCATGACCCATGAGCTCTCGACCTGGCTTAAAGGAAAGCTCTCGACATCATGTTTTCCCCCCACATCAGTTCCTGAGGTGCCCCCCTACAATGCCTTGCAGAGCCCAGACCAGCCCCCCAGAAAAGCAGGGGCAATACAGAAGGTGGCCACTGGTGCCCCAAGTCTGACCCCGGTGTGATTTGAACACACAACCTTCTGATCTGGAGTCAGACGCGCTGCCCTTGCGCCACGAGGTCAGGGTGGATGGATGTAGGTCTCTGACACAAACGCCGGCTTGGGTGGTGGGAATGTCCTCTCCACAAGGACCACACCAGGGGTGTCTCAGCCACCACAAGAGAAGGGCTATGAGAGGTGGAGAGGACAGGGCCACCCCTTGTGGAGAGGGCAGCCAAGTCTTGCCCACAGCATGGTGACCAGGCTGGAGGGTGAAAGCCCAGGATGGGATATGGCAGAGGAGCAGATGGAACAGGATGGGTCCAAGATATGTGGGGGCAGCTGAACTCAAAGCACACTCCATCCTCCTATAGGGAGGAAGGTGACCCCAGACAGGCCATATAAAATATGTGAGGGTCCCTCCTGCCACAGGGCTTGAGGTGGTGGTGATGCATCTGCCAGGCAAGTTGGGCCTCTCTCCACAGAGAGGTGGTGGGCCACCATCCCTCCTACTGCTCTAGAGACACCACACTCAGGAGCCTGTTTCTCCTGGGAGAGGCTCTGCAGGGCTGCTCTGGGCAATGGTCCTGTTTAGGTCTTCCTCTTCTGAAGTACTTTGTTTAGAGCCTTCCTTGTGGGCTTAGCAAGGCAGCTGTCAAAGATGCTCCCACTCCTCTGTCCAATGAATCAAAAGTCCCCTTCCCTCAAAGAACAGCCCATGGCCATAAAGTCCAGCATGACATTTAGGTAAGACACCCATAAGCCTTGACCTCGTGGCGCAATGGTAGCGCGTCTGACTCCAGATCAGAAGGCTGTGTGTTCAAATCACACCGGGGTCAGGATGTCCCATCCACTCTGGGGTCTCACTCTGAAATGGGCATCTCACCAGCAGCTTCTTTTTGCCCTCCCACCCGTACACCACAGCCCTGGTGAAGGGCAGTAAATGAGCCATGGCAAAGTGGTCTTTCCTTGCTGGACCAGCACTGGGAAGTATCTCAGTAGCTTCAGCCTTCTCTCATCTTACATCTATAAAGGAGACAAGATTAGCGGACATCCCAGCTGTGGCTCCGCATCTGGGTACCGCTTCTGGTCCCAATCCCCTTCCAGAGAGGCAAAGGCATCTGACTCCAGATAAGGACTTCTACAGAAAGCCCAGCCTACAATCTCCTGATCTATAGCGGGTCATGTTACCCATAGCAGCATCTTGCAAGCCTGGCACCCCATGGCAACATGTTCTTTTGTTGCTTCTTGTGGTTTTTTGCTTCCCATCTTAACACTGTGAGCTCTGAGAAACATCTAGGCCCATCTATTCCATATCCTTCTGTTAGGTAGTTGAAGGCTGGGATTACAGGCTGGAGAGGTGGGCCCAGATGAACCTCATGAAGGTTCAACAAAAGCAAGTGCAGGATTCTGCACCAGGGAAGAAACAATCCTCAGTATAAATACAGACTGGGGGATGAGGTATTAGAAAGCAGCCCTGAGGAAAGGGACTTGGGGGTGCTGATTGACGAGAAGCTGGACATGAGCAGGCAATGTGCTCTCGCAGCCCAAAAGGCCAATCACATCCTGGGCTGCATCAAAAGAAGTGTTGCCAGCAGATCCAGAGAGGTGATTCTGCCACTTTACTCTGCTCTGGTGAGACCTCACCTGGAGTACTGTGTGCAGGTCTGGAGCCCTCAATATAGAAAGGACATGGACCTGATGGAGCAGGTCCAGAGGAGGGCCACCAAAATGATCAGGGGGCTGGAGCACCTCTCCTATGAGGACAGACTGAGGGAGCTGGGGTTGTTTAGCTTGGAGAAAAGGAGGCTCCGGGGAGACCTCATAGCGGCCTTCCAGTACCTGAGGGGGGCTACAGGAAGGCTGGGGAGGGTCTGTTTACAAAGGCCTGAAGCGACAGGATGAGGGGTAATGGTTTTAAGTTGGAGAAGGGGAGATTTAGATTGGATATTAGGAAAAAGTTCTTTACCATGAGGGTGGTGGAACACTGGAACAGGTTGCCCAGGGAGGTGGTTGAGGCCCCTTCCCTTGAGATATTCAAGGTGAAGCTCGACGAGGCCCTGGGCAACCTGGTCTAGTTGGGGGTGTCCCTGCTGACTGCGGGGAGGTCGGACTAGATGACCTTTGGAGGTCCCTTCCGGCCTGGACCAATCTATGAATCTATGAATCTATGAATCTATAAGATACCATTGCATATTCTTCCTCAGGCTGAATAAAGCATATTCTTTCCACCTCACCTCACATCTCAAGTATCCAAGTCCCTCACCACCTTGGTGGCTGTCACTGGACTTGGTCCATTATGTTGGTGTCTTTTTTGTTGATTCTGTTGAAACACCTGGCTGTGGGGAACCTAAATCAAGCTGTCAGAACTAATCATCAGGATCTTTAACTCCCTACTTACTCTCTTCCTCATCCCCCATGCGTTTCTTGGTGAGATGGACAGAGGAGATGGAGAGGTGCAAAAAAAGGAGACTTGAAGCTATGGGAATGACTTTGTATGAGTTATAGCTCATTAGAAAATGAAGGGCATCAGACCATCACAAAGCTGAGCGTCACAGCTCTAGAGAACCCTGGGGATGCCCTAAACCTGACACTGCCTGGGAATCACAGCCACAGACAGAAGGCAGAAGAATCTGATGAACCAAGGAGGGCAAGGCCCTTCAGGATGCTTCCTCTGTCCCCAACCCTGTGCCAAAACACTAAGTGTAGGTCCTTCCATGACTCCCATTCTCATTTATCTGATGAAGATAGACCTACGGGCCCCTCTCCCATGCACCAAAAACTCCTGGTGTGTCAATGATGGGTTGAGTGAGCAGAGGATTCCATTGGAGGTTGTCCTCCAGATGTCGCTACCTCACTGTTGTTTTACAACCTTAACTCCCAAACCCCAAATAAGCAGGAGAAACACCCAAAAGGCTCCTGACTGTAGGTCAAATGCATGTGGCTGTGACATGGGGAAAGCGTTGCAGCTGGAATCTCTGCGTGCCAAACCCTGAACGTGCCGAGTGCATTCACTGAGCCATGATCACTGCTGAACCAGGAGAAGGTCCATGACACCACTCCTGTCTCTGTAATGTCATTTTCTGTCCCTTTGACTTGTCTGAATGGAAAGAAACTCAGATATTTCCTTTTGCAGATCTTCCACAGCTGAAAAAAAACCATATAGGACATGTTGCTAGATGCTTTTGCTGGGAGTGCTAGCACACTCTTGAAGGAATGGTATCTGGTAAGAAGTATTATTCTGGTATACTTCTGGTTAGAAGTATTATTTTCACTGCAGCCAATGGAAACAGTTTTCACATTTCATAAAAAATGCTGAGATTTACAATAATTCTCACTCTTCAACTTTTGAGACTTTTAAAAGCCCTTTTTGGTTTTATAATGCAGGAGTGACTTAAGTCACAACATAGGCAAGAGCTGGCTAATGATGAGTTTTAATCAAAGGGACAATTTACCAACCAGTAGAACTTAATGTCTCCCATGCAAGGAAAGTTGTCATAGGTCACTTAATAAACAAATTATTTAATAACCTTGAGGCTCCTTGACTTTTTCTGTTTAAAACACTCTATCTTGCATAAGCAAGGACATTTTTGAGGCCGTATCAGACAGGGAAGTGTGAGGGACAAAGGCTTAAAAATATTCCAAAGGACTGTAAATCCTTGTAACAAATGTTGTTTCAGATATATCTTTATTTTCCAATGCAAATCCACTTCTCAGAAAAAGTTGACCAGTCTTGTTGAGGTCCATTATACAAAGCAGTTTACTTTAAATATTGACATACAATGAGTTTGACCGGAGGAGGACATGAAGCCTGTGAGCACAAGCCCAACTTTCTTAAGTTGGGAGCCCTGCTCACGGCACGAGGTTGAGTCCAGCTCTGGATTTTGTGTGTCCGGTGAAAATGATTACAGAAACTTGAAATATATTTCCAGGCAATGAGGATTTTTTTCTGGCTGTGCTCACTTCTAGCATGATTCCCTGACTGCACTGGAAGCTGAAGTTTCATTTTCATTTCTCTGCACCTTGTTGACGCAAGGCTCAGTGTCTAAGTTGAGGACAAGGTCACATCCCCTCGTTAGCGATCAAGGTAAGGTCATTTTTATTCTGCTGGACCTTTTTTAAAGACAAAGATCCTCCTGTTTGTGGGGGGAGGCTAAGTCCTAGGCACTGGTACCAATAACAAGGTTTTTAGCCTCTTTTTCCCTCAGTATCTGAATCACCGATGAAGGAGCTGCTGGAGAAGTGATGGAGGAGCCTGTTAAGATCTAAATCCCAAGGTTTGTGTATCTTGTTTTCACTGATCAGGCCTGTCCCTGGTGGGTCTCATCCCTACCCCTGTTTACAACTAAGGGTCATCCCTGCCTTAGCACAGAGCAGAACGGAGGTGCCAGGGCAGTGACTGTCAGTCACCCATAGGGTGCCCCAATCTTCAACGTAGAGACAAAGCTCTGTCAGTATCTTCAACAATGGTGTGGTAAAAAGAATAAAGAGTGAAATCTCCAGGTTTGCAATTTTATTTCAGGTATTTAAAAGCTGTGCCAATTGCAAGGAACTTCATAAAATGGAGGCAGCGGGAAAATAGATGACAAAAGCAGATGAGGGAAATGCATCTAAGGAAAAATAAACCAGACCATGACACTGGACTGGCAGCTACAACTCAGAAAAGACATCTTGGCATTTGCAGACAGCAAACTTCTCAACCCTGCTGCTACAGGAGGCTGTGAAAGCAGAAGGTACCAGCAAGGTCAAAAAGATCTGGACATAGATGGCCCAACAAGGCATTGCTCTGTTGTTATGCTATAACATGAGGTCAAGACAGCCCCAGCAAGTTGCTGGGGATTATTTCTTTCCCAATGTATATTTTGGTGATAGCATGTGGCTGACATTTGTCTTTCTCTACAATCAGGAGACAGAAGTTCACTGATATCTTTAAAATCAGACCGTAAACCAGATGTGGTATGAGAGGGATTATCAGCCAAGAATCCACAAGAGAGGAATATTTTTTTTCGAATTATTTCAGGGAAAAACAACAATAAAGAGGGCTCAAAGTAATTTCTTATATCTACCTCTGCTGCAATACCCAAACCTTCAAAAAATCTTCAAATCTCTTTGTGATGCCAGCTTCAAGACCTGCCTTATAACGATTTTTTTGTAACTCTCTTTGCTATTTTTCACTTGTTTTTCCAGGTGCAGACCCAGGATATACTTCTGAGTGAATGTCAGCTTGTGTCCTTAGGAACTGGATGAATGTCAGAACAAAGTCCAAGAAGACCTAGTCAAAGCATAAGGACCACCCTTGTGAGCAGACACCAATGCTGATAGTGAGATGAAATCAAGAGTAATTTTTTTAAAATGGATCCTAATTGCCTGTCATGTTTAGCTGCATCGTTGACACAACTCTCCTTCCTGCCCTTCCTCTGGCAACCTCCATTTGACCCACTGTCACCCATCACAAGACTCCATCAGCACACAGGAAAGCATACCAAAACATCCCTGTTCGTCTTCTATCCTTCTGCCCCAACCCAATGGAAGGAGTTTGACAGGCTGAGAGAGTTGTTGTTCAGCCTGAAGAAGAGAAGGTACAGGGGAGACCTTATAGCAGCCTTCCAGTACCTAAAGGGGCCCTATAAGGGAGATGGGGAGGGACTTTTGATCAGGGAGAGGAGCCATAGGACGAGGGGGAACAGATTTAAACTGAAAGAGGGGAGATTGAGATGAGATATTAGGAAGAAATTCTTTGCTGTGGGGGTGGTGAGACCCTGGCCCAGGTTGCCCAGAGAAGCTGTGGCTGCCCCATGCCTGGAGGTGTTCAAGACAAGGTTGGATGGGGCTTTGAGCAACCTGGTCTGGTGGGAGGTGTCCCTGCCCATGGCAGGGGGTTGGAACTGGGTGATCTTTAAGGTTCCTTCCAACCCGAACCATTCTATGATTCTATGATTCCCTGATTCTAGGAGTTAGACAGAAAATAAAATCCAGATTTTAAATCCAAATATGCACCTATTCACAATCAGCTTCAGATGATCTGACTAGGCAGCTCAGAGGACTCTGCCTTGTAGGTCCTACCTAAAGAGCAGTGGTCTGTGGGGCTTGCAGGTAAAAAGGTGACGCGTTTTTGCATTGACAAGGAGTTTTCACTATATTTTTCTAATTCCTTACCAAGGCCAAACCTTTGAGCGTGCTCTTTGTACCAACACCCACAAAACCATACACAGTGCCCCTCTGAAGGGCTGGAGAAAAAGGTGAAGGGTGGGTGGAACTGTGTTTTGCAGCCCCAGCAAAGACGTGGGCGTGAAAACTGTACAGAGGACTCTTGAGAAATGCAGCCCCTAATGCTGCTAGAAAATCTTGGCCTTTCCAAAGGTCATTTGCCTGGCAGTGTCTGGCTCATTACCCAGGAGGAATCCCATCCTAGGAGGGGGAGGTTGAGGTGCTGCCATTAAGGGCATGATTTCCCAGCAAAGTCATGCACAGGGGAGCGGGAGCTATGAGCCGTGGGTGGCTCTGTGGAGACCTTTATGCAGAAGGCTGGCAGTGACCCCCTTAGCTGCTATGGGGCTGGGTCCAGAGAGATAGCAGAGGCCAGAACTGCCAGGGCTGTTCTAATAATTTAATATTCTGGATGACTAAGTTTCAGTGATTATGGCCTGGCACTTTTAAATCTGTTTGTACAGACACGGAGAAGTCAGCTGAAGGACTCTTCAGACTCTACTAACTGTATTAACTCCAGCTTTATAAGTTATAACTAGATCTTGGATGTAGCAGACACAACGGACTTGTCTATTACACATGAAAACAAGCACGTATATGCAGGTGAAGGTCAATGCCTCGCTGAACTGTCTGATATACGTGATTACAGAATCACAGAATCACAGAATCACAGAATGCTATGGGGTTGGAAGGGACCTCTGGAGATCATCTAGTCCAAACCCCTGCCAAAACAGGTCTTCCTAGAGCAGGTTACACAGGAAAGTGTCCAGGCGGGTTTTGAACATCTCCAGAGATGGAGACTCCACCACCTCTCTGGGCAGCCTCTTCCAGGGCTCTGCCACCCTCAAAGTGGAAAAGTTGCTCCTCATTTTGGCTGCAGCATTGGCAGCTTCCTACTTAACAGGAGCCAATGGAGCTCCAGTGATTTTATTTTTGATGGTGACGGTGCCAAAATCAACAGAAATCCACCCAATAGACCATAGGAGTAGACATTTTGGTGATGCACAGAGGGACGCATTTAGACCCTGCTCACTGTCTAATGAAAACACTTGTGGTGGTTTAGTTTGTCATCAAATGCACAATAATTCTTAAAAATTAAAGCTTCTGTGCTATTTTATCTGATACCACCCACACAAAAGCCTCAGCCCCTTCCAGGAAAAGCATCATCCCAGCAACATTAGTGCCGTATGACAGATCAGGAAGCTGATCATGCAGAACCAGAGAAGTACGAGTCCTTTCTCCATAACTTAGAGGAGATCGTGCCTCCCACTCTCCTTCTCAAACACTGATTATTATTCCTTCTTGCCCTTGTCTCTGCAGAGGAATCTTCCTTTTGCGCAGACTTCAGAGGCGCAGAGGACATTACATTCTCTACGCTGATTTTCAGCGTTGTCATGTAAAAGGTCTATTTAATGTTGACTCACTGTACGGATTGCAACATGAGGACACACGCAACTGACATCAAAGCAACCGAGGGTGGGTAATAATTGACTAGGTTCCCAGACCTCAGCATTGCAGCATCCCTCAACCCTATGTGCACAGAGATCCCGCAGCCTCCTCTTCTGCCCACCTCAGGTTTGTGCCTTTTCAGTGATGCTAGGAAATCTCTCATACATAAAGATTATTTAACTGCTGTACTTTTCTTCCTTTAAAAAGTGTAAGAATTTTATCTAATAGAGGACCATTCTATCTATCACAAGCATAGTGAGTCCTGATGGAAGAACAGACATAAAACGTGCCTGCCTTTGCTTTGAGCCGTGTGCACCCATTTAGCCCACGTGACGTGCCATAAAGCACTCTACTGACAAGTCCCATGTGGGAATATTTTGCACAAGTGTGTCTATTAGCGTGTCCAGAGAAGGGCAACGGAGCTGGTGAGGGGTCTGGAGCACAAGTCTTGTGAGGAGTGGCTGAAGAAGCTGGGGGTGTTCAGCCTGGAGAAAAGGAGGCTGAGGGGAGACCTTCTCGCTCCCTACAACTCCCTGAAAGGAGGGTGTAGCCAGGGGGGGTCAGTCTCTTCTCCCAAGGAACAGGCCATGGGACAAGAGGAAACAGCCTCAAGTTGCGCCAGGGGAGGTTTAGGATGGATATTAGGAATAACTTTTACACTGAAAGGGTTGTCAAGCCTTGGAAGAGGCTGCCCAGAGAAGTGGTGGAGTCACCATCCCTGGAGGTATTCAGAAGATGGATAGACATGGTGCTGAGGGACATGGGTTAGTGGTGGTTTTTGTCATTGTTAGGTTGATGGTTGTACCTGATGATCTGAGATGTCCCTCCCAACCCAGAAAATTCTATGATTCTGTGATTCTATTAGAGGATTTGTACTCATGAACGAAGCAACACCAGCCCTGATGTTCCCATTCTCATTGTGCCCTTAGCAAGACTATCCCAAAGGATACCCTGTGAGTTGGCAAGCTAGTAAACGGATGTCGCAGTGGTTGTGACACATGGATTTGCAGATTGATTGGTCTGAGCTGCTCCTTCCCTGAACTGTGAGTGATATGCCTGGGTGTCGAGAGATGTAAGATGCAATGGAGAAGCAGGTTGGATGCCACCTTCACCTGTAGCTATCCAGGCAGAGGGGCAAAGAGTCCACATCTCTTACCACCAGTCATCTGCAGTCAGCTGTGGGAGAGAAACACCCCATTTCTTACACTGCAAAGGAAAGAGCTGTAAATTTGACATTGATTTCTTACATAGAAAACCGTAAAAGAAGACTAGACAGCTACAAAAGCAGGAAAACCCAACTGTTCTTGTTCAAATTTCCCTGTGTGTGCATGGTGATGATGATAAAATGAATATAAGATCAGTCTATGTTCTTTTATCTTGTTTGCAAAGTCTTGGAAGCATCAGGGCACCACTGAAGAACATATTATCATAATTAATTAACTTATTGATGACTAATGGAAGACGAAGAACTGCAAACATAAATCACTGCATGTATTGTAAGGATTTGTGCCATAATTAGGAAAGCCAGGAGAATACTGAAGTATGTGCTAACACGAACTGGGTTTAATGAGATGTAAGCATATGCTTTCCTAAATAACTATGTGCCTATGCATTTTTAAAGGCATACTTATAGTTAAAATGGCAAAATCAAGTCCTACCAGTGCCCAAATACATGCACCCCATTAAAAATAAATTTTTCAAAAGTATAATAGTCCTTAGACTCTAAAAAATTACTCTATTAGCCATTAGCTGTTAAGTTGTGCTTAAAAGAATATCTTTGAGAAAATGTTGAGGCAAAAAATAATCAACACCATACATGGTGCTCGTTATGAACTATAATGGGAGGTAGTTTGTCATCAAGAAGGGAAGAAGAGAAGATAAACACTTGCCTTTCAGAAGACTGAGAAATCTACTTGGTCACTGGGTGCTCCTTTATCAGGATGAGGTGATGTTTGCAAAGGCTGGCCCCACTCAACAGTTCATATTTTGCTTGGATTTTTTTCCAAAAAAAAGCTTTGCTTTTGGAAAGATGTGCTGCTAGGGTGAAATTCAGCAAAATTGCATTGCAAACATCAAAACATAAATATCTATTCATACCTTACAGATTTACAAAATTGCCTGTTTGTAAATGGGGAGAAATAAAGGGAGCACCTTTCTGAGATGTTGTGTCCTTCACGATCATCTGCTGATGTACCAGGTCCTTCTTCTGCCCTCAGCTGTCGGAACACAGGTAAGGGACCTTCTAGTGTTATAAGATCCCCATGTCTTCCTGATCTCAAAGGCAAAATTAAAAGTCTTTTGAGTGTCATGTGTGTCTTCCCTTTCTCTCCTTTGCTACTAATAATCTCAGGGAATCTTTTTGTTATTTGCACTGCAGTATTTTTGTGTAAGGTTTTAAGTAAAGTCCCCCCAACACCTATTTTCTTAGAAAACCTGATTTCTCTGGAGTAGGTACCTACGACTTTGAATTCCCAGCTCATTTCTGGAAGTTAACGTTCAAAGGAGATCTCCAGGACTACTTCCTGGCCCTGACTACCACGGGCACACAGCCTCACGCCCACGTTGTCGTGTTCCAGCCCCAGGTCACTGCTGTGCTGCACAAATTGCTCTGTTCCCCGGGTGTTTTATACAAGTTTGGCCTGGTTTTGAGCAACCAGCTCGTTCCTGTCTTTGTTGTTACTGGGAGTCAAAGTCATGGAATTTTCCTGTTGCTCTGATTGACATTTTCAGGCCTGTGCTAGAAGGGATTAAAATGTTGCTCACTTTCCTAGAGGGCTGCTTTTTTGTTTTTTTTTTTTTTTCTGCAAGAAATAAGGTTGTTGAGCAAAATCTCTGGCAATTTACATCACTGAGATTTAAACAATTTGACTCTGATAGTAAATTTATTTTGTTCCACAGGTCAAAAACAGTACCATCCTAAAAGCGAGTGGAGCTTGTTCGAATACTGCATGTGATAGAAAGAGAGTAGTCACCACCTTCCCCAGTGCCACATTCTGATTTTATTTGGAGAAAATATGACTCCTCCTTGACATGAACTTCTTTAGGGAGCAATGAGTGCACAAAAACACACTTCCATTTGCAAAACATCACAAAACAATGGTCCTATCTGAATGAAAGACAGATGGAGGAAACTCACACTTCAATGGCACTTCTTCCATAAAAATAAAAGGGATTTGTTTTCTGATTTCTTCGCGTTCATGTTAAAGTCAGGTGTCTGTCTTTGTGTCAGGGTGTCCCACTGACAATTCACCCATCTTCTGAATATCTCCAGGGATGGTGACTCCACCACTGCCCTGGGCAATCTCTTCCAAGGCTTGATAACCCTTTCAGCGTAAAATTTTTTCCTAATATCCAATCTAAACCTCCCCTGATGCAACTTGAGGCTGTTTCCTCTTGTCCCATGGCCTGTTCCTTGGGAGAAGAGACCGACCCCCCTGGCTACACCCTCCTTTCAGGGAGTTGCAGAGAGCGAGAAGGTCTCCCCTCAGCCTCTTTTTCTCCAGGCTGAACACCCCCAGCTCCCTCAGCCGCTCCTCACAAGACTTGTGCTCCAGACCCCTCATCAGCTCTGTTGCCCTTCTCTGGAAACGCTCCAGCCCCTCAATGTCTTTCCTGTCGTGAGGGGCCCAAAACTGGACACAGCACTCGAGGTGGGGTCTGACCAGTGCCCAGTACAGGGGGACCATCCCTGCCCCAGTCCTGCTGGCCATGCTGTTCTTGACAGGCCAGGATGAGAGGAGTGACAAATCAGCTCTCCTCTCTATTAGAAATGGGGCAAGTTGGAGAGTTGCTGGCAAATTAAAAAAAAAAAAAAAAAAAAAAGAGGTAATTTCCAAGGCAAGGGTACAAAAAAGGACATTCTAAAGTGCTGAAAGTTTCCTGGTTAATTAGATTTTACAGGTGGAAGAGGGAAATCAGTGTTTATCTTACTGTGATTTGCTGCATACACACTTTAACTCACCTTGTTGCTACTTTTTCAGCTGCTTAAGCTTGCCTGTTAGTATGTAGATTAAACATAAACATCGGTAATGTTTTCATCCTACGAATAATTCTTAGAACAAAAATGCCATTAACTCGGAGTTAAATATAATAAAGATGGTAATAAGGAAGCAAATCACTGAGCCAGAATGCCAGAGCTAGGAACTGCAGAAACACCTGGATTTTGAGAGGGATTAACCTGTTTATTACGTGTGATGGTATCTGGGCAAAGGGAGGATTCCCTTGGGTGCAAAACTGTTGCTGCCGTTTGACATCTACAAGCCCAGGATGTCGTGAAGAAGAACCTTCAGTGCTTTTATCCACTAACGAATGCTTCTCAGAGAACTTAGAGCCATAAGCATCATGCTCTGAAGTGAAACCCTACACGATGCTGTACTTCAAGGCATTACCTCTGATGACATGGAATCAGCCTGTTCTTCCCAACCTTTTGGAGCAATATGAGGGGAAATGTCAAAAGCTGGTAAAAACGAGAGGAAGCACTCAAGGTGGGATGTAAGTGAGAATTAAAGGAGGGGGAGAGCTTTGTTGTCAGCCCTCTGCAGTGGGTGAGGATGTCCCGAAACCTGTTGAAAAAGTGACAAAGCAAAGTTACACCGTCTCAAATGTTTCCCGATGCTTTCCTCTGCCTTTGACATCATCCGCCTGGTGACAGGGATGGGGAAACAGAGACAAAATGTTATGTGCCTTGTCAGCGGGGGTGGGATCCAGGGTCACCCCTGGGACCAGGCTCCAGAGGTGGCTGACTCCCAAGCCCTCTCCCTGACCCTTCCCAGCACCCGTGTTGGAAATCAGTCTGCAAGAGCCACAGGGCTCGGTGGGGCTTGGCGGATGATGGTTGCATTATACAACTGTCTGGACACGGTCAGTGGAAAGTCACCCCTGGGGATTGCAACACGTTGGCTGCGGGTTTCATCGCGACCTGCAATAAGGGGGATAACGAGCCTGCTTTCCAGAAGGTTGGTTGCAGTTACTCATTGACAAAGCACTCAGCCGTCAAACTTGCACAATCCCGTGGGCCCTATAAGTACCAGGTGCCTTTCCCAGCCTCTTCCTCAGGCAAATTGCATCCTCTGTCGATCTTCCAGGCGATTTTCAGGGGCACACAGTCCGCAACTGCCTGGCAACCATGAGGATCCTGTACCTGCTCTTCGCTGTTGTCTTCCTCCTCTTCCAGGCTGCTCCAGGTGAGAAGCAGAGTAAATCCTACAAAGAAGGAAAGGGCTTGTAAGCAGAAGTGTGTGCAGAGGAGGAAAAAAAGCACCTGCCAACTGACAGGCAGGATATGATGCTGTTGGGATGGTGCCGTGCAGTGGATGGGTCCAAGAACATCTGTGCTCAGGGTGGCTGCCTTCCTAAAAACGCGACACATGATTTAATGCATATTTCTCAGCCAAAATTTTAGACTGGAAACTGATATTTTAATGTCTTCCCACAGGTACAGCAGATCCCCTTTTTGCTGACACTGCAGAGTGCAGGAGCCAGGGAAACTTCTGCCGTGGTGGGACGTGCCCACCCACCTTCGCTGTCTCAGGGTCCTGTCACGGGGGGCTGCTGAAATGCTGCTCAAAGTAAGTGCCGCAGGACTGAAGGGCCTGAGAGGACACTTTTTTCCTGCCATTTTATCTGCTGTTTCTTTGAATAACATGCACAACTCCATGGGGCTTGCAGGGCAGCCATTTGTGAGAAAGCCTAGATGGAGAATGAACATATATATATTTATATTTAGCACCGATGTGTGTTTAAGGAGGCAATTCGATTTGGTGGAAGTTATGTATGAGAGTGTAAGTTCAGGTGGGTCTAAATTTCCCAGAATTCAGTATTTTTCACTTTATTTTAAATTTTGATCAGGGGAAAAAAAAAGTTTTTCAAGAAATTATTAGTAAACTATTTCACAGTATTTTTACCCATCAGGTGAAACAATGTGCCTTCCCTTCCTCTCTTCTTTTAATTTCCAATGTGACCTAGAAAATTGAATTTTAAAGGGGAAAAATATTCACAGAACTCTATTTATCATTCTCTTCCCATCTCTCCTTCTTCCTGCTACTGTGCAGCTCTTAGAAAGGTGAAGAAGGGTGAAATTTTTAGTAACTGGAGACAGTTGGTTGCACATTTCACTTTTGACTTTGGAGACCACTTTCTAATAATGTCTGGAGTTTCCCTGATAGCAAGATTAATTTTTTCCTTAAGGTTTTGAAGATGCTTTCAGGAAATGCACTTCAGCTTAGTGCATTCTCCTCAGGCATTTAATTGTTATAGTAGTTTTGTTCAACTGATTACCATGTGAAGATCATTGCCATCTGCAGTAATCTTTTATCACATACACTAAATTTAGTGGTAAATTAGGAGAGATTCCTGTGTCTTTTGAGGAAAAGGATGGGTGTGATGACATAACTCATCCCAACAAGGGATGTTCAAGCAGATCCTCAGCCATTGATGAGACTGGACAGAGCCTGGTTCAAAATAAAAGGACACCTCAGATCCATATTTTCTGAATTTTCCAGAACGACTCATCCTGTTATTTATAGAAAGGCCAGGGCGTAAAGCTTTCCAGAAACTGAAGAAAGTGTGATGAGATGGCTGTAGGGAAGAGGTTTCATAGCATTTGTTCAGCACATGGGGATTCTCAGTCAGATAGTGGCTTCAGGAAACCCCAGTTATAGCAATATTAGGACATGTTTGCTGTCAGGAGATGAAGGTGCTGAGGAAGCATCCACTTAGGAACTCAGGAAAGTAAATGGTACAGAAGCAACCTACTATTGGATGATTTTCCAAAGGAACGATGTGATCCCTCAGTCCCTGGGAATGATCATTCTCTTTCGGAAGCAATTTCTACTGTTAGCAAACAGACTAGTAGGAAGAGATGGCAGATCTCCAACACCAAATTTCTGTAAGAACATCTGTTAGGCCTGGTCAAAGGAGAATTGGGGCTGGGAAAGGAACCAGACCTCTTGAGTTTGGTTCTAGGTGTAATTTTTCTACAGAAACAGTCTTTCTCAGAAGAATGTACCTGTATGTGATCTTGATGGATGTTAATGTTCAGGATTAAAACTCTTCCTATTGAGCTGTTAGTTAGATTTTCAGCTGGGTTGATCAATACAGCAGTAGAAGTTGAAACCAACAGGGTATTCTGAGGTACTTCCAGCTGAGGATTCAACCTACTGAGTTGCTTGAAAAGAAATCTTTGAAATAATTAGACACAAAGGGTTTGATTCAGTAAGTTAAATTGAGATGTTTAGTGGCATTTGAGATGCCTTGGAGTATTTAAACCATATATACATGTCTGGCTGAGATAGCTCATGACCTGTGGGGAAACATTTTTTTTCAGAAAAGGTGACTGGTGACCAAGCAGATACTCCAGAGTTCTTCAAATGTCACTAGACATGTGTGATTCAGTAACTAAATCAAATCCCCTATCTTTATTTTGGGGTGAGCTGAATCAAAATTTTATTACTATTGGCAATATAAAAAGTTTGACAGTGACCATGGTTCTTGTGGGCTGGACGTCTGCAGACCTAGACACCCAGCACACATGGGGACCCTTCCACGGAGGCAACTAAACGTAGGTTTTTAAACCTACAGGCTGAACCCACCCTGTACTTTTACTCTGAAAGTAATTAGCAGGTATTGAGGCTTTTAGAAAATGAGTTTAGATTACACTTCAGCAAAATAACAAGACCCTTTGTATCCTTACAGGATTTTGGCAAAGTAAGAAGATAAGGCTTTCCTGGATCAGTGTCCTTGTACCAGCAACATTTCCACCGCCTTGAGGAAGTGATTTTGATGGATTCCTCCTCTATCTAAACCCTCCTGCAAATAAGCATTAAAAGAAGCTTCCAGAGGGCACGTCCTGTTAGCACACTGCTTCTGGAGATCCAGGTTTTTCCTCGCTGAAGTCACTCCCTTTTTTGCTTTTAATACTCAAGCCACTTGGGCACTTTGGCCACCTATTCCAGCCTACCTCACGGAGATGTTTGGATGTTCAATCAGTTCAAGTTCATGCAGCTCTTGGAGGATGTGAAGCAATATAAATATTATTATTTTACTCACACACAAAAATAAATGTCTTCTTAAACCAATAAGTGTGATCTTTTATTGTTACTAACAGTAATTTTCTCTGTGGTTTTGACTCGAGGCTCATCGAGTCATGCAACCTTTTTAAACAAGTAAATCTGTGCAGTCTTACGTGTTCCCAAGTGATATGGAAAAGGGAATGGTTAAAACAGCAACAAGTTTTGATGATGACACTAAAGTATTTAGGATGACAAGACTGAAGGTTGAGTGTGAAGAGCTGTATAATCAACTCTTGATAGTGAGTAACTGAATGACAAAATGGCAATCAGCAAACACCTCCAGTATTGCAAACTTTATATACATATGTACACATAATTATATATATACTCCTGACTTCATAAACATAGTGATGGGGTCTGAACTATCTCTACCCAGAAAAAAAATTTGGGGTGATACATAGACTGTTTTTGAAAACATCAGACCTGTGTTCAATAGGTGACATCACAGTAAATTAAAAGCCCTGTTTTATTCAGTAGTACAGATATAGCCCTTAGGTCTATAGTACTAACAATGCAAAACCAAGGTGTTTTCCATTGTTTCCTCCAATAGTTACAGATACACAAACAATTTCTTTTCTCCCATCACAATTAGTCATGGAGGCAAGAAGCCCATATTTTTGGAGTCATTTTCCTACATCTATCTTGAAAAGATGTCAGGGCAACACAGGGCTGATTTCATCCAGGTGCATTAGAAAAAAACCTAGGAGTTTCCCCATGGTAACTGGAGCATATTTTAAAACAATTTAATTGATCCCCATGTGTTTGAATTTGGAGCTGCATCAAGGCAAAAAAAAGAGATGCTCCTTCCTCACAACTGTAACCTTGTGGTTTGTTGGGTTTTTTATCTAAACAGTCTAAAAAGAACCAAAATCAAAACCACAAAGGAAATGCAGAAATCAAAAGGGTCAAATTAACACAGAGGTTGTACAGCATTTTATTTCCTTTTTCTGGTCTTAACTTCCCCATTAAAAGCCTGACAATGCTCATGTTTTTTTAGTCTGAAGAGAACAATGTGTCCAGATTTTCCCTGGTTTTTTTTGTTTTGTTTTGGTTTTGTTTTTGTTTTGTTTTGTTTTTTTAAATATCCTGCACAAGCTTTCTATAAGCTGTATATGTTCAAGAAAAAAATAAAATCTCTTAACTTCTTCAGCTTTGGATCTGTCAAATGAGGCTAGATCACATTCTTCTAAATCAACATCTACAATAGGACCATACTCTGTAAGAGTTAAATGACACTGAAGGGCCACATATTCCACCTACTTCTGTGGCTTCTTAGACAGAAAAGGCCTGAAGATATAGCAGTAACCCATGTTTGAAGCTGCCTCAAATAACCTGCCTGACTGGAGTATTCTTACATTTATATCAGCAATATGTCAGAATTTTCACCCCAGCAGCCACCCTCACTGCCACACATGGGTAACTTTGAGCTCATTCTCCCATTTTTGCCCCATTTCTGTGGAGCCCCTTGAGTCTCTGTCTCACCTTTGTACCCCCATGGCTCCTGAGTGGACCCTGGGGTTGGTTTCATGCGGGACGACTCACACAGCTCTCCTGTGTTGACGGCCCTAAAGGGCCTGCTTCTTTCATACTGGTTTCCTGGCTTCTCCCATGCACTCACCAGTAAGAGTTCTTCCCAAAAAGTTCCTTATCCCATGTCTGTTGAGAACTTCCCTCCTACCATTGGGTTTTTTCCCTTGGAGGGTCAGCAGGAAGGCAGCTGGAACCAAACCCCTTGATGGTGCAACTCAAGCTATGGGAGAAAAGAAACCTCTTGATTGATGTACACCTTCCAAAGCTAATGCAGGACCTCAGAAAACCTCCTCCTTGGTCACCTGAAGAATGGATCAGTTTTCAAAACTGTGATTGAGATATGGGCTTTCCAAAAACTTGCTGATCAGTGACTTCTTACCTTCACAGCTCTCATCCATGGCAGGGAGCCAGATTGGAGATGGTCCCATGGCTGACCTTGGACAGGCACTTCAATCACTAGGACTGGATTTTCCCCACTGAAACTTAGTTTCATGCATGAGCAGCCTCTATCCAGTGTTCCATCAAGGGCAACCAACATTGTGTACCTTCCACCCACTGTCATCTTCACTCTGTCTGTAAACCTCTGTGCCTCTCACTGTCATTTTTTTCCTTGCACTTAACATTGGGATAGAGGAACCCAACACCACTTCTTGCTGCCACCCTTTTATTTACTCCTAGACCATAGGACACTTTCACTAAATTAATTCTTCCCTTTTGTTCTGGAAAATTAGTTGCCCATTAGTTGTAATTAAAAGCAGGGACTCTCCTTCAGGTCCAAAAACATTTGTGCTCCTTGCCCCACAGCCCAGAAAACAAGTGATGATTTTCCAAGCTGAAAAGGCAAATAACAAACCAACAAGCCCCCTCAAGGAACAGTGAGCCAAAGAGATGAATTTGCTCTTTTGGTTTCTTCGTAAGAACAGGTCCCATACAAAATCCCCACCCACTCCTTTGCCACCAGATCAAATATTAACTCTAACAGACACCTCAAGACCAACAGCTTCCATCAAACAGCCCTACTGCTTTCTCTGCATGCTGGTAACTGTTCACCAGCATCTTCTCCTGGTGCTCAAGGAGAAGGAAGTAGTGGGGCACCTTGTCCAGGCTCCCTTTCCCCAGTGCCAAACAGACTTGCAGGGGGACTGTTATCACCCCAGATGTCTTTATCTTTCCATAGAGGGAGCCTGGACCGGGGACAAGCATTTCTGCTGCTCTTCAGCTGGAGCTGGGGGAGGGAGGTGAGGAGGATGGGGCTGTTCCCCCTTCCTTCCCTCTCCCCTGTGCTGTTTGGTTCCAAAGACCATTGAACAACGTGTGATGCCATGGGCCGACCCCAGCAGGGTTTGCTCACCAGCTTCACTCCCCAAAACAAACACTCCTTTCCCTCATGCTGCCTGGGATAGGCAGGAGGAGAATTATGCAAGGAGTAGACAAGCACATTTTCCTTCTCCTTTGAATACTGTTATTTTTGCAAGCAGCTTCACCTTAACGGCTAACGTAATGCTGGCCATGTTCTATGATCATGAAGTGCCCCTTTCTTTCCCTCTTTTTGGCCATTCTCTCTGTTCAGAATTGAAGCTGAGGGTGCATGTGGATGGGACGCCTGTCCGAGACCTTCAGTAGGTGTTTTGGGTTGTGGGGTTGCGTATATGTCCTTGCTCACAGGTCAGAAATCAGACAGGTGGTCAATGTTCCTGATGGCTTGCTTAAAAAAAAAAAATCCAGCACACACACAGATGGTGTTTTATCATAAAAGATGGACTCCTCCAACCTTCTTTTCCCACATTCAGGAGGAAAAGGGGGCCTACAGGAGCAATGGGGAGGGACTCTTTATGAGGGAGTGTAGCAATAGAATGAGGGGTAATGATTTTAAACGAAAAGAGGGGAGATTTAGATGAGATCTCAGGAGGAAATTCTTCACTGTGAGGGTGGTGAGATGCTGGCCCAGTTGCCCAGAAAAGCTGTGGATGCCCCATCCCTAGAAGTGTTCAAGACCAAGTTGGATGGTGCTTTGAGCAACCTGGTCTAGTGGGAGGTGTCCCTGCCCATGGCAGGGGGGTTGGAACTAAATGACCTTTAAGGTCCCTTCCAACCCAAACCATTCTATGATTCTATGATTCTATCTGCAGATTTCAAAGCCAGGAGGGACAATGTCCACAGCCCTTTCACCCCTACCCTGCCTCCTTCAACTGCAACCCTGCAGCTCTGATCCAAGCAAGGACTGAAGCTCTGATCCGTTCCTTCACCCAAGGAGGATGGCCTCTTGCCTCCTTGTTTCATGCAGCCTTGCAGGCCGGCTTCCCTGCCTTTGCTATGCTCACTGTGCCTGGTGGCTGCGGGGGAGGACAACCTGTCACAAGACCATGGCCAAGAGCCACGGAGCATCAGCAGATCTGCATGGTTTACAGTATTGCAGATGACAGAAACCCACCTCCCTTCTCCTCCAATCCTGTGTCCTCTTCTGGGTGCAACCCACCAGCTGGCACGGGGCATGCGAACACAGAGTTATTTGGCTGCTCAGGTCAGCTAGTGTGGTTTGGTCATTGCTCAGGTCAGGCATCTTCAAATGTCCTAGGTTGCAACATCTTCATACATCACCAGTCTCTATAGTAACAGGGCAATGAACTTGCTGTTCTTCAGACAACTGTTCCTCCGCCCCCCTAGTCATCTACACTGCTCCATCCCAGAGCCTTTATAAGTACAGGGACTGACTGTCTTCTGCCTCGATCATCAGCTTCTTGCCATCTTCAAGTATTCTCAGACCTGCAAAGGCTATCCTACTACCAGCTGGCAGCCATGAGAATCCTTTTCTTCCTCGTTGCTGTTCTTTTCTTCCTCTTCCAGGCTGCTCCAGGTAAGATAGAAAATAGATGAGACAGAAGCTAAAAAAAGGTGGATGTGCAGAGAAGTCCTTTAGAGCCCAGTGCTGAGGTTCAGGTTACCTTCGTGCTCTTGGACTCCGTGACTTTTGTATTAGAAGTCCCCTTCCCTAGTCACAGTCCTGATCTTTAAGCTATTGAATTGAAGTCCTTGATAGTCTTACTGATGGTCTCTTTCTAGCCCTATGCATCTTGTGTTCCTGTTGCATGATGACGTGATGGAAAAAAAAGATGGTGTTGTGTACTGAGTCAATTCTTAGGCTGATGCTTAAGACACAGCCCTACAATATGAGAGCTTTCTCTTCTCACATTTGCACGCACACTCCCTGACTGTATATTCTTGATTAGTAGACCTCCTATATTTTGGGAAAAAAAAAGTAGTTGTGACTGTGGGTCGTTGCCTGGACTCTATGTTGTCCACGTGCATTAGGTGGGTTTAGAGCACATGCACCATTCCAGGCTGTTTCGGAGACTTCAGAGAAGTTTTAGCTATCTCCATCCTTGCTTTTGTAGACACAAATTTATGCCTACTTCCTTAGACCAGCAAATGTCTGCCTACTCAAAGAAGAAATGTAGAACCACTTTGGCCAAAAGCAGGCACTTGTAAGAGCTTTAGCCAAAGCCTGTACTACGTTGGATTGCTTTCTTGGACTTCCCTTTTTCTGTATCACAAAGAATACTCTCTATTTAAAACAAACTGTGACCCCTGAGATGGCTGCAGGGCTGGTGTTATTCTAGTAGAGTTTCTGGGAAAAGGCAACAAGTTATTTTATATCTCTTCATAAAGACTTAGACATAGAAAAGACCCATAACACTACTGGGCTTTTTAATTCAGGGGACAAAGGAAACCAAGGTCTAATGATGTCTTTAGCATCAACTGGGTCAAACTAACGATGCAAATCCTCAAATATGTGATTTAGAGGAAAGACTTGAGAACCACTAGGGAAAATTTGTTGAAATGTGGTAGATCTAATTTAGAATAAAGCTTGCATGCCTTTAAAATCAAGGATAGAATCCAATTTGATGATGAGCGTTGATTGATCTAGGCACAGAAAGTACTAGGTGAGACAATGGCGTTTGTGCTTAGCAAGAAGTTGGGGCAGCTGATAAGGTCCTCTTCTGCCTTTTAGTGCACAGATATACGAGGGTCCAGATGATATATGAGATCCATTGTAATCATACAAAAATAACAAAATTTGAATCTCAACCTGAACTTCCCAGTGTATAAAACATTTCAGTTGGGCAAATGTTAGTCCCATTGGTTTGGCTGTGATTAAAATTTACCTTTTCTGAAGTTTTATTCCATCTGTGTTAGCCATTCCATACTTCACCTGGTAACACAGCGCACAGGTTTCCTGTGAGCATTCCGCTCCTACTCACAGTGCTCAATGCTCCCTGTGAGGAAGCTATTCAAAGTAGGAGATAGAGATTATGAGTCATAAATACGCTTTACCTCTGCTGAAACTTGAACTGAAAGTTTGAAGAAGCTCAATTAGGACATTTTCATTTGAATATCATCACTTTTGTTTCTGAGGGTAATGCAAGATCAATGTTAAAAATATATTTTTCTGTGTTTCCTTTGGCTTTTTCATATAATGTAGCATTTCTGTCTGTAACTGGATGACAAGAACATGTCTCCAGGAGGGATGCTAAGAAAGCAGACAATTTTCTTTGGGTCACTATTAATCAGGGTTTAATGGAGAGATGCTAGCATTACAGCCCACTCTTCTGGTTAGTTTGCATTTCATATGGATGTAATGACCTTAAGAAGGTCTTTAATGTGGATGTAAAGACCTTAAGAAGGTGTGGTCAGGTTACCTCAATCACAAACCAGGCACCGTGGCAGGAAACCACATACCACGTTAGGTAAATCCAATGCCTCAACTTTCCAATCCTCTGCTTTGAGAAATGAACATGAATTTTTCCCTTGGTTGTTTTTTTTTCTTTTTTTTGCAGCTTACAGCCAAGAAGCTGCTGACACCGTCGCATGCCGGCAAGGCCGGGGCTTCTGCTCATTCGTTGCATGCTCTGCTCCTATGGTTGAGACTGGGACTTGCCGCGATGGGAAGCTGAAATGCTGCAAATGGTAAGACCAATTCCTCCAGAGAAATGCTGCTGCACCAAGAGCAAACACATTTACTGGGCTTTTTCCCTCTTTGGCATGAAAGATTCCGCCTTTCCCAGCCTCCTACACCCTCCAAAACCAAAACCCAACTTTAATCATTGGGGTTTGTGTCTGGTAACAAAAAGGCAGAGCTTTGTGGTGTCAAAAATGCCAGGCTGCTTTTTGTGAAAAACCACAGGGAGATGAGCAGGAGGGACCTGGAGTTTGCGGATGAAGGAGACGTTTTCTCCATCAGGTCACTGAGACTATACCTCAGATGTGACACTAATGCAGGTGTGAGCTCACACTCAAGCCTACACCCTTCTAATATTGCTAATAGCATATCATGTATCACTAATAACTTCTTCCAGCATGAGTCTGGCACCAGGACAGAACCAGCCCGTGCTCAAACTCTGCCTCTACTAAGCAGGGTGGACACCCCTGACTTGGGATACATCTGAGGACTCCCCCTGAGTTCACACAGGCAGTACCATGGAGCTTTGCATCACCAAAAAACATGGTTACCAGCAGACAATAACCAAGCCAGGATTCATACCAGTGACACAGTTCTCCATCTGGGCTACTTTATCTGGTGCAAAGTGCCAGATATTAGACCAAAATTACCCACCCTCCAGGAATAAAACATTTTTTCTTCAGCATCAGTGAGAAAGTGTCTGCATTTTTTCTTCAGCATCAGTGAGAAAGTGTCTGCATCTATAGGAGATATCCCATCTGGGCTGATGCTGTAATATGCCATGGTCCAGCTATGCAGTTGGTGGCATTTCATACCAAGGTGCTGTAACAAATGTACCATGTTTTGGACCCCATACATCTTTCTTTTCTTTTTTTTTCTTTTTTTTTTTTTTTTAATTATTTGCATTTATCCTTAATTTAATTGAGTTTCTGTGAAACATCATGCTGAAGGATGCAAAAAAAAGTGAGAAGCCTTGTCACCTTTTTTCATAGAAAAAAAAAGGCATGGAGGCCATGGATTCCAGTGAGAAGATCAGCCACTTTGTCTTTATTCCTACAAATAATTTTTTATTTTTAAACTATACCCTGGGCAGGTATTCTGGGTTATTAGCAGCTGCAGCCAAGTAGCTGCAGTATGTGCTGAGTGATAACATCCACACTCTCCATTTCATCTGGGTCATCTTATGGCCAGAAACCCAGGCAAGCAGTCCAAATCACGAGGATCTCTGGTGGTCTTTAACTCTATGTGTTACTTTATGTCTACAGTAGTCTGAGATGGCAAGGTAGAATTGACTTTTTGGATGGAGATAGGTGGAGTAGCTAAGCACCTGTTTTTTCTTTGCAGGACACCCAGTTCCTAAAACTGAGGCCTCACTGACCACAGAGACAAGAGCTCTGGGCATCTGAGACACCTCCCATCTTTTGACATCAATGGATCCCAGCCTCGGTGCAAACCTGGGGAGTCTTTCTCACAGGGGTGAAGACCCTCAGGAGCACAAGAAGATCTGAGGAGGAGTTCTTGTACCCCGATAAAGAGATTTGCAGCTTCAATTCTAATAAAAGCAAGTCACTGTGAAACCACATTGCTGACATTTGCTTATGTATGTCAGGGTGGTTTTTGCTGTTTCTATTGTCTATAAAAATCAACCTGTAAATGAAGTTTATTTAACTAAATTAAGTTAATTTAAGTGCATGTGTCATTGAGTCCTGTTAAATCGTCCTGGGTTGCCACCATTTGGGTGGCAATGTATTTATTAATAAATCAAGAAACACTAGAGCCCATTCCTTCTGCCATCCCAGCCCGGGACACTAGGATCCTTAAACTGGTTGGAATATTTATCACTGCACTGTGCTGTCTGGAGGCAGTGGGTTGTGTGTCCATCAGCCTGGAGTCCGTGTTACCAGCTGTAGATGCATCCCCAACTTCCCTTCCCCATCCCTAACATCCCAGGGTGCTAATGCAAAGGCCAAAAGGATTTGAGACAAGGGGTGATGAAAAGCATCCATGCTCTCCATGTCACAAGCTGCTGTGGATGGTTTTAGGACCGCCATGGGCACTAGACACGGACACAGGTGCCAGGTTTCTACTTGCCTAATCACAATGGGTTTGAAGGAGTTATTCTTGACTGTTACTGATCAACTTAATAATGAACAGGACTAGGGCATTTTCCTGTCCTTACGTGGCTTGAGTTTCGTCTCCTCTTCTTGGAGAAGTTTACCACAAGGCACATGTCACGCTGACGCCCAGTGAGATGAAAGCCAGATCTTCCAGCAAAAACACGCACCGAGACAAATCCTCACAGGTACAAGGATCAGACACAAGGTTTTCTGGAGCAAGTTTATTAAATTTTATGGAGATTTATGTAGACTATGAAATACGAACATCCCAGTTGAGCATTCAGTATCTCCGGGAGACTTTGTTTTCTAGTGCTAATCACATTATTGCTAACTCTAAAATGAAAAGAAAATATTGAGTATCTGTTTTGAGGGACAGAGGAAGAACGTGCTCTGCATCCTCTCGTGAGGACAGACTTCTGCACGTTGGTGATCTGCTATCTGTGGTGGGTGTTGGTGGCTGCAATACGGTTTCAACAGAAAAGCGTTTTAGAAAAATGAGAAGTATTGGTCTTTTCTGGATGGTTCAAGAATGGCTTTGGATTTTCTTCACTAAGTTTATTTGTGGAGAAGTTTGTTTTCTTTCAGGTGTTGTTAGTGTTTTGTTGTGTGTGTCTGTGTGTGTGTGTTAAATGCATATTTTCAGGTCAAAATTCCAGATTTTCCAATGGGAAGATGCACATCCTAAATTCCAAGCTCTGCTTAACCCGTCTGAGATGACAATGTCACTAATTATACTGTAAAGAAAAAGGAAAGAAACTTTCAGATTTTGCACTTATAACCAGGAAAAGATTTTAATAAGAAGCACAGAAAGGACTGAATGAGCACTAAGAGCTGATATTCCCAGACAACTCATTAATTCTCAGCAGGATATTCATAGTCCCGCTGATGATTATTTTTAAACATTAATTGTCTTTTAATTTTATTTAATAATGAAGCCAAGTCTAAGTACCTGAAGCTTCCCTCTCTTCTTAAAATCTCTGGTGTGGAGAGGAATTTCTCTATGTACATCTGATGCTCATGCTTTGTTTTTAACATTTCTGCTATTAATATCGAACAAAGTTTAAGCAAGAGCCTCCAAAAATAAGACTAGCTACAGCATCTTACAGAAAAAAAAAAAAAAGGAACATAATATGGAATATTAGAATAATTGGGGATATTTGTTTCTGCAGTTTCAGTTACAGGCTGAACTTTAAGATTCTAGTAAGGAATTCAAGAAAAATTAAGACTTCATGGGTCTTTTTTTTCTCTAAAAGGGGAGAATTCTGGAACTGGAGAAAACATCTAACAGAACAACATGACTTTCAGGTTGTTCTTCTTCTTAGTGTGAGACCTGGCAGACTTTGCAATGCAGAACATGCAGGTTTCCTATGAACCTGACCCTGATGTCCCAGGACTCCAGAGAGTGTGCACGTTGGAAGACGTGTCCTTTGAAGCCAGCATTACTCATCATGAGCAGCTTGAACCAGCTAATGGGAACAGCAGAGAAAAGAGTTAATTTCTAGCTAATTACTTATCTCTGCCAAAGAGATTTGACTGTGATCTTTCCCATGAGGCACTCGAGCTACATCATTAATGGTACAGAGGGACCTAGTGAGGAAATCCTCAGGAAATCCTATATCTGAATGTACAGAGTCTCTGCTCCCTTCTAGGCTTGCACTAGAGGAGTTTCCCGGCTAAAGGTCAGACTGGATGTGCGAAAGTGAACAATAAACCCATTCTCCCGAGGAAACACCTGATCTTCATCCCATCCATGACTCACCACAGTCCGACAGCAAGGGACCCCTTGCTGGCAACGTCCGAAGGACCTCGTGTTGGGTAGAGGACAGTGGTCAGGGGAACAGGTTCCCCCAGCCTGTTTGCACTGCACATCGTTACTGGGTGCACGCATGAAACCTGCACACACACACAAAAAGCCAGGGTCTTGATTTTCTTTCCCAAAGACTAAGAACAAGTTAGTGTTATAGCGTGACAGCAATATTCTAGTCTGCCTGTGGGCTGGCCCCATCCGTACCATGAAATTCCTTTATTTTCCAAAGTGGGAGGGTTCAGTCCACCCAATGGACCCAGCTTTTCACTGCTAAAGTCTGCCCAACACGCTGGCAGTGCTAGCTGGCTGGGGACAAAAGGGACTAAACCCCATTTTATTTCCATTCTTATTTTAGGTTCTCCATATTCACAGTCTTCCCTCTGCTTTTCCTTTGGTTTTATGTAGCTCTTACCTGAAGAGCCTTGGAGCAGCAGGAGGAGAACAGCAACAAAAAGGGAAAAGATCTTCATGTCTGAATTCAGTGCCACTAAATAAAGCAGCCACTAAGAAAAAAAAAAAAACCCAAAACCAGAAAAAGGTAATGCATGTAATTACTCAATCCAAACACTATTTATGACTTATTTATTTATAAGCTGCAATTTGTTGATAAAAATTGCCATTTATTTGATAGTGTAAATCTTCTAGAATAAATCTAGTGAAACACCACTTTTTGAGGAAGGTTATCTTTGAAAGCACATTGCATAAGATCAAGAAAATGCATTTATGCCTACAAAATATAAAAGAATTAGATTAATATTGTGATTTTCTTTCCATCAGCTGCAACGATGAACTAGCAACGATGAACAGCTCCAGTGAAGACTCCTATATTTGAATCTCACTCACTCTGGATGTTAGAACTTTAAAAAAAAGCAAGAAATGTAATTAATTTCCTCCAACTTTTATCCAAGTTTTATAAAATAAGCAAGATTTTCTTAAGTTCCTTTTGTAACTTCCAGAAAACAAATATTTTTTGAATAATTAAAGTTTCAGGGAGGCACTCACTTCCACACACCCCCTTTCTCAGTGACCAAAACAACCACCACAAAATAAATTTTGGTCCAAGATGAGCCCCCAGAGGATTTGGACAGGAGAGACTGATGGCAGCAATGGTATCTCCTTGGCACCCAGGTGAGCCCAGGGAAAGATGTTGTGTTTTAATTGTCATACTACAAAGAGTCTAGGAAAAAAAGAAAAACGAAAACAAAATCATTGTACTCCAACCAGCCATCCAAACAATGTCCATCTACCCAGGTCACCTGCCTGCCAGAAGAGGGCAATGAAGAGCTAATACTGAAATTTCTCTCTAACAGCCTTCTTCAGTCAATAGCAGGTCAATTATTCTGACAGCAAGGTTTTACGGATTTTCTTCTTAATTATACTGATGTCTTCTGATTCTCAGCGTTGATATGTTACTGAATTATGTATTCTGACAGCCCAACCTCAAAGCCTTCAGTGTTTTGCCATTTGCTGTGGACTCCTGCAATGGACAAGAGGACAGTCCTTGCTCTGAAAATCAATCTGACCCTAACAGGTCACAGAGGCAGGTCCAGGGAGAAGGACTGTGGGTGTCTTTTGCCTTGGCAGCTGGAGGCGGCCAACGATGAGCGCCTGGGGAGGTGGGACACATTTGCTTGCAAATTGCAATCATAGAATCATAGAATGGTTTGGGTTGGAAGGGACCATAAAGATCATTTAGTTCCATCACCCCTGCCACGGGCAGGGACACCTCCCGCTAGACCAGGTTGCTCAAAGCCCCGTCCAACCTGGTCATCTGTCTCTGAGTAACAGGAGCCCAAAATCCTGTTAACTTAGGCCCAAGTTATATGACAAGAAAAATCCAAACAGGTGCTTTAACTGCCCAGAAAGAGACAGTTATTTTAAATCCCATTCCTATATAATTAAATAGATGGAACACGTAAATGTGCTTTCAAGTAGTTGGGAGCATTTGTTTTTATTGTTTGGGTTTGGGTTTTTTTCTTAAATAAAATAATTACCTAATCAAATGATGAAATATAAAAAGGCAGAAATAAACACTGTATTAAATCCATAAATATCTTCTTAGAGGCACAGAGCTCTGAACTGAGTTTTTGGGGTCTATCAATCAGTCACCTCCTGAAAAGGACCTTGAAATAGGATAAAATGACTCTTTCATAAAATGACTCTTTACCCTTTTGTGCCTGTGCCACCTGGAGCAAAGCTCCAATATGAATCAAGACTGGAATAAGATCTTCAATTAATTAATTATATCTGTTGTTATACTTGATGGTAAACTTGCTTTAAATTTCATAAATATGGTAATTATCTGTTATTTTAGTTACAGTACATTATTATTGACTCTAAATATTGTTTTGGCTACTCACGCTCACAAAAAGGATACATTTCCCTAACCTGTTTCTTGGCAATTAGACACATATAATAAATGAATGAATATTGCATATCAATTAATATCATATACTGGAAGTATTTTGACAGCTGTATGTCTTCTTCAGTTTCCTTTCTCTGCAGTACTGCAAAGGATACTGTGTGGGGCCCTGAAAATCATGTTCTTCTCTTATATAGAGAACATATGCAAGCATACATATATATATGTGTATATATATATGTATGCCTGTGTATATGTATGCATATGTTCATAATAAAAATTCTAAGAGAAATAAAGGCTGAATGTTCTAAACAGCTTTATATTTTATTTTAGGTGAAGAACACAGGAATAGAAAAGAATAATGCAGAAATTCTAATCTGTGATTTACTCAGGAATAGTCAAGATATTAACTTAAGTAATTTTTTATTTAGTTACACATATTCTATAATGATGGCATTTTTTACTCTCCCATTTCTCTACAGTCCTCCTAGTAAATCCACACTGACATATATATATTAATATATAAATTGTTGTTAATGTGAATACATGTAAGGTCTCTTCCAGCTTTTTATCTCTCAACATGCCACTGACTCCTGCCCTCTGTGAATATCCACGTCTTAGTTCTTCTGCTCACCCTTAGACAAGTGCCACCTGAGGTTCCCCTGTGTCCCACCTGGCCTCCTTGGCTGCTCCAGCAAGGTTTGGTCTCCTCTCTCCTGACCCTTGTCCACCAGCTTCAGGTGGAGGTCTCAGACAGTCCAGAGCACCACAAGTTGCTCTGGATGCTGGTGTGAAGGCAACTGGGTTAAGCCCCGTGTGTCTGTATATCACCTCCATCATGCCACAGCTTACCTCTGATGATGGGATGTCCTCAGCCAACTTGACGCCACAGGATCCTTTACCTTCCCTTTGCCATCCTCTTCCTCCAGTGTCCTCTGTGCAAATGACAGGAAGGGACGACAGACCTTTGGTACAATTGCCCAACCTTTGTCCTCACAGCACGTCCACAACTTGCGAAAAAAAAGGATGAAATCCAGCCAGGGAACAGCCCTGCTGCCCATTCAGTGGCCTTGGTGAGCCCCATGGAAACCTGCCCAGACCTGACTTGGCCAAAACCTGCCTGGAAATCATAGCTTCTTCCCAGTGTTGGGTGCAATGGTGCAGAGTGAGCTGCCTCCTGTTCCCTCCAGGCACAGCGCTGGACTCCACCTCTCCCATCAGGGAGACCTCCAAGCTCAGAGAAGACAAACACAGGGCTTGCAAGTTACTTCCAAAGCCCTTGAAATATGAGGGCAAGTGCGATGCTTGTGGAACCAGAGAGCAGAAATTCAGCTTTACGTCTACCAAGCAGCACTAATATTTGTCTGTGCTTCACTGACTGTAATGCAAAGCCATGCTTTGTGCCAAATGGAGAGTTTACCCAGCTGGACAAAAACATGGATTTAGATAACCTGAAGGTGGACATCTCAGATGCCTTCCTGATCAGGGCAACTCAAGCAACTATGAAGCTGATAGCTGGTCTTGAGGAAGATATTCACAAAATCATAGAATGGTTTGGGTTGGAAGGGACCTTAAAGATCATCAAACTCCAACTCCACTGCCCTGGGCAGGGACACCTCCCACTAGACCAGGTTGCTCAAAGCCCCATCCAGCCTGGCCTTGAACACCTCCAGGGATGGGGCAGCCACAGCTTCTCTGGGCAACCTGGGCCAGGGTCTCACCACCCTCACAGGAAAGAATTTCTTCCAAATATCTAATCTAAATCTACTGTCTTCCCGTTTGAAGCCTTTACCCCTCATCCTATGAAATGGGTTGGTATCAGTAAGGACAATAAGGTGAAAAGTAAGAAACGTTTATTCTTTTACTGACATGGAGGAAAGACAACCAGAAGGTTGGATGTAAAGGACAAAATGTTACAAAGGGAAAAAATGACCACTCTATGGCTGCAAATTAAGCAGTGAAGCTGCGTACCAAAGGCAGAATTAGGAGCCTCCAGGACCACAAGGAGCAGTCATTGCATGTTCCCAGGTATTTTACGTAACCCTGTGGCCTAACGTATCTTACACAAACGTGGATGGTCCAAGATGGGTTGCACAAAGACCAGAGGTTTTGCGGTGAAAGCAGTGTCAAAGCAGACCCTCCTTTCTCATTGGAAGCCACCAAAGTACAGGATAAATTTGGCTGGAAAAGTCTTTTTTTCATTGGCCCGTGACTGCACTGGCAACATCCCCAAACCTGTACATAAAGAGACGTGTTTGGGTCTGGGGCAGCCGCTGGAGAAGACAGACGAACAGCAGTGGTGACCCTCCACCTCCCCAACTGGTAACTCCCTGCCTGGTCCTGGCCAGGCATCCTCACCTCTTCTCCTTTATACACTTCTTTTCCTTTCATTAATCTCAAGTCTAATGAGTATTCTGCTTTCATTAACCCCTTCCTTCTCATTACTCCGGTGTGTCCGGTCTATATGTGTCCTGCAGAACTGTGGGTTGCTTGCAGAGCTTGCAGGAGGAAACCGTGTTTGCTGGCCTCCAAGAGGAGTGAACCCAGAAACCTTCCATCGAGGCATGAGAGACAGAGGGCTAGTCGGTTAGGAAATGTCTAGCTGCCTACAGAAGCAGGCATCGAGCCAGCTCAGCACTTCAGACTTGCATTTTGAGCTATCTATCTTGCCTGAATTCCAGTAATATTTTGAGGGAGTTTTCACCTTAACTGATGTTCAAGAGATACAGATGTCTTATTTTTAGACTTTCCTAAGAGCGACGGTTGGCTCAGTCTCTGAACATTTTGTGAACTACACTAAAGTGAAGGCAAATAATTCGTGGGTCTGTGTTGGTTCCAGAGTAACCTGTCTGGTGTTGAAAAGACCTGGAACAGCATTTTTTCAACACAAGAAGACCAATATTAAAAAATAAACCCACAATAGGATCTCAAAATAATTTCAGTTGGAAGGGAGTCCAGGAGTTCCAAGTCTGAACCCATGCTTAAAGCCAGGCTAATTAGGTCAGGTTGCTTAGAGTTATATTCATTGAAATTTTGACTACCTCCAAGGATGCAGCTTTCACTCTGTTCTTCATTCAAGTCCATTGTATTTTATAACATGTTGGCTTTGGTCTATTAGGGCATGTTTTAAGCAGTTTCTCATCTACCAGTCAGGAGGGGACCCTCCACTCAGTGTCTTTTCGTCTTGTGCTCTCTGCTCATTACAGGTAAGGTATTCACATCCCAGCTGTGGCCATGAGGATCCTCTACCAGCTCCTGGTTGTCCTCTTCGTGATGCTCCAAGGGGCTGCAGGTAAGGTGTGAGGCAGGTAGAGAGAGGAATTAGAGATGGGAGAAAGAGAGAGCATCCACTTTAGCTCACTTTCATGATAAATGACTATTCTCTTTCCACTCTGCAGGTCAGCCCTTCTTTCCTAGGCCAATTAATTCTTGTAGAGCCCAAAATGGGCTTTGTTTCCCAGGGATATGTCGGCGGCCATATTACTGGATTGGAACATGTGATAATGGACTCTCTTGCTGCAGAAGGTATGTAGAAGTGCAGGGATCACTGTCACAGTGGCTGATGTCCAGAGCAACATCTTAGAGGCACAGCTCCTGACACCATCCAGTCTTACTGCTCCAATGCCGTAGAGGGTCCTCAGGGGGCATTCGCTCTGGTACCATGAAATAAAGAGAACCTCACTGCATAAAACCTACTGGTGGGTAACCTGGGACTCTCTCTTCTTCACCCTGCAGGGGGTGGAGCTCCTGAAGGCTCCTTGGATTCTCCTTGGAGATCCTTTCTGCTTCTACCAAACGGCCTCTGAATCACCCTGATCCCATCACTCCTGGTGGCACCAGTTCCTGCTGCAATGAAAAGCTCTCAAAATCTTCCTTTGCAGTGAAGCAAACATCAGTATCTGCAAAAACATGAATATAAAGCAGGCAACACCATGGAAATTATTTCTTTCCCCCCCTTTAATAAAATCAGTTACAATGGCATTGATATAGTTGAACCTTGCGTGTTTTTTGTAGGGAAGGAGGGGATATTTGTTACACCTGCTCTCACCACAGACAGTAGCACACAGGTGGGCTTGTGGCTTTTACAGCTAGACATTTCTCCACTTGCACCCCACTGCACCCCCAGGGAAAAGGGAGGTCATTTCATCCACCGCTTCCCAATGACTATATTCCTGGAACACTCCTGCAGTGACCATGGTGCCTGTGTCAGGGATGATACCTAGCTTCTCGCTGGGATGATTTCATGGGTGCTTATGTCCAGCAGGTACATATTCTGGCAGTTTCCAGGCTGCTTTTTGAAGACATTATAGTATTTTTAGACTGACATGTCAGAGACAGAATTCAGGCTTTCTGTCTTTTTCCCTCTGCCATCATGACCTAGCAGGATAGAGAATACAGAGATATCTCTGGATGCTTCCTTCAGAGGGCCTGGAGGCATCTGAGAAATTTCACTTGTGAGGGGGGCCTCACGCAAAGGAAAACCAGGAACATTTTGGATAACACCAGACCCTCGTCAGTGACACAAATCTGAAAAAAGGGAATGAAGAGGGAAAGAGAAAGAGACTAGCAAACACATTTCCAAAAGTTACGGATGTGCAACGTAGTGATTTGGCCATTACCTTCTCAAAAGCAGTTGCTGCACGTGCACACAGCAGCTCCAAGCCCACATTACCAAGCCGAGACAGTTTTGTCTCCTAATGGCTTTCTGGGTGGGTTTGGAGAGGTGCCCACGTATGTGAAAAACCCTCTGAAGGGGAAATGCTGTCTTTGTTATAGAGACACAGCTCCCATTGATACTGTTCTGTGGAAATTTGCAGAAGACGCTGTAGCACATCCCCTAATGCAATGTTTTGGAGTTTCTTGTATTTCCTTACTGTTACTTTCGTGTTGATTCTAGCACCCTTATTGTAAATGTTTGTATTTCAATTAAAAATCTTGACAATTTCTCTCCATAAACTATAAAGGAGGAGCAGTGAAAATAGCTTGGATTTTGACGTTTACCTTTAGGTACATGTTTACCTTTAGGACATGTAAAGTTTGATGAGATCACTCCTGCCATTTGTCTCTAGAAAATATGAGTTAATTTACAGATATTCTTTGGTTTTTAGAAGCTTTAGGCTGCATGTCCTGCGCCAGGGAGCTTTGAACACACTACATGCATGTCAGTCATAGTGTGGTCCTTACACCAAGAGGATGGACTCTGCGCTGGTACCCTGATACCTTGAATTAGCTACCAAGTTGGAAATAAGATGGAGAGAGGATTTGTTCATACAGGTGTTAATCTCATCATTTCTCCTTAATTACTCAGGATAACTACACGATCATTAAAGTCTTCAGCTTGATTAAATACCTTTTTATGCATTGTTAGAAGTTTATGACTGTGCATCCATTCGTTATTGACTCAGCTCATCTATACTTAGGTCAAAACTCTATCTACTAACTATAATTTAGTCCATGGCTTACAAATTCAATTAGGACTACAGAACAACATCTAAATACAGGTTATCCTCCCTTTGGTGGATCTACCTTGGCAACGCAACTGCTGCTAACAGATTTTGCAACTAACCTAGAAGAGTCTGAATTTCTGTACTATGCACTCCACAGTGGCATCAAAACACCTCGATCTCCTGTGCATTGATTATGCCTTATGGCTAGAATTCAGTTCAACAGACATGAAGGAGGCCAAGGGACAACATTACCACATGACTGAGGAGCAGGCTGTGGTTAGCTAGGCCACCAACCATCACTTCTGTTCAACCAAGCTCCTCTTTGGAGCACACTAAAACATGTGCTCTTTGGAGCACACTAAAACATCTGCTCTTTGGCAAGCTGCTAGGGCTCGGCCTTTTGTTGGTCTCAATGTTCTCGTTATGTCTGCATACAGTGACTTCCAGGTGCTTGGAGCCTTCTTTGCCATGAACAAACCGTCCCCTGGAGGCGAGGAATGGAATAGCAGACAGGTATTTTGTGTAGTAGGATTTTAAACAGGGGCGACACTGCTGGAAGACCTTCCTAATATTTGCAGCTTTTTTTTTTTTCACCAGAAAACTTGTAGGAGCAGAGTTTGAGATTCTTCCTTTTCCTCCTAATTGCCTCATCTGCTGTGCTAGATACAGACTCCTAACATGGAGGTAAATCCTCCTTCCTCTCTGGGAAGTGATCTTCTCATAATTACCCAAACATCTTGATTTGAAAAGGGTGAAAACCATCTCTCCTCACAACGCTTCGCAGCCTCATTGTGAAGACAATTCCCTTAGTAGTGTATTCCACCTGCATAAGGTAGAGCAGCGCTTCAGGCTCCATCTGTCAGTTCTTGTGCCAGGGTTCTAAGCACTGTAGTATTATATAGAATACTGACTCTGACATAATGTTTCTCCTCCTCCAAAGAGGATTGGGTGATCTGGACCTGAAATAGGTGGGGGAGTAGGGCATGGTTCGTGAACCCCAACTTGAAGAATCTGAAGACTTGACACGGACTTAGAGGGAAACATAGCTGGATCATCTTCTGAACTCCAATGAAACAAGAAGGCAAAAAAACCCATCTTATTTAAGCAGAAGGAAACTCTCCATGAAGACTCCCTTTCCCCCTGCACTGAGAATAGTGAGAAAGTAGATGCTTTTTTCAGTAGAGAGGATTACTTACCTAATGTCAAGACCTAAATGATAGTGAGGTGCTGCCCAGTTTAGCTGGGCTGGATCCCATACACTTTTCTGCCCAGGTACCTTGGGTGAAGGAACGTGTAGTTGGTGCTACTGTGGTCCTGGTGTAAGTCAGGTCTATCAGCTAAAGGAGCTGGAGAAAAATGTTGAGATCATGAAGGTCAAAATACTGACATGTCCCTCCTGATGTACAAAAGTGACTGACTGTCTCCTGCTCATAAGAACAGGAGCTGCAGGCAGGGATAGAAAGGTTTTCCACCCTGAGATCCACAAACCAAAATCTCAGTAAGAGCTGCCTCACCGCTATCAGCTTTGGACAATCAAAGGTGCTCCATCGCTCCTTTGCTTCTCCCTTACCCATCTTCAGGCAGAGATATTTTGATTGCAATGATGGGAGTAACCATGTAGAATTTATAATTAACAGTGCCGAGAATGCTCAGCGTCAAAGCCAAATCCTTGACACTTCTTGCACATAGGACCTTGGACATGTTAACGATGCATCTTTGGTTCCTTGAGGAATCAGGTTGAGTAACAATAACAGTTGGTGGGCAAGCTAACTGCAAACTCTTGGCAAGTTGTGAAGTAACTGCAACTTTTGTAATTTGTATTCCCTCCATTTTTCTGTTTTGCGGCCAGAAGTTCATAGACACACCAGAAATTCAGCTATCATTTTTTTCCTACTGCAAAAACAGTTCACTTAACAAAAATACATAGAAAATAAAAAGCTATCTCAATTATAAGAGTACGTATTTAAGGGAAATAGTTTGTAGGCATGTTTTCACGTGCATATATATCTGTGTGTGTCTGTGCATGTATGCACATGTGTACACTTCTGTATACTTAAGAAATTAATATCAAAGTATTGAAAAAATAACATCATTAATAACTAAACTGAGGAGCAATAAGCAATTGAAATATTTCAGTTTAGTTTTGATATTAAATGATCTATAGGACATGGTGTCATTTGCAGAGATCTTGGTCAATTAGAAATTCTGGTCATTCAAAATAACAAACCTGTTATGATGTATTCCAGGTGTCGTTAAAATGTTGTATGAACAATATTTGTTGACATAAATGAGGTGTAAAGTAAAATATGGTCTGAAAAAGTATTCAATATTGATGGTTTTGGATAGCTCTTGGATATGTCAGCAAGTGACTTGGTGCAATGGAAGATCAATAGATAGAAAAAGATCATTAGATCTTACAGATTGTGCTGAGGCTCCTCAGTTCTTCATTATATGGATTTATGAGTTCAGTTTGACTTGGATTTTGCTATTGAATAAACCACAAAACCAATATAAGTTGGAATGGGTGATTTGGTCCATCCATCCCTCCAGACAGAGCCAGTTTTGAAGACAGACCAGTTTGCCTAGAGCTTTTTCCAGCTGAATTCAAATATCTATATGGGAATGGAGATTCTATAAATTCTCTGGGCCCTCATGCCAGTGTTTGACAACCCTCATTGTGAGAAGGTTTTTTATTTCCTTATATCTAATTGGAATTTCTCTCATTGTAATTTGTGTCTGTTACCTCTCATCCTTCCACTGGGCACTGCTGAGAAAAGTGTGGCTCCTCCTTCTCTATAGCTACTGTTAGGTAGTTGTGAACAGCAGTTAGATGACCCTGAGCCATGTCTTCTCTGAGCTGAGCTAAGATGGGCCCTTCAACCTCTCCTCAAATGGCTGATCCTCTGGTCCAAACTCTCCAGGTTTCTAAAAGAAATAAATGTTTTATACACTCTACAGAACCTTGAGGTTGTGTAGCCCACATGTTGGTTCATGCCCCACTAGGCACTGGAGTGCCTTCAGAGTACCTTTGAAGTACCTTCAAAGCAAAACTTCTAGTTCACTTTCCTCCCAAGGAATCTAGTTTGCACAGATGGAAACCCCTCTGCCAACAGAACCACCATGAAGTCCCAGGGGACCATCAGGGTGTTACTTCAAAACTGCACTAATGCAATTGTAGACTTCACTGTGGATACCACTCTAGAAATGTCAGTATTCACCTGCAGACAAAAACGCAAGGGAAATGTTAGGAACTGAGGGGGGGAAAAAAGGAGCTGAAAACAAAAAAATTAGTATGATTAAGCACTATACAAATCCAAGATGCATTTTGGACATTGCATGAAATTCTAACCAGGCCATTCCCAAAAGGGTGTAATAGAACTGGAAAAATAAGATAAATGTACACAGGAATGACCCACTGAAATAGCTGGATCCATTTGAAGATTTACCTGACAGATGTGGTTGACAGAATCCCCTTTTTCAGTGTGGGAAAATCAACAGACAAGCAGGAGTGTGAGGAAAGACCACAGCATCAGTAATGATACAGAGGTGAAAATGGAGTATTTATTTGCTACTTCCCATGGCAGAAAAAGCTGAGATGACCAACTGGCAGACTGAGAGCAGAAAAGCAAAAAATGAATGCTCACCAAAGGCACAATAAATACGTTTGTTGAATTATCAGCTGAAGGTCCTGTGGAGTCCAGAAGCACAAGAAGATCAGCCAGAGTCAAAGAAAAATGCTCAACCAGGAGCTCTGCAGCCTAAGGGTCCAGACACAGCCCCTGGCACTGGATTTCCCGAAACATGTGTTTTCCCTCAGCTGGAAGGGTGTACAGGGACATAACCATAATGCATTCACCCTATTTCTGTACATTTTATGCTCTTTACTTAGACATCCTCAGTGGCCACTGACCACTAAGTCAGTGGACATTTGTTTTAGTTTCTTATGGAACAGAAAATAAACTAACTGGGAGTGCAGAGAAGCCCGCGGATGTCTTGTATTGCAATGCATGTTGCTCCTAAGCAGGACCAGTTCACCGTATGTCCCAAGATCTTTGACACATACCACAGTGGGTTAACGTATCTTACACAAACTGGAGTGTCACAAGAGGTATTGCATGAATAACCCGGGATTTTCCAGAAGAAAAGCTTCAATGGGTACAGAGGGAAACCCAGCTTTTTCACCAAGAAATGAAAAGCAACTTGATTCTGGTTGGATTAAAAGTCACCCCAGAAAAAGGGTAATTTTTTGATTGGCTGAACATGTTCTTGCTGAAAAGAGAAAGAAGTTGTCACCCCCCCTTAGGGAACACGGTATAAAAGAGGGTCTCAGCCTCACAGCCAAAACCCTTTGGAGGGAAGGGACCAAGAGCAGCTCTTGTTTGGCGTCTGGGCTCACCTGATACCTGGTAACTTTTCAATTCTTTTCAGTCTCTCTTTCAATGTCTGCTATTGCCTTTTCCTCAGAAAAAAAAAAGGAAACCCAACCAACCAACCAAACAACAATTACCAAAACCCAAAACCTCTACATTATTAACCTAAATTTGTAGGTTACTAAAAAAGCTGAATCTAAGTTTTCCAGAAATTGCACAGGTTGAATGAGTTCAAATATATGTTAATACCTAGAATACTTTGATAAAAATACTCTGCTTACTAACTCCCAGGGAAAAATCTGACTGGGTCAGGTTACTTTAGAGAGGTCCAGAGAAACTGGGTGTTTCTTCAGTGGAAATCAGTATATATTTTTTTTATCTGTGTCTTTTTGTTAATAACTCCATTTCATTTTCAGAATTGCTAACTTCAGGTATTTGTTGCCCCTGATATTTTCAAGTATATAGAAATTTGTGTAATCTTCTAATACTATTTCAAAGCTGGTTTGGGCCACCCTCTACCACTCTCTTTGCAGAAATACAACTTTTCAGCACAATATAATTTCCCTTCCTTACTTAAAAGAACATAATTTGTGACAGATCAGAAGATTCTCCAGTGTCAGGATATATGACATTAACTACCTCTTCTTTATCCATAAGCTGCCTTCTAGGCTATATTATCCCAGTTTTATGATATTATTTCAATTATTAGCCCTTTCAATGAAGGCATTACATGTTTAGCTTTCAAATTTCATTTGTCAAATTTCAATTTGGGAACCGATTTGGTTGTACATTTCCATTCCAGAACTGCTGCCTGTAGACTAAGACTGAAGATTTTGAGCAAGTTGGTTTTAGCTGTTATTTCTTAATAAATTTTAACATCATAAAATGAACATTTTTTTTTTTTTTCTGAAGTTTGTAAGTTTGACTGTATATTCGCCTCATTGTGCTTGGTGTTGTTTATTTATTAGATAAAACATGTAACTAAAAATAAAGTTATGATTGCATTTTTGCTAAGGACTATTTGCAAAATGTGAAAGAAAAAAGAGGAAACAAACTATTAAAATAACTTAATGATCACATAAAAAAAAGCGCAAGTTGCCCCATATACATTTACTTTTCCCAGAAATGTTCACTCAGCAGTTATATCATATGGGTCTTACTGGTTATTTTTGAAAGATTGAAGAAAAAGGCAATATAAATGCCATAGCACAGCATTTGCACAGTTCAGAAGACTGTAGATCCTGATGATTGTCTGCCATACATCTTTCTCGGTCCTTTTTCCCACAGTGATACAGAAAATCCACAGCCATGAAGATCCTTTACCTGCTCTTTTCTCTCCTCTTCTTGGCACTCCAGGTTTCTCCAGGTAAGATGGAAAAGAGATGCTAGAAGGGATGTTTTGTGCACCTGAAATAAACTTTCCACTCAATTTTAACCACTGTTGGTTAAAATTGCTAGAAACCGAGCAGGACTTGGTCATATAGCATTTTGTCTGTGCTCCTTTATGAAAACTCTTTCAAAAGTGGAGAAATTGTAACTTCTGAAGAAAAGTGATTTTTCGCTTCTGACGTCTTCCTAAAAACACTGTGCTAAACAATTTGGTGTTAGACACCTGAGATGGTGTGTGCTGGCCATGACCTTTAGATAACAGCACACTCAGCAGTGCAAATGCAGGAGAAAATGAAGCCTGGCCAACTGTTTTCAGATAGGAGCCAATATTAAAGCCTCTGGACCCATGACCCTTTTCTGTAAGGTAAAGGACAATGAGTCAGGAGGTCTGCATCATTCTCCACCTGGGCTTTAAGGCCATCCATTTAGATGCACTGTGAGCTAAGAATCCCACCTCTGCAAGGTGGTCATCTGCAAGGCGGTCACCTGCTTTGTCATTTCAACTCTTACACGGCCTTTCAACATGGCCAAATCCAGGCAACCGTCCTGAAGGTAAGTTGGTGGTGAAGGCAGCTCAACGAATGGGAAACCTGTTGGCATTGGGACTGCATTGCCCTGCCCTGCAGAATGAGAGGGAAGGAAATTTTGTGTTGTTGTTGTTGTTGCAGGTTTGTCTTCGCCCCAGCGGGACATGTTTTTCTGTAGAAAAGGGTCCTGTCACTATGGAAGGTGTCCCATCCATCTGATTAAAGTTGGAAGTTGCTTTGGGTTTCGCTCCTGCTGCAAAGCGTAAGTTTGACCTTCACCAAGGTGTAGCTGCAGTATGAGCAGGCAAATCTATTCTTCCTGTGTCTTTAACCCCAAGGTGCTGTTGAATGTTCAGATTGGATATAAGGAAAAAAACCCTAGTACTCCCTAAGGACAGTCAAGCGTTGAAGTAGGTTGAGCTCCATGGTGCTCTTTCTCCTGAGATGGGCACTGATCTGCCCCAGCAAGAAGGCTAAAATACAGCTGGAGATGTCTTGTGCTGTCCCAGCTCTGTTGGACACCTTTGCAACTCCTACACCAGAGGGAAATACCAGGGTTTGGCATTTGGAGAACCTGGCTGCTGTGCTGTGTGGGGAACAGACAGGAATTCAGTTACGCTGAGGGTGGACACAGATCTCTGAGTGCCATCAAATGTGGGCAAAAAGTGATGCAGCATTGTAAAAATAAATTATCATATGAAAGGTAGCCTTCTGTTTTCACTCAGGAATTAATGCATTCACCCCAACATCAAGGGATATCACTTTATTTCCCTGCTTTCCCTGAAGGAACAGGAAAACACTCCTCTTACTCACAGGTGTGAGTGCATGGGGCTGTCCCAGCACAACTACGCATGACATTAGGTATTTCGGAAGGTCCTTATACCCAAGAGGAAAATAAGGATGGATTGGAAGTAAGTAGAGAGGGAATACAAGCAGAGGGATAATCTGAATCTTATATTTTTTTCTTTGTGCAGGCCATGGGATGTATGAAAACTTCACAGATTGTCCATTCGACAGCGATGAACATTTCTTCTAAACTTAGGAATCTGCTTTGAATCCCCTTACTGCTAAAACCACTAGATCCTGCTACAAAGTCTCATTCACCTTTCGTTTTTAATGCAAAAAGCTTGATGATGTAGAGTAAATCCAAATGTATTCTACACTGCTTTCCCTCTTTTTGAATAAATTGTTGCTTTGCATTCACATCACTGAAACATGGGTGTCTGTTGCATGGGTGGAGGGCGATGATCCCACCTGGGTTTTGATGCACAAACATAAACAGTGCAACGATTATCTAAATAGAGCAACAGTTTATGCCAGTTCTTTTCTCTCCACAAGTTGCTTGTCCTGTAATTTCACAGCAATGCATGTAAGTTTTGGGGTTTTTTCCCCACCTGTCTCTTTGAGAAGATGCATAAAAGATAATAGATGGAGAACAGCTTATATTGGTCTCACTTCATTAGCTCCTCTCCCACTCCTTCCACCACATGGCACAATCCCCTCAGTTTTCCGTTGGGATATCCACATTTCTGAAATGTTGTTCAGGAAGGGGTTTTGTTTCCTTGCCAAAATTGAAGCATTTATATGTCCTATGACTATCTCCTTGCACTTCTTAGCAGGGAACAAACTCATCCTCAGGAGTCCCATCCAACTTCTGGTGGCTTGATTTCCTTTACTCAAGTCATGGCAATGGTTAACGTAACTCGAAGTCGTTAGGAAATGGGTGTTTGGAGGAACACATGCCTGGACAAGCTGTAGACCCTCTGCCTGGTGCAAGCTGACAGTCTGGCCCTGCCATGCAGAGAGACAGCGGGCAGTGCTTGCTCAAACATCCAAGAGGGCTGAGCGGCTACTGTTGTCTCCCAAAGAAAACGTATCTAGAGGAAGAACCCAACATGGTCATGTGTTAAGGCAAAATCTCATGCTCCAGGCCTCTTCCCAGTGTATTCGCAGCAGCTATATTATGTCCATCCCCAAAAGGCAGTTCCAAACTGACTGGGCAGATTTTAGAAAAAATGCCTTTGAGTGTTTCTTTCTTCTTTTTTTTTTTTTTTTTTTTCTGTCTTTGGTACAGTTTGTAGACTTACTCTCTATCTGACACTGCTAAAAGAAAAGCAAAGAGAATGCATAGGAGCCTTACACTGAAAGCAAGTCCAGCATTCTGTATATAGAGGACAAACAAGACACCAGAACAGAGTCAAAGCAGTGAAAATCTGTGCTTAGAAAACATCAGGGTGTTTTTTAGTTGTCATCATGACAGAAGTTGTAAGTTTTGCTGAGAAATGGAAGTGTACAAAGAAATTAGCTTAAAAAGAACAAACATGCTGTTGACTATTCCTTAACTGGTAGATAAGCAGGATAATTATAACATCATAGAATGGTTTAGGTGGGAAAGGACCTTAAAGTTCCAACCCCCTGCCGTGGGCAGGGACACCTCCCACCAGACCAGGTTGCTCAAAGCCCCATCCAGACTGGCCTTGAACCCCTCCAGGGATGGGGCAGCCACAACTTCTCTGGGAAACGTGGGCCAGGGTCTCACAACCCTCACAGTGAAATATTTCTCCCCGATATCTAATCTAAATTACCCTCTTCCAGTCTGAAGCCATTACCCCTCATCCTACCACTACATGCCCTTGTAAAAAGTCCCTCTCCAGCTTTCTTGTTAGGCCCCCTTCAGATATTGGAAGACAGTTATAAGGTGTCCCTGGAGCCTTCTCTTCCCCAGGCTGAACAACCCTAACTCTCTCAGCTTGTCTTCATAGGAGAGGTGCTCCAGCCTTCTGAACATGATATGTAAAATTACAGATTTTAATTTTTACAGTCCTGTAATAGACAGGACTTGCAAGAGGTCTTAAATCTTCCACAACAGCACATGGTGACCAGGCAGAACATCACACCTCACTAGAAATGGCACTACTGCCAATGTTCAAGGCACTGAGGTTGCCCTCACTGGTCTGTTGGTTGTCTTCACTCTTGTTGACTGCGATGGGATTCTAGCCACCACTGTGTCTGTAGTCACCCTAATTAAGTCAGAGGAACTGAATCCCCCTAGATGTGTTGCACAAAGTATATTTTGTGGAAGATAAGCTATACGTACTTCACAGGTCACATAATATTTGGTACTGAAATATTTCTTCTTCTCTTGGCCCCTCTCTCCCCTCGGGCAGCTCTGTCTGAACTTCTCCAAATGCTTAATATATTGCCTGGCAATGTAACCTTTTATGGTTATGTCTGGGAATGAAGTGCTCACTGTGGAAGTGAAGGACAGGAAACACCGTTATTTCTAAACACGGCAGGAGTTAGTGGGTAGCTGGCCACCAACTGTTGAGGTTTCTCTACAATCCCAAAGCTGAAATTTCTTGTGGATGCTTTTCAGGCCTTAACCTTCACCTTGACAAAAGTTCTGGCCTCCGTATACAGGACGTAGGGCCAACAGGGCACTGGAAACCAGTCTGCTGCAGGACTGGTACTTTTGCTGTGGAGCAGTCGCTGACGTGTGTTCAAAGGCAGACCAATGTGCCTTCGGGGTTTTACTCCGACACGCAGAGACCAAGGCAGGTGTGATGTAGAGGAGGTTCACCACCAAGTTAGGATAAGAGAATCATGGAACAGCCTGGAAATTGAGTGAAATGGAGCAGATGTTGGTCAGAATACCTTGAGGGGATCCCAAATTCCAGGTATAGACAGGCTGAGAAACAGTGAGATAACAGGACGTGCTGCACTCTTCAGTAATCCGAGGTGGTGGGAAAAGGGGCAAATGCACCATTTCCCAGCGTTAACAAAATTAATTAATAAACTCTTGACTTGTCACATGCTGCATCACTGTTTCTGCTTTTAATTCATATTTATATTCTGCTTAATATGACATGTGCAGCAGTGGCAGTGTATTTATCCAGGTATCTAACATATAACCATCTCTGCTCCACTCTGGGAGACACTCCCCCCCCCAGTGCTGCCTCCAGCTCTGGGGTCTCAGCACAGGAGAGACATGGACCTGTTGGAGCGGGGCCAGAGGAGGCCATGGAGATGCTGGGAGGGCTAGAGCCCCTCTGCTGTGAGGACAGGCTGAGAGAGTTGGGGGGCGTTCAGCCTGGAGAAGAGAAGGCTCCGGGGAGACCTTGGAGCCCCTTCCAGTCCCTCAAGGAGCTCCAGGAAAGCTGGGGAGGAACTCTTGATCTGGGAGTCGAGGCACAGAATGAGAGGGAATGGTTTTATTCTGAACGGTTTTACACAGCTGAAAAGCAGTTTTGCAGTAAAGGACCTGTGGGTTCTGGTGGACACCAGGCTGAACGTAAGCCAGCAATGAGCCCTTGCAGCAAAGAAGGCTATCCTGAAGGTATCCTGGGCTGCATTAAACCAAGTATTGCCAGCAGGATGAGGGAGGTGATCCTTCCCATCTACTCAGTGCTTGTGGAGTACTGTGGAGTACTGTGCCTAGTTCTGGGGTCTGCAGTCCGAAAGAGACATGGACATACTAGAGAGAGTCCAAAAAAGGGCCCCCCAGATGATGAAGGAAGCGGAGAATCTCTTATATGACAACAGGTTGAGAGAGCTGGGGCTGTTCAGCCTTGAGAAGAGAACGGTCCAGGGGGATATTATCAATACATATAAATACCTAAAGGGAGGGTGCAAAGAAGACAGAGCCAGGTTCCACTCAGTAGTGCCCAGTGACGGGACCTGAGGCCATGGGCACACACTGAAACACAGGAGGTTCCCTCGGAACATCAGGAAACACTTTTTTACTGCAACAGTGACCAAGCACTGGCACAGGTTGCCCAGGGAGGTTGTGGAAGCTCCATCTTTGAAGATATTCAAAAGCCAGCTGGACACAGTCCTCAACAATCAGCTCTGGGTGGCCACCTTGAGCCAGGGCAGTTGGACCAGATGACCTCCAGAGGTAACATAACAGCGTTGCAATCCCAGTTTGGCAGAGAGGAGAAGGCAGAGAGGAGGAAATACCCTGCTTTCTCCTTGCTGGACTACTGGATGTTTCCAGGTTGTGGTCCGCAGGACCCATTGGAGAGGACACCTTGAGGAGGAGCTGGACACCCAGTCTGGGAGACCCACTTCCCTCCAAAGCCTGTAAAGGTCTCCTTGAGGGCTGTCTGTGGGATCAGGACCCTCCAGGAAGGATGTGGCAGGAACAGAGTCTATGGGGCTGGTGGAGGGGTTGGTGCTGTGAACCACTAGCAGAGAGGGAGTTGAGCAGGGACTGCTCTGCAACTCACAGCCCTGCTGCGGGTGAGGGAGATGGAGGTGTGGTGGGACCTCTGGGGATTCTGGGATGGGTTGGGTGGGCAACCCTGGCCATGCCCACCCAAGGGACACACAATCCAACACAGACCTGTGCATGAAACCATGGCTGTGCAGGAACAGGACAGGGCTCCCACTTCCCAGAAAGGACCATCCTCAGAGCAGCTCCATCACACCCACAGAAAACACCCTGGTTCAGCAGGGACTGCCCAGATAGGTGTCCCACACTGCTGCCAGGCAAGAGCATCCCTGGAACAGATTTGATGGTGGTGACCCGCAGCATCCCCAAGTGCTTCTCCTCCACAAACCCCCCACCACCAGAGCAAGAAGGCGCAGCACACGCTCCATCACAACAAGATAGACACACATCCCACCCGCTGCAGTGCCAAACTGCTCATCTTTATTCAAGCCAGGAAAAGCAGCCTCTGCCCAAATGACACCAGGGCACCAGGCAGGAGCAGCGCTTCCACTCCTGCTGCCACACCACATGGGGATGGCAGAGGCAGGGAGGGGAGAGGACATCAGGAGATGGTTCCAGAAGCCAGAAGCAAGGGGGACATCCTGCTCATAAAGTTCAGGGTCTCAACCCCAGATTCTGTATGAAGAAAGCAGACAAACACGTCACCTGTTGAAACTCACTTTTCCTTTCCTCCCACTCTCTCCCCTCTCCCCTGCAATGACAAGAAAGTCTATGGTCCAAGAGAATCACACTCAGTGGAGGTGAGGCTCCGTCCTTATTGCAGAGACTTTGGGCACGTGTTATCTTAGTGTTGGCAGCCCTGGCTCCAAGTCTACGTCAATGCAGCAAAATCAGGACGGTGTCCTTGATGTTGTCCAAGGACAGTGAATGCTTCACTCTTGGCTGCATTGGGAAAGCCCTCTGTAAAACCTGAACGGGTCTCATGGGACTGAAGGAGAGTTAGGAGGTGCTGGCTGACCTTGGGCTTCTTCAGTCCCACTCAGAGCAGCTCCAACCACCTTTCCTTTCCTCCCCTGGCCTCTGCCTTGCAGCACGTATAGCACTGAGCTGTTAACTAGTCATGGGCACTTAAACACAGAAGCCACTCTGCCATCACAGCAGCATTTCTATTTCTCAAAACTTACTTTTTGCAGCAAAAGAAAAACCTTGAACATTTCCCATTGACGACAAAGGGGAAAGGGCAGTTCAGAAATCCACAGAAGCCTTTTTGTCGTTCACATTCTTTCTTACTTCCTGGAGCCAGGGTGGAGCCTGCACAGTGAAAGAGGTCCAATAAAGTGACTTTGGGATAACTGTTAAGAATGAGCGTGGTTCCAGAGAGACTGATGCTGCCCCTGGATCTCAGGCTCCCACGTGCACTGAGCACCAAGCCCAACATCTGTACCTGTCCAGAAGGAGGTTAGTTTTTCTGCAGCATGTGTGTGTGTGTGGAGAAAGTCATAGGAAAAGACCAGTGTGAGATCCAGGAGGTGCCGTGCTGGCTCCTCATCTGTGCGGCCATTCATCAGAGCCAATCTCTCCCATACGTTCTCTCTATCTGACAAATCTGGTCATTTCCCAGGACATGGAGATCCCTACTGATGGGGGCTCACACCTCACCTCATCTCCCTTCTTCCCCTCTCACCTGCAGCACCCTGGAGCAACAGGAGGAAGAAAGGGAAGAGCAGGTACAGCATCCGCATGGTTGACGCCTATCCCAGGTCCTCACGGGGCTGCAGAGAGGACACATCAAGACAACAAAGACAGGACATGGACAAAGCTGGCCATCCAGGGTGAGCCAAAATGCACAAGTTCAATCTCCAACAAAAAAGAGATAATAATAATTCTTAGTATTGCAATTTCTGAGGTGTCTTGGGAGCATTTCAGGAAGCACCAGCCTGTTGGACAATCTGGAGTTTATTTCATTGTCTTTTTCACAGGTCTTCCCGACGTTTTCCTCAAAACATGGGCTGGACGATTTGTGCCTAGTTGTTGGCATTTTACTCAAAACAACATGCACTGAGACTGAGATTGCAAGGAGAGAAAAACTACTTTTACAAGTTATAGTCCCTCAGAACTTCTACAGAGCGTGTGTTTGTCCCCTGAGCAGAATTTTCCAGAGAGACAGGATCAAGGGGTAACACAAGACACACGTCCCAACAACAGTCAGCAGGCCAGGTTTACCACCAGGCCATTTACTCTCTCCCTTCTGCCTCTTCTTAATCAAATGCCAGAACAGAGAAGGTTTGCACGTCTGGAGATGTTTGTGCCAACACTCAGTGCCCTGCCAATAGCCAAACCAGGCTCAAGAATTTAGGGAAACGCTTGTACCTGGAGATGTCGTGCTGTGTGAAGAGTTAGAAGGTGTTCTCCATCACCTCAGCCAGTACAAAGCTGGCTGCCCAAAACACCCTGCCCAGTCACCTCTGCTTCCCTGGGCTCAAGAAAGTCCTCCCAGCTTGGCTTGGGAGTACCCATCTTCAACTCAAGACCATTCCCAGGCTTCCCAGCAAAGAACTCTGCATCAAGGCACCTTTCCAGTCTCTCCTGTACTTAGGAAAATCTGGTTCCATCTTCCACATGTTCTCAGCTCTTAAAACTCATACGAAGGCTTTTATTCTCTTTCCCAGGCAGCTCTGATGCTTGTTTACATCCAGAGACACTTCCAACATTTTGTCATTCAGGTGCTTCCAGGAAGATGGGTTTGCACCAAGAGGCTGAATGGGTGGCCAGTCTGGAAGGGGCTCCTTAGTCACCTACCTGATGAAGGTCTTGGTTCAGAGTCCACCAGGGCAGAAACAGGCTGTAACAATCCCACCAGCGATGACTTGCACCCAGAAGTGTTGGGATCAGGGAGTATCCCTTTGGCCAAACCGCCCTGGTTTTACACTGTTTCCAGTGGGTGGGACAGGCTCTTTCCTGCATGCCGCACCTCCCCTTGGCCAATCAGAAAGTGACCCATCTGCGTGGGGATGCTGGGGTTGTACCTTGTCCCCTTCTCTGCTGTTGTGGGAGAGGCTGAGGTGCCTCCTGGGGGCTGTTGCAATCTTCACCGTTGTCGTCATGCAACACCTCTTGTGACATCCCACTAGACAGCAGTCGCACCGGCTGTGGTGGCTTGGCATGAACTGCCTGGAATGGACAAAGCAGAGTGGTTGGTGCAGACACCAGCAGCAAGGAGTTCCATAAAAGGATAAAATATTTCTCTCTTCCTTTCTTCTCAGCTTAGTAAGCAGGTGGCAAGTGACATGGAGGATCATGAAAAACATTTTACTTCAGAGAACAACTTCATCCTTGCATTTGACACACCAAGAAGTGAAAAGCATAATGCTACCTTTCTGATGGCTGCTCAGGTAAACAAATGGTGAAAAGAGATTATGCAAACTAAGCTGGACTTGTGGACTTACTAGGCCTTGGAGGTGTGGACTTGATCAAGAGAGTTTGTGGATTTCTAGGAATTATGTGATACTTCAGAAAGGTAAAGACCAAGGTGGGTCATGAGAAAGAGAGAGAAGTAAAGGATGAAAGGGGCTAAGCTCATGTAAGCAGGCTGATAGTCAATTGGCTTCTCTGGCCATGCCCTACACCTGTTCACCATGATCTGTCCTACATTCCTAGTAAACTTTATTTCTAATGATTTTTTGGACAAACAATCTGTCTATGATATGTCTACATGGCTGTGCAGTCCTCTAGCAATCTTCAAGCCAGAATACTGGGTAAGGGAGGGAGTACAAAGAGTTCATTGGCCAGGGACACCAAAGCTGTGGGAGTTGGATGCTGAAGAGACAAAGGGTCTTCAGGTTGGATAGAGCAGAGATCAAGGGTCTGGTACCACCTACGAGAGAGGGGTCTGGTACCACCTACAAGAGAGATTTGTGATGGGGATCTTCCCCAAGAAGCAAGCTATAGAAGGAGGAATAGGTGTCTGTGGTGGTGTCTTTGTGGGTCTAAGGGTCCCCGGAGCATCCTCACTGCTGGAGGTGTGGTACCAGGCTCAGGACCCCTCCAGGGCCGGAAGAACCAAGGGTTGCTGATTACGGTGTGGAGAGGGGGAGAGGGCTTCTAGCCCACACTACAAGGAGGCCATGCCTGGGGCCAGCCCTTGTCCAAGGGAGCTGCTTTGAGCTTGGGAACTTGTGCTGGACCCCACCAGAACTGCAGCTTGGCTTTGCTGATCCAGACCTGGTCCTTGACTCACCGTTGACATCCTGGCCTGGCCTTGACCTGTGCCATGGCCTCCCTGAACATCATCGGTCTGCCCCAAGGCTCTTGCTGCATGGAAAGAGCATGCTCAAGAACAGCCATGATGGTGACCCCCAGCATCCCCAAGTGCTTCTCCTGCCACCAACCCACTGCCATCCCCAGAGCCAGCAGGTACAGCACACCCTCCACCACAACAGAGTAGACACACGTCTCAGCCACTGCAATGCCAAACTGCTCATCTTTATTCAAGCCAGGAAAAGCAGCCTCTGCCCCAATGATGCCAGGTCCGGGATGGGATGTCTCTCACCCACGAGCACCCAGGCACCCAGCAGGAGCAGATGTCACACCACCTGGAGACGGCAGAGGCAGGGAGGGCAGTGTATATCAGGAAATGGTTCCAGCAGCCAGAAGCAAGGGGGACATCCTGCTTGCAGAGTTCAGGGTCTCAACCCCAGACACTGTACAAAGAAAGCAGATAAACACGTCACCTGTTGAAACTTGCATTTCCTTTCCTCCCACTCTCTCTCCTCTCCCCTGCAATGACAAGAAAGTCTATGGTGCAAGAGAATCATGCTCAGTGGAGGTGAGATTTCGTCCTTATTGCAGACAGTTTGGACGCGTGTTCTCTTAGTGTTGGCAGCCCTGACTCCAAGTCTATGTTGATGCAGCAAAATCAGGATGGTGTCCTCAATGCTGTCCAAGGACAGTGAATGCTTCACTCTTGGCTGCATTGGGAGAGCCCTCTGCAAAGCCTGAATGGGTCTCATGGGACTGAAGGAGAGCTGGGAGGTGCTGGCTGACCTTGGGCTCCTTCAGACCCACAGCAGGCAGGTCCAGGCCCACAAGGGCTTTTCCCTTCCTCCTTGGGCCTCTCCCACAAAGCATAAATGCAAGACAGGATGTACCAGACATTGTCTGGAAAGAAATTTGTAACAGAGATTTCTGTCGAGAAAGGAGGAAACTCTTTCCTTAGGCACATCCTTACCTTTTGCAGCAGTTTTGCAATCTTGGACAACTTCCAAAAATTCTGGAAGTGCGGCGGCAGTATGTATTAGTGCAGTATCCCCCTCTTATTCTGCATCCAATTGTGCTTCTTGCGTCCATGGGGGATGCTGCACAAAAGAGAATGAAAGAGATCATCTGGTCTAGCCGTGTGTGGTTGCAGCAAGGCTGACACTCCCTGTGCCTTTCAGGCCAATTGATGGGCTCAGCCTCAACCTCACCATAGCCACAGCTTCAAGGTCAACATGTCTCTCCTAGAAGGACTCTCTCACTCTCAAGTGGGTGCACACAAGAAGAGACAGTGGGAAGGACCAGCATGAGGTCAAAGAACAACCATGCTGGCTCCCAGCTGTGTGTTCACCACTGCCTCGACCAGCAGAGATGGCAAGAAGGTCACTCCCCACAGCCCATGTCCCTGTCCTGGCTGCACCTTTGCCTTGGAGGGATCTCTGATGGAAAGACCTTGCCCAGCCCTTGCAGGTATCACGCCTTGGGGAAATGAGGTTTTGGGACCCTCAGCTGAGATGCCACCAGACAAGAAGGGACTGCTTTGTGCCCCAGGAAACCCGGAGAGCCCACAACCCTCTGGGGCTTTCCCGTCCCTGCACAGGGCAACAGGTCCTCCAGAGACATGGAAAGAGGAACAGCTGGGGGAAGGATTGGAGCCTGAAACCAAACCCCTTCCTGATCCACAGAAGATTCCAGGCCTCTGTTTTCACAGCCTCTTTCCACCCACAGTCCATGTCCTCTTGGAAGGGCACTCAGAAAAGACAGACACACATCCCACCCGCTGCAGTGCCAAACTGCTCATCTTTATTCAAGCCAGGAAAAGCAGCCTCTGCCCCAATGACACCAGGGCACCAGGCAGGAGCAGCGCTTCCACTCCTGCTGCCACACCACATGGGGATGGCAGAGGCAGGGAGGGGAGAGGACATCAGGAGATGGTTCCAGAAGCCAGAAGCAAGGGGGACATCCTGCTCATAAAGTTCAGGGTCTCAACCCCAGATTCTGTATGAAGAAAGCAGACAAACACGTCACCTGATGAAACTTACTTTTCCTTTCCTCCCGCTCTCTCCCCTCTCCCCTGCAATGACAAGAAAGTCTATGGTCCAAGAGAACCACGCTCAACAAAGGTGAGATTTCGTCCTTATTGTAGACAGTTTGGACTCGTGTTCTCTTAGTGTTGGCAGCCCTGACTCCAAGTCTATGTCGATGCAGGAAAACCAGGATGGTGTCCTCAATGCTGTCCAAGGACAGTGAATGCTTCGCTCTTGGCTGCATTGGGAAAGCCCTCTGTAAAACCTGAATGGGTCTCATGGGACTGAAGGAGAGTTAGGAGGTGCTGGCTGACATTGGGCTTCTTCAGTCCCACTCAGAGCAGCTCCAACCACCTTTCCTTTCCTCCCCTGGCCTCTGCCTTGCAGCACGTATAGCACTGAGCTGTTAACTAGTCATGGGCACTTAAACACAGAAGCCACTCTGCCATCACAGCAGCATTTCTATTTCTCAAAACTTACTTTTTGCAGCAAAAGAAAAACCTTGAACATTTCCCATTGGTGAGAGAGAGCAAAGGGCACTTCAGAAATACACAGAAGCCTTTTTGTCGTTGGCATTCTTTCTTACTTCCTGGAGCCCGGGTGGAGCCTGCACAATGAAAAAGTTCCAATAAAGTGACTTTGGGATAACTGTTAAGAATGAGCGTGGTTCCAGAGAGACTGATGCTGCCCCTGGATCTCAGGCTCCCACGTGCACTGAGCACCAAGCCCAACATCTGTACCTGTCCAGAAGGAGGTTAGTTTTTCTGCAGCATGTGTGTGTGTGTGGAGAAAGTCATAGGAAAAGACCAGTGTGAGATCCAGGAGGTGCCGTGCTGGCTCCTCATCTGTGCGGCCATTCATCAGAGCCAATCTCTCCCATACGTTCTCTCTATCTGACAAATCTGGTCATTTCCCAGGACATGGAGATCCCTACTGATGGGGGCTCACACCTCACCTCATCTCCCTTCTTCCCCTCTCACCTGCAGCACCCTGGAGCAACAGGAGGAAGAAAGGGAAGAGCAGGTACAGCATCCGCATGGTTGACGCCTATCCCAGGTCCTCACGGGGCTGCAGAGAGGACACATCAAGACAACAAAGACAGGACATGGACAAAGCTGGCCATCCAGGGTGAGCCAAAATGCACAAGTTCAATCTCCAACAAAAAAGAGATAATAATAATTCTTAGTATTGCAATTTCTGAGGTGTCTTGGGAGCATTTCAGGAAGCACCAGCCTGTTGGACAATCTGGAGTTTATTTCATTGTCTTTTTCACAGGTCTTCCCGATGTTTTCCTCAAAACATGGGCTGGACGATTTGTGCCTAGTTGTTGGCATTTTACTCAAAACAACATGCACTGAGACTGAGATTGCAAGGAGAGAAAAACTACTTTTACAAGTTATAGTCCCTCAGAACTTCTACAGAGCGTGTGTTTGTCCCCTGAGCAGAATTTTCCAGAGAGACAGGATCAAGGGGTAACACAAGACACACGTCCCAACAACAGTCAGCAGGCCAGGTTTACCACCAGGCCATTTACTCTCTCCCTTCTGCCTCTTCTTAATCAAATGCCAGAACAGAGAAGGTTTGCACGTCTGGAGATGTTTGTGCCAACACTCAGTGCCCTGCCAATAGCCAAACCAGGCTCAAGAGTTTAGGGAAACGCTTGTACCTGGAGATGTCGTGCTGTGTGAAGAGTTAGAAGGTGTTCTCCATCACCTCAGCCAGTACAAAGCCGGCTGCCCAAAACACCCTGCCCAGTCACCTCTGCTTCCCTGGGCTCAAGAAAGTCCTCCCAGCTTGGCTTGGGAGTACCCATCTTCAACTCAAGACCATTCCCAGGCTTCCCAGCAAAGAACTCTGCATCAAGGCACCTTTCCAGTCTCTCCTGTACTTAGGAAAATCTGGTTCCATCTTCCACATGTTCTGAGCTCTTAAAACTCATACGAAGGCTTTTATTCTCTTTCCCAGGCAGCTCTGATGCTTGTTTACATCCAGAGACACTTCCAACATTTTGTCATTCAGGTGCTTCCAGGAAGATGGGTTTGCACCAAGAGGCTGAATGGGTGGCCAGTCTGGAAGGGGCTCCTTAGTCACCTACCTGATGAAGGTCTTGGTTCAGAGTCCACCAGGGCAGAAACAGGCTGTAACAATCCCACCAGCGATGACTTGCACCCAGAAGTGTTAGGATCAGGGAGTATCCCTTTGGCCAAACCGCCCTGGTTTTACACTGTTTCCAGTGGGTGGGACAGGCTCTTTCCTGCATGCCGCACCTCCCCTTGGCCAATCAGAAAGTGACCCATCTGCGTGGGGATGCTGGGGTTGTACCTTGTCCTTCTCTGCTGTTGTGGGAGAGGCTGAGGTGCCTCCTGGGGGCTGTTGCAATCTTCACTGTTATCCTCATGCAAGACCTCTTGTGACACCCCGGGGCACAGTGGGCACACGGGCCGCAGTGGCTTGCTGAAAAATCCTTGGGACGGACAAAGTAACTGGTTGGTGCAGACACCAGCACCAGCACAGTCCCAGAAAAAAAAAAAAAAAAAAAGGGAGTCCTTCTTTGTCTCTTCACATCTGATTGAATAATCAGCCAGCGTGTGATGTGCAAGAACACGCAGAATATTAAAAACCCTCCCACCTCTGGACACTGCAAGAATGCCTTCTTCTGGGACAAGATGTCTGTGCAAGATGTTGCTTTAGTGGCCAGTCCAGCCCAAACCACAACAACCTGACATGTCAAAGGTGACAAGCATGACACTGTCTAGTGACTATTCAGACAAAGGGAGAGTAACACCAGGATACACGTTAAGGTCTGTAAACCAGGTCATCCAACGAACCTGCATCTCCTCCTAGACCCACCAAGGTGAAGAAATATAAGACAGACACAGGCATTGCTTGTGAAGCCAATGCATTTGATGCCATTCGTGCAATCAGGAGAAGTGGAAGTCCTTTTTGGGTGGGAGGGGGCTGTGCTGCATGCCTGACTTGGCAACTGCCTCTCAAGTTGTTTGGAAGCGCGATCTGGTCCTGCCAATGCCAAAGGGTGACCTGCTGGAGATTTTGGCAGCGGATCCTGGCCTCTTGGCCTTTTTTCTTTGCATGTCATTGAGATTTCAAGTCACGGTGGCAAGACAACAATCACAGAAAAAGTGGAAGATGGCTTCTGCATGCTTAACAGAAGCACGAGGCCCTCCTGCCCAGAGTCAACCCAGATCTTGGGTTTTACTGTGAGAGATTCTTGAAGAGAAGCAGAAAAAATTTCATTTTTGTGGTAGAGCAGCAGCTTGGTGCTGGTTTCTAATGAGCAAGGATGCTGTGTGTGCGTGTGTCCCAGCACATATCCAGCAAACCACAGCACCAAGCAGCTCATGCAAGGCAAGATGACACAAGACCCAGGGCTGGAGGCCTGGGAATCCTTCTGAGCTGTCAGAAGGGGAAAGTGATGCTTCCTCTTCTCTGGCAAGGGGAGAAGCAGGAAGCCGAGCTTTTGGTCTGGACTTTCTGAGGTACTAGCAACTCCAGGCTGACCTCTGTGCTCTCCTTCTCCTGATGCTCCAGGGAGCAGCAGGTAAGATATGAATGAATGAAGTATATGGATAAATAGAGGATTTATCTGATACTGCAGCAAAGCTGCCCAGTAGATGATGAGGCTTCCCTACAGACATAATCCAGATGAAAGAAGACAGAAGCTAAACTTTTTGAAACAGATATTTATTTTTTCTCGATTGAGATTATGAGTCACGTATGACTTCTCCTGGTTGCTGTGGCATCCCCCCTGAGGTCTCTCACATCCCACTTCTTTAAGGAAAGGTTCCTACTGCAGGTTCTGGGCTGGGACCAGAGCTGGGACCTTCTAACAAAGCTCGTGCGCTCCACAGATGAGGCTTTGCCATCATGTCTGCACCTCCTGGCCCTTGCCTTTCCAAGTCAGCAGCACTGGGCACAGCAGCCTTGCTGGAGAGGAGGAGGAGGGAGGAAGGCAGACCCTACTTCCACCCTTGGAGTCCCCCCTTGTGCCAGGAGGAAGCCAGTAGACGTGTTGGAGAGCTTCTCCCAGAGGCTGCTGCGGGATGGCAGCGAGCATCCCATCCAAGTGCCATAAACGTCACCCTGCTTCCCATTGCAAAATCTCTCTTGGCTGTGGGAGAAAGGGGAGAATATGCAGCCCAGGGACATGGGGACACCCCTGGGTTGACATTACTGCGCTGCCCATCCCAGGAGCTGCTGCTGGGGCTGAAGTGACCTGGCATCCTCAGGCACTTCCCACCAACATTGCTGGCACCTCAGCCACCATCTGCAGAGAGTGCTGCGACCCTTCCTGGGCTCCGGTTAGTACCGTGTTTGCTCAGCCAATAACGAGATTGAGAGTGAATTTCCAGTGTGTGCACAGATAAATAGACAAACACAAGTGTCCATTCTGACCCTTCCAGTCAGAGCAATGTCCTGGTCCATTTACGTATAGGCATCTCCTGCATAGCACCCAAGGAGACTCCTTTCCCACCGAGCAGCAAAATAGTGCTTGCCTTGAATTCATCATCCCCAGAGCTGAGCACTTACCACAAGAAAGGACTGTTACCCACCCCAAAAAGAGACTGACATGGAAGGGAGGTGTGGAAAAGAAAGAAGCCTGCGCCTCTGAAAACTAGGACAAGGCTCCTCATCCTCAGCAGAGAGAAGAGAAGCTCCATCACACCCACAGCAAACACCCTGGCCCAGCAGGGACTGCCCAGAGAGGTGTCCCCACAACGCCGCCAGGAAAGAGCATCCCTGTGCACAGATTTGATGGTGGTGACCCCCAACATCCCCAAGTGCTTCTCCTGCCACCAACCCACTGCCATCCCCAGAGCCAGCCAGTGCAACACGCCCTCCACCACAGCAGAATAGACACACGTCCCAGCCACTGCAATGCCAAACTGCTCATCTTTATTCAAGCCAGGAAAAGCAGCCTCTGACCCAATGATGCCAGGTCCGGGATGGGATGTCCCTCACCCACGAGCACCCGGGCACCCAGCAGGAGCAGATGTCACACCACCTGGGGACGGCAGAGGCAGGGAGGGCAGAGTATATCAGGAGATGGTTCCAGCAGCCAGAAGCAAGGGGGACATCCTGCTTGCAGAGTTCAGGGTCTCAACCCCAGAAACTGTACAAAAAAAGCAGATAAACACGTCACCTGATGAAACTTACTTTTCCTTTCCTCCCACTCTTTCCCCTCTCCCCTGCAATGACAAGAAAGTCTATGGTGCAAGAGAATCACACTCAAAAAAGGTGAGATTTCATCCTTATTGCAGACAGTTTGGACTCGTGTTCTCTTAGTGTTGGCAGCCCTGACTCCAAGTCTATGTCGATGCAGGAAAACCAGGATGGTGTCCTCAATGCTGTCCAAGGACAGTGAATGCTTCACTCTTGGCTGCATTGGGAGAGCCCTCTGCAAAGGCTGAATGGGTCTCATGGGACTGAAGGAGAGCTGGGAGTTGCTGGCTGACCTTGGGCTCCTTCAGACCCACAGCAGGCAGGTCCAGGCCCACAAGGGCTTTTCCCTTCCTCCTTGGGCCTCTCCCACAAAGCATAAATGCAAGACAGGATGTACCAGACATTGTCTGGAAAGAAATTTGTAACAGAGATTTCTGTCGAGAAAGGAGGAAACTCCTTCCTTAGGCACGTCCTTACCTTTTGCAGCAATTTTGCAATCTTGGACAACTTCCAAAAATTCTGGAAGTGCGGCGGCAGTATGTATTAGTGCAGTATCCCCCTCTTTGTCTGCATCCCAACAAGCTGCTTGTTTCCATGGGGAATGCTACACACAAGAGAATGAAAGAGATCATCTGGTCTAGCCATGTGTGGTTGCAGCAAGGCTGACACTCCCTGTGCCTTTCAGGCCAATTGATGGGCTCAGCCTCAACCTCACCATAGCCACAGCTTCAAGGTCAACATGTCTCTCCTAGAAGGACTCTCTCACTCTCAAGTGGGTGCACACAAGAAGAGACAGTGGGAAGGACCAGCATGAGGTCAAAGAACAACCATGCTGGCTCCCAGCTGTGTGTTCACCACTGCCTCGACCAGCAGAGATGGCAAGAAGGTCACTCCCCACAGCCCATGTCCCTGTCCTGGCTGCACCTTTGCCTTGGAGGGATCTCTGATGGAAAGACCTTGCCCAGCCCTTGCAGGTATCACGCCTTGGGGAAATGAGGTTTTGGGACCCTCAGCTGAGATGCCACCAGACAAGAAGGGACTGCTTTGTGCCCCAGGAAACCCGGAGAGCCCACAACCCTCTGGGGCTTTCCCGTCCCTGCACAGGGCAACAGGTCCTCCAGAGACATGGAAAGAGGAACAGCTGGGGGAAGGATTGGAGCCTGAAACCAAACCCCTTCCTGATCCACAGAAGATTCCAGGCCTCTGTTTTCACAGCCTCTTTCCACCCACAGTCCATGTCCTCTTGGAAGGGCACTCAGAAAAGACAGACACACATCCCACCCGCTGCAGTGCCAAACTGCTCATCTTTATTCAAGCCAGGAAAAGCAGCCTCTGCCCCAATGACACCAGGGCACCAGGCAGGAGCAGCGCTTCCACTCCTGCTGCCACACCACATGGGGATGGCAGAGGCAGGGAGGGGAGAGGACATCAGGAGATGGTTCCAGAAGCCAGAAGCAAGGGGGACATCCTGCTCATAAAGTTCAGGGTCTCAACCCCAGATTCTGTATGAAGAAAGCAGACAAACACGTCACCTGTTGAAACTTACTTTTCCTTTCCTCCCGCTCTCTCCCCTCTCCCCTGTAATGACAAGAAAGTCTATGGTCCAAGAGAACCACGCTCAGTGGAGGTGAGATTTCGTCCTTATTGTAGACAGTTTGGACTCGTGTTCTCTTAGTGTTGGCAGCCCTGACTCCAAGTCTATGTCGATGCAGCAAAATCAGGATGGTGTCCTCAATGCTGTCCAAGGACAGTGAATGCTTCGCTCTTGGCTGCATTGGGAAAGCCCTCTGTAAAACCTGAATGGGTCTCATGGGACTGAAGCAGAGTTAGGAGGTGCTGGCTGACATTGGGCTTCTTCAGTCCCACTCAGAGCAGCTCCAACCACCTTTCCTTTCCTCCCCTGGCCTCTGCCTTGCAGCACGTATAGCACTGAGCTGTTAACTAGTTATGGGCACTTAAACACAGAAGCCACTCTGCCATCACAGCAGCATTTCTATTTCTCAAAACTTACTTTTTGCAGCAAAAGAAAAACCTTGAACATTTCCCATAGGTGACAGAGAGCAAAGGGCACTTCAGAAATCCACAGAAGCCTTTTTGTCGTTGGCATTCTTTCTTACTTCCTGGAGCCCGGGTGGAGCCTGCACAATGAAAAAGGTCCAATAAAGTGACTTTGGGATAACTGTTAAGAATGACGTGGTTCCAGAGAGACTGATGCTGCCCCTGGATCTCAGGCTCCCACGTGCACTGAGCACCAAGCCCAACATCTGTACCTGTCCAGGAGGAGGTTATTTTTTCTGCAGCATGTGTGTGTGTGTGGAGAAAGTCATAGGAAAAGACCAGTGTGAGATCCAGGACGTGCCATGCTGGCTCCTCATCTGTGCGGCCATTCATCAGAGCCAATCTCTCCCAAACGTTCTCTCTATCTGACAAATCTGGTCATTTCCCAGGACATGGAGATCCCTACTGATGGGGGCTCACACCTCACCTCATCTCCCTTCTTCCCCTCTCACCTGCAGCACCCTGGAGCAACAGGAGGAAGAAAGGGAAGAGCAGGTACAGCATCCGCATGGTTGACGCCTATCCCAGGTCCTCACGGGGCTGCAGAGAGAACACATCAAGACAACAAAGACAGGACATGGACAAAGCTGGCCATCCAGGGTGAGCCAAAATGCACAAGTTCAATCTCCAACAAAAAAGAGATAATAATAATTCTTAGTATTGCAATTTCTGAGGTGTCTTGGGAGCATTTCAGGAAGCACCAGCCTGTTGGACAATCTGGAGTTTATTTCATTGTCTTTTTCACAGGTCTTCCCGATGTTTTCCTCAAAACATGGGCTGGACGATTTGTGCCTAGTTGTTGGCATTTTACTCAAAACAACATGCACTGAGACTGAGATTGCAAGGAGAGAAAAACTACTTTTACAAGTTATAGTCCCTCAGAACTTCTACAGAGCGTGTGTTTGTCCCCTGAGCAGAATTTTCCAGAGAGACAGGATCAAGGGGTAACACAAGACACACGTCCCAACAACAGTCAGCAGGCCAGGTTTACCACCAGGCCATTTACTCTCTCCCTTCTGCCTCTTCTTAATCAAATGCCAGAACAGAGAAGGTTTGCACGTCTGGAGATGTTTGTGCCAACACTCAGTGCCCTGCCAATAGCCAAACCAGGCTCAAGAATTTAGGGAAACGCTTGTACCTGGAGATGTCGTGCTGTGTGAAGAGTTAGAAGGTGTTCTCCATCACCTCAGCCAGTACAAAGCCAGCTGCCCAAAACACCCTGCCCAGTCACCTCTGCTTCCCTGGGCTCAAGAAAGTCCTCCCAGCTTGGCTTGGGAGTACCCATCTTCAACTCAAGACCATTCCCAGGCTTCCCAGCAAAGAACTCTGCATCAAGGCACCTTTCCAGTCTCTCCTGTACTTAGGAAAATCTGGTTCCATCTTCCACATGTTCTGAGCTCTTAAAACTCATACGAAGGCTTTTATTCTCTTTCCCAGGCAGCTCTGATGCTTGTTTACATCCAGAGACACTTCCAACATTTTGTCATTCAGGTGCTTCCAGGAAGATGGGTTTGCACCGAGAGGCTGAATGGGTGGCCAGTCTGGAAGGGGCTCCTTAGTCACCTACCTGATGAAGGTCTTGGTTCAGAGTCCACCAAGGCAGAAACAGGCTGTAACAATCCCACCAGCGATGACTTGCACCCAGAAGTGTTAGGATCAGGGAGTATCCCTTTGGCCAAACCGCCCTGGTTTTACACTGTTTCCAGTGGGTGGGACAGGCTCTTTCCTGCATGCCGCACCTCCCCTTGGCCAATCAGAAAGTGACCCATCTGCGTGGGGATGCTGGGGTTGTACCTTGTCCCCTTCTCTGCTGTTGTGGGAGAGGCTGAGGTGCCTCCTGGGGGCTGTTGCAATCTTCACCGTTGTCCTCATGCAACACCTCTTGTGACATCCCACTAGACAGCAGTCGCACCGGCTGTGGTGGCTTGGCATGAACTGCCTGGAATGGACAAAGCAGAGTGGTTGGTGCAGACACCAGCAGCAAGGAGTTCCATAAAAGGATAAAATATTTCTCTCTTCCTTTCTTCTCAGCTTAGTAAGCAGGTGGCAAGTGACATGGAGGATCATGAAAAACATTTTACTTCAGAGAACAACTTCATCCTTGCATTTGACACACCAAGAAGTGAAAAGCATAATGCTACCTTTCTGATGGCTGCTCAGGTAAACAAATGGTGAAAAGAGATTATGCAAACTAAGCTGGACTTGTGGACTTACTAGGCCTTGGAGGTGTGGACTTGATCAAGAGAGTTTGTGGATTTCTAGGAATTATGTGATACTTCAGAAAGGTAAAGACCAAGGTGGGTCATGAGAAACAGAGAGAAGTAAAGGATGAAAGGGGCTAAGCTCATGTAAGCAGGCTGATAGTCAATTGGCTTCTCTGGCCATGCCCTACACCTGTTCACCATGATCTGTCCTACATTCCTAGTAAACTTTATTTCTAATGATTTTTTGGACAAACAATCTGTCTATGATATGTCTACATGGCTGTGCAGTCCTCTAGCAATCTTCAAGCCAGAATACTGGGTAAGGGAGGGAGTACAAAGAGTTCATTGGCCAGGGACACCAAAGCTGTGGGAGTTGGATGCTGAAGAGACAAAGGGTCTTCAGGTTGGATAGAGCAGAGATCAAGGGTCTGGTACCACCTACGAGAGAGGGGTCTGGTACCACCTACAAGAGAGATTTGTGATGGGGATCTTCCCCAAGAAGCAAGCTATAGAAGGAGGAATAGGTGTCTGTGGTGGTGTCTTTGTGGGTCTAAGGGTCCCCGGAGCATCCTCACTGCTGGAGGTGTGGTACCAGGCTCAGGACCCCTCCAGGGCCGGAAGAGCCAAGGGTTGCTGATTACGGTGTGGCGAGGGGGAGAGGGCTTCTAGCCCACACTACAAGGAGGCCATGCCTGGGGCCAGCCCTTGTCCAAGGGAGCTGCTTTGAGCTTGGGAACTTGTGCTGGACCCCACCAGAACTGCAGCTTGGCTTTGCTGATCCAGACCTGGTCCTTGACTCACCGTTGACATCCTGGCCTGGCCTTGACCTGTGCCATGGCCTCCCTGAACATCATCGGTCTGCCCCAAGGCTCTTGCTGCATGGAAAGAGCATGCTCAAGAACAGCCATGATGGTGACCCCCAGCATCCCCAAGTGCTTCTCCTGCCACCAACCCACTGCCATCCCCAGAGCCAGCAGGTACAGCACACCCTCCACCACAACAGAGTAGACACACGTCCCAGCCACTGCAATGCCAAACTGCTCATCTTTATTCAAGCCAGGAAAAGCAGCCTCTGCCCCAATGATGCCAGGTCCGGGATGGGATGTTTCTCACCCACGAGCACCCGGGCACCCAGCAGGAGCAGATGTCACACCACCTGGAGACGGCAGAGGCAGGGAGGGCAGTGTATATCAGGAGATGGTTCCAGCAGCCAGAAGCAAGGGGGACATCCTGCTTGCAGAGTTCAGGGTCTCAACCCCAGACACTGTACAAAGAAAGCAGATAAACACGTCACCTGTTGAAACTTGCATTTCCTTTCCTCCCACTCTCTCTCCTCTCCCCTGCAATGACAAGAAAGTCTATGGTGCAAGAGAATCATGCTCAGTGGAGGTGAGATTTCGTCCTTATTGCAGACAGTTTGGACTCGTGTTCTCTTAGTGTTGGCAGCCCTGACTCCAAGTCTATGTTGATGCAGCAAAATCAGGATGGTGTCCTCAATGCTGTCCAAGGACAGTGAATGCTTCGCTCTTGGCTGCATTGGGAGAGCCCTCTGCAAAGCCTGAATGGGTCTCATGGGACTGAAGGAGAGCTGGGAGGTGCTGGCTGACCTTGGGCTCCTTCAGACCCACAGCAGGCAGGTCCAGGCCCACAAGGGCTTTTCCCTTCCTCCTTGGGCCTCTCCCACAAAGCATAAATGCAAGACAGGATGTACCAGACATTGTCAGGAAAGAAATTTGTAACAGAGATTTCTGTCGAGAAAGGAGGAAACTCTTTCCTTAGGCACATCCTTACCTTTTGCAGCAGTTTTGCAATCTTGGACAACTTCCAAAAATTCTGGAAGTGCGGCGGCAGTATGTATTAGTGCAGTATCCCCCTCTTTGTCTGCATCCCAACAAGCTGCTTGTTTCCATGGGGAATGCTACACACAAGAGAATGAAAGAGATCATCTGGTCTAGCCGTGTGTGGTTGCAGCAAGGCTGACACTCCCTGTGCCTTTCAGGCCAATTGATGGGCTCAGCCTCAACCTCACCATAGCCACAGCTTCAAGGTCAACATGTCTCTCCTAGAAGGACTCTCTCACTCTCAAGTGGGTGCACACAAGAAGAGACAGTGGGAAGGACCAGCATGAGGTCAAAGAACAACCATGCTGGCTCCCAGCTGTGTGTTCACCACTGCCTCGACCAGCAGAGATGGCAAGAAGGTCACTCCCCACAGCCCATGTCCCTGTCCTGGCTGCACCTTTGCCTTGGAGGGATCTCTGATGGAAAGACCTTGCCCAGCCCTTGCAGGTATCACGCCTTGGGGAAATGAGGTTTTGGGACCCTCAGCTGAGATGCCACCAGACAAGAAGGGACTGCTTTGTGCCCCAGGAAACCCGGAGAGCCCACAACCCTCTGGGGCTTTCCCGTCCCTGCACAGGGCAACAGGTCCTCCAGAGACATGGAAAGAGGAACAGCTGGGGGAAGGATTGGAGCCTGAAACCAAACCCCTTCCTGATCCACAGAAGATTCCAGGCCTCTGTTTTCACAGCCTCTTTCCACCCACAGTCCATGTCCTCTTGGAAGGGCACTCAGAAAAGACAGACACACATCCCACCCGCTGCAGTGCCAAACTGCTCATCTTTATTCAAGCCAGGAAAAGCAGCCTCTGCCCCAATGACACCAGGGCACCAGGCAGGAGCAGCGCTTCCACTCCTGCTGCCACACCACATGGGGATGGCAGAGGCAGGGAGGGGAGAGGACATCAGGAGATGGTTCCAGAAGCCAGAAGCAAGGGGGACATCCTGCTCATAAAGTTCAGGGTCTCAACCCCAGATTCTGTATGAAGAAAGCAGACAAACACATCACCTGATGAAACTTACTTTTCCTTTCCTCCCGCTCTTTCCCCTCTCCCCTGCAATGACAAGAAAGTCTATGGTGCAAGAGAACCACGCTCAACAAAGGTGAGGTTCCATCCTTATTGCAGAGACTTTGGACGCGTGTTCTCTTAGTGTTGGCAGCCCTGACTCCAAGTCTACGTCAATGCAGGAAAACCAGGATGGTGTCCTCAATGCTGTCCAAGGACAGTGAATGCTTCACTCTTGGCTGCATTGGGAGAGCCCTCTGCAAAGGCTGAATGGGTCTCATGGGACTGAGGGAGAGTTAGGAGGTCCTGGCTGACATTGGCTTCTTCAGTCCTACTCAGAGCAGCTCCAACCACCTTTCCTTTCCTCCCCTGGCCTCTGCCTTGCAGCAGATATAGCACTGAGCTGTTAACTAGTCATGGGCACTTAAACACAGAAGCCACTCTGCCATCACAGCAGCATTTCTATTTCTCAAAACTTACTTTTTGCAGCAAAAGAGAAACCTTGAACATTTCCCATTGACGAAAAAGCCGAAAGGGCAGTTCAGAAAGAAACAGAAACCTTTTTGTCGTTCACATTCTTTCTTACTTCCTGGAGCCAGGGTGGACCCTGCACAATGAAAGAGGTCCAATAAAGTGACTATGGGATAACTGTTAAGAATGAGCGTGGTTCCAGAGAGACTGATGCTGCCCCTGGATCTCAGGCTCCCACGTGCACTGAGCACCAAGCCCAACATCTGTACCCGTCCAGAAGGAGGTTATTTTTTCTGCAGCATGTGTGTGTGTGTGGAGAAAGTCATAGGAAAAGACCAGTGTGAGATCCAGGAGGTGCCGTGCTGGCTCCTCATCTGTGCGGCCATTCATCAGAGCCAATCTCTCCCAAACGTTCTCTCTATCTGACAAATCTGGTCGTTTCCCAGGACATGGAGATCCCTACTGATGGGGGCTCACACCTCACCTCATCTCCCTTCTTCCCCTCTCACCTGCAGCACCCTGGAGCAACAGGAGGAAGAAAGGGAAGAGCAGGTACAGCATCCGCATGGTTGATGCCTATCCCAGGTCCTCACGGGGCTGCAGAGAGGACACATCAAGACAACAAAGACAGGACATGGACAAAGCTGGCTATCTAGGGTGAGCCAAAATGCACAAGTTCAATCTCCAACAAAAAAGAGATAATAATAATTCTTAGTATTGCAATTTCTGAGGTGTCTTGGGAGCATTTCAGGAAGCACCAGCCTGTTGGACAATCTGGAGTTTATTTCATTGTCTTTTTCACAGGTCTTCCCGATGTTTTCCTCAAAACATGGGCTGGACGATTTGTGCCTAGTTGTTGGCATTTTACTCAAAACAACATGCACTGAGACTGAGATTGCAAGGAGAGAAAAACTACTTTTACAAGTTATAGTCCCTCAGAACTTCTACAGAGCGTGTGTTTGTCCCCTGAGCAGAATTTTCCAGAGAGACAGGATCAAGGGGTAACACAAGACACACGTCCCAACAACAGTCAGCAGGCCAGGTTTACCACCAGGCCATTTACTCTCTCCCTTCTGCCTCTTCTTAATCAAATGCCAGAACAGAGAAGGTTTGCACGTCTGGAGATGTTTGTGCCAACACTCAGTGCCCTGCCAATAGCCAAACCAGGCTCAAGAATTTAGGGAAACGCTTGTACCTGGAGATGTCGTGCTGTGTGAAGAGTTAGAAGGTGTTCTCCATCACCTCAGCCAGTACAAAGCCAGCTGCCCAAAACACCCTGCCCAGTCACCTCTGCTTCCCTGGGCTCAAGAAAGTCCTCCCAGCTTGGCTTGGGAGTACCCATCTTCAACTCAAGACCATTCCCAGGCTTCCCAGCAAAGAACTCTGCATCAAGGCACCTTTCCAGTCTCTCCTGTACTTAGGAAAATCTGGTTCCATCTTCCACATGTTCTGAGCTCTTAAAACTCATACGAAGGCTTTTATTCTCTTTCCCAGGCAGCTCTGATGCTTGTTTACATCCAGAGACACTTCCAACATTTTGTCATTCAGGTGCTTCCAGGAAGATGGGTTTGCACCGAGAGGCTGAATGGGTGGCCAGTCTGGAAGGGGCTCCTTAGTCACCTACCTGATGAAGGTCTTGGTTCAGAGTCCACCAAGGCAGAAACAGGCTGTAACAATCCCACCAGCGATGACTTGCACCCAGAAGTGTTAGGATCAGGGAGTATCCCTTTGGCCAAACCGCCCTGGTTTTACACTGTTTCCAGTGGGTGGGACAGGCTCTTTCCTGCATGCCGCACCTCCCCTTGGCCAATCAGAAAGTGACCCATCTGCGTGGGGATGCTGGGGTTGTACCTTGTCCCCTTCTCTGCTGTTGTGGGAGAGGCTGAGGTGCCTCCTGGGGGCTGTTGCAATCTTCACCGTTGTCCTCATGCAACACCTCTTGTGACATCCCACTAGACAGCAGTCGCACCGGCTGTGGTGGCTTGGCATGAACTGCCTGGAATGGACAAAGCAGAGTGGTTGGTGCAGACACCAGCAGCAAGGAGTTCCATAAAAGGATAAAATATTTCTCTCTTCCTTTCTTCTCAGCTTAGTAAGCAGGTGGCAAGTGACATGGAGGATCATGAAAAACATTTTACTTCAGAGAACAACTTCATCCTTGCATTTGACACACCAAGAAGTGAAAAGCATAATGCTACCTTTCTGATGGCTGCTCAGGTAAACAAATGGTGAAAAGAGATTATGCAAACTAAGCTGGACTTGTGGACTTACTAGGCCTTGGAGGTGTGGACTTGATCAAGAGAGTTTGTGGATTTCTAGGAATTATGTGATACTTCAGAAAGGTAAAGACCAAGGTGGGTCATGAGAAACAGAGAGAAGTAAAGGATGAAAGAGGCTAAGCTCATGTAAGCAGGCTGATAGTCAATTGGCTTCTCTGGCCATGCCCTACACCTGTTCACCATGATCTGTCCTACATTCCTAGTAAACTTTATTTCTAATGATTTTTTGGACAAACAATCTGTCTATGATATGTCTACATGGCTGTGCAGTCCTCTAGCAATCTTCAAGCCAGAATACTGGGTAAGGGAGGGAGTACAAAGAGTTCATTGGCCAGGGACACCAAAGCTGTGGGAGTTGGATGCTGAAGAGACAAAGGGTCTTCAGGTTGGATAGAGCAGAGATCAAGGGTCTGGTACCACCTACGAGAGAGGGGTCTGGTACCACCTACAAGAGAGATTTGTGATGGGGATCTTCCCCAAGAAGCAAGCTATAGAAGGAGGAATAGGTGTCTGTGGTGGTGTCTTTGTGGGTCTAAGGGTCCCCAGAGCATCCTCACTGCTGGAGGTGTGGTACCAGGCTCAGGACCCCTCCAGGGGCGGAAGAGCCAAGGGTTGCTGATTATGGTGTGGAGAGGGGGAGAGGGCTTCCAGCCCACACTACAAGGAGGCCATGCCTGGGGCCAGCCCTTGTCCAAGGGAGCTGCTTTGAGCTTGGGAACTTGTGCTGGACCCCACCAGAACTGCAGCTTGGCTTTGCTGATCCAGACCTGGTCCTTGACTCACTGTTGACATCCTGGCCTGGCCTTGACCTGTGCCATGGCCTCCCTGAACATCATCGGTCTGCCCCAAGGCTCTTGCTGCATGGAAAGAGCATGCTCAAGAACAGCCATGATGGTGACCCCCAGCATCCCCAAGTGCTTCTCCTGCCACCAACCCACTGCCATCCCCAGAGCCAGCAGGTACAGCACACCCTCCACCACAACAGAATAGGCACACGTCCCAGCCACTGCAATGCCAAACTACTCATCTTTATTCAAGCCAGGAAAAGCAGCCTCTGACCCAATGATGCCAGGTCCGGGATGGGATGTTTCTCACCCACGAGCACCCGGGCACCCAGCAGGAGCAGATGTCACACCACCTGGAGACGGCAGAGGCAGGGAGGGCAGTGTATATCAGGAAATGGTTCCAGCAGCCAGAAGCAAGGGGGACATCCTGCTTGCAGAGTTCAGGGTCTCAACCCCAGAAACTGTACAAAGAAAGCAGATAAACACGTCACCTGTTGAAACTTGCATTTCCTTTCCTCCCACTCTCTCTCCTCTCCCCTGCAATGACAAGAAAGTCTATGGTGCAAGAGAATCATGCTCAGTGGAGGTGAGATTTCGTCCTTATTGCAGACAGTTTGGACTCGTGTTCTCTTAGTGTTGGCAGCCCTGACTCCAAGTCTATGTTGATGCAGCAAAACCAGGATGGTGTCCTCAATGCTGTCCAAGGACAGTGAATGCTTCGCTCTTGGCTGCATTGGGAGAGCCCTCTGCAATGCCTGAATGGGTCTCATGGGACTAAAGGAGAGCTGGGATGTGCTGGCTGACCTTGGGCTCCTTCAGACCCACAGCAGGCAGGTCCAGGCCCACAAGGGCTTTTCCCTTCCTCCTTGGGCCTCTCCCACAAAGCATAAATGCAAGACAGGATGTACCAGACATTGTCGGGAAAGAAATTTGTAACAGAGATTTCTGTCGAGAAAGGAGGAAACTCTTTCCTTAGCCAGAAATGTAGACCTTACCTTTTGCAGCAACTTTGAAGTCCTGAACATCTTCCAATACGTCTTGCATTGTAGCTGCACCGGCCATAAGTGCAGTATCCCCCTCTTATTCTGCATCCAATTGTGCTTCTTGCGTCCATGGGGGATGCTGCACAAAAGAGAATGAAAGAGATCATCTGGTCTAGCCGTGTGTGGTTGCAGCAAGGCTGACACTCCCTGTGCCTTTCAGGCCAATTGATGGGCTCAGCCTCAACCTCACCATAGCCACAGCTTCAAGGTCAACATGTCTCTCCTAGAAGGACTCTCTCACTCTCAAGTGGGTGCACACAAGAAGAGACAGTGGGAAGGACCAGCATGAGGTCAAAGAACAGCCATGCTGGCTCCCAGCTGTGTGTTCACCACTGCCTCGACCACTGACCAGCAAAGATAGCAAGAAGGTCACTCCCCACAGCCCATGTCCCTGTCCTGGCTGTACCTTTGCCTTGGAGGGATCTCTGATGGAAAGACCTTGCCCAGCCCTTGCAGGTATCATGCCTTGGGGAAATGAGGTTTTGGGACCCTCAGCTGAGACACCACCAGACAAGAAGGGACTGCTTTGTGCCTCAGGCAACCCGCAGAGTCAAAAAACTCTCTCCCATCCTGGGGTTCTCCCATCTCTACACAGCAAAAATATCCTCCAGAGACACACAAAGAGGAACATCTGAGTACATGGTGGGAACCTGAAACCAATCCCCTTCCTGATGCACACAAGAAGCCAGACTTCTGTTTCCACACGCTCTCCCCACCCACAGTCCACGTCTGCTTGGAAAGGCACTTAGAGATTTCCTTCTCCTCAATCCCCCCTAACCTTTGCATTGCTCCAACTAATGTGGTCACTTCACGGGTACATGAAGGAACCCCTCTGATGGCCACTCATACCTCACCTGCCTCCCTTCTTCCCCTCTCACCTGCACAACCCTGGATCAACAGAAGGAAGATGGAGAAGAGCAGGTACAGGATCTTCATGGCTGACGCCTGTCCTGGGTCTTCACGGGGCTGCAGAGGGAGACACCAAGACAATGAGGACATGGAGGACCTAGGTGGTGCAGAAACCTGGGCAGTCTGATATAGCAAACTGCAGAGGGGCTACCTCCCACTAAAGCAGATGATGTTTCCTCTACCTTTTGCTTAAGAAATTTCTTAGGTCTGTACCACCCCGCATCCCTTGGGATTTTTCCTTATTCCTAAGCATCTCTGATGGCCTTAATTACATGCATGGGTACTTCCAGCATTTTGCCATGTAGATGAGTCTGGGGTGATGGGGCTTGAACAGAGAAGCTCAAGGGGCAGTTTTCCAGAAAGAGATGCAGCAATTACCTACCTGATGAAGGTCTTGGCGTTCAAGCAGTAACAACCCAACAGGAATTCCTGGTGTCCTGATGTCCTTGGATCCAAGGCGTACTGCTTTGGCTAAATCTCTGAGGTTTTATATCATTGCTGGTGGGTGGAACATGCGCCCTTTGGCGAATCAGAAAGTGACCCATCTGTGTGGGGACAATGGGGTTGCACCTTATCCCCCTCTGAAGCAACAGGCGAGGCTGAGGTGCCTCCTGGGGGCTGTTGCAACCTTCACCGTTATCCTCATGCAACACCTCTTGTGACATCCCACTATACAGCAGTCGCACTGGCTGCGGTGGCTTGGCATTAACTGCCTGGAATGGACAAAGCAGAGTGGTTGGTGCAGACACCAGCAGCAAGGAGTTCCATAAAAGGATAAAATATTTCTCTCTTCCTTTCTTCTCAGCTTAGTAAGCAGGTGGCAAGTGACATGGAGGATCATGAAAAACATTTTACTTCAGAGAACAACTTCATCCTTGCATTTGACACACCAAGAAGTGAAAAGCATAATGCTACCTTTCTGATGGCTGCTCAGGTAAACAAATGGTGAAAAGAGATTATGCAAACTAAGCTGGACTTGTGGACTTACTAGGCCTTGGAGGTGTGGACTTGATCAAGAGAGTTTGTGGATTTCTAGGAATTATGTGATACTTCAGAAAGGTAAAGACCAAGGTGGGTCATGGAGAAATGGGTCATGAGAAACAGAGAGAAGTAAAGGATGAAAGGGGCTAAGCTCATGTAAGCAGGCTGATGGTCTATTTGCTCCCCAAATATAGTTACCAGAGCAGACACGTTGCTCCTGCCTTTGGTCTGGCACTTCTACCTCTCCTTACCAAGGGCCAAAGCACAGAAGGTTGATATCTGGAGGTGCCCGTGCCAACACTCAACGCAATGTCAATAGTCAAACTTGGATCGGGAACCGACCCAGGTTCTGGAGTTGAGGTAAATGTACCAGGAGATGCCCAGCTTTTGTTGAGGGAGTCCCCTGTTGACCAGTATGGTCCGTACAACCAACCTTCTGAGCGTAAGCCTGAAAGGATGGGAAATCTCTGTAGTGCTGCATGAATAACATCTCCCTACTTTGTCCAGGACAGTCTCCGTGCGCCCCAGAACATGAGCTCCCAGGAACCTTCCTCATGCCTGAAGACACATTTCCAGTCCCTCCTGTGGTCAGGGAACCCAGTTTCACTTTCAGCATGTTCTTGGCTCTGCTAACCACTGATAACTGTATAGACAGTCAGTCATCCCACGCATGACAGAAAGCAGAAAAGGTCATGTATTCTAGATAAAAGGTAGCCTTTCTCTTTTTTTCCTTCCTCTTTCCCTTTCTCTCCTCTCTCTCTGCACTCTGAAACTCATGACTGATTGTCCACAACACCATCAGTCTGGTTTGAGACATTCTGGGCCAAGGAGTTCCTGTGGAAGTGGAACAAGTTCTTGCTACAGAGATGAAGAGCGCTTGTGGGGACTGCTGCAGGCTCAATATAATGAGAGGTGAGCACAGGTGGAGGAAAGGCCATGGCAGGCAGGGACGACCTGAATGTTCCTCACTACATTCCCCGTTCAGGAAAGCAATGGCAGTGAAGGCTTTGCCTTCTTGGAAGGGAAAACCTTCACCAAAACAGCCAGCGTCACTAGTTGCTCCCACAGGCATATGTGTGTAGATGTATATGTCTATTGAATCACTCAGGGAACCCAAAGCGTGACGTTAACATTTGCAGATAGGTGGAGGTCACTGCCTTTGATGGAGAAGAGCATCAGGATGACCTCTGTTGTCATCCCAGATTGCCTCCAGGTGGGCAGAGATGAGAAGCCACCCTGCTTACTCCCTGTGGGACTACAAATTTGGACATTTCCAGGCCACAGTCAATGGGAACTGTTTCACAGGTCACCTGGAAGAGGAGCTGCATGGCCTCCTCCTCCTCCTGCCTGGTGGGACAGGGTGTGGAGCAACACAGCTCTCGCATGGCCCACAGCAAGGAGGGATGCAGCATGCTGGAGCACGACAAGGTGTAATGCCAGAGCCTCTAGGACAGGTCAGGTGGGCAGCCTTGCCCATGCCCACCCAAGGGACACACCACCCAGCACAGCCCTGTGCATGAAGCCATGGCTGTCAGGGACAAGGGACACCCGTGACTGGCAGAAGGAGGACAGGGCTCCCACTTCGCAGAAGGGACCATCCACAGAGCAGGTCTCCATTATATCCACAGCAAAAAAACCCGGGCCAGCAGGGACTAACCAAATAGATGTCCCCACACCACTGCCAGGAAAGAGCATCCCAGGGAGAGCCATGGTGCACACCGGCATTGCCAGGCGATTTTCCTGCATCACCCCACCGAAAACACCACCAGAGCCGGCCGGTGCGACACAGCCTCTACCACAACAGAATAAGCACACGTCCCAGCCACTGCAATGCCAAACTGCTCATCTTTATTCAAGCCAGGAAAAGCAGCCTCTGACCCAATGATGCCAGGTCCGGGATGGGATGTTTCTCACCCACGAGCACCCGGGCACCCAGCAGGAGCAGCGCTTCCACTCCTGCTGTCACACCACATGGGGACGGCAGAGGCAGGAAGAGGAAAAGATATCAGGAGATGGTTCCAGCAGCCAGAAGCAAGGGGGACATCCTGCTTGCAGAGTTCAGGGTCTCAACCTCAGACACTGTACGAAGAAAGCAGACAAGCACATCACCTGATGAAACATGCATTTCCTTTCCTCCCACTCTTTCCCCTCTCCCCTGCAATGACAAGAAAGTCTACGGTGCAAGAGAATCACGCTCAATGGAGGTGAGGTTCCATCCTTATTGCAGACAGTTTGAACGCATGTTCTCTTAGTGTTGGCAGCCCTGGCTCCAAGTCTATGTCGATGCAGCAAAACCAGGATCATGAAGGTCAGTGAATGCTTTGCTCTTGGCTGCATTGGGAGAGCCCTCTGCAAAGCCTGAATGGGTCTCATGGGACTGAAGGAGAGCTGGGAGGTGCTGGCTGACCTTGGGCTCCTTCAGACCCACAGCAGGCAGGTCCAGGCCCACAAGGGCTTTTCCCTTCCTCCTTGGGCCTCTCCCACAAAGCATAAATGCAGGAAAGAATTTACCAGACATTGTCCGGAAAGAAATTTGTAACAGAGATTTCTGTCGAGAAAGGAAGAAACTCCTTCCTTAGCCAGAAATGTAGACCTTACTTTCTGCAACACGCGTAAAATATTGAACATCTTCCAAGAGATATAGCAGGGCGGCGGCAGCGTCCCAAAGTGCAGTATCCCCCTCTTTGTCTGCATCCGAATTGGTTTCCTGTTTCCATGGGGAATGCTGCACAAAAGAGAATGAAAGAGATCATCTGGTCTAGCCGTGTGTGGTTGCAGCAAGGCTGACACTCCCTGTGCCTTTCAGGCCAATTGATGGGCTCAGCCTCAACCTCACCATAGCCACAGCTCCAAGGTCAACATGTCTCTCCTAGAAGGACTCTCTCACTCTCAAGTGGGTGCACACAAGAAGAGACAGTGGGAAGGACCAGCATGAGGTCAAAGAACAGCCATGCTGGCTCCCAGCTGTGTGTTCACCACTGCCTCGACCAGCAGAGATGGCAAGAAGGTCACTCCACACAGCGCACGTCCCTGTCCTGGCTGCACCTTTGCCTTGGAGGGATCTCTGATGGAAAGACCTTGCCCAGCCCTTGCAGGTATCATGCCTTGGGGAAATGAGGTTTTGGGACCCTCAGCTGAGATGCCACCAGACAAGAAAGGACTGCTTTGTGCCCCAGGAAACCCAGAGAGCCAAAAAACTCTCTCCCATCCTGGGGTTCTCCCATCTCTACACAGCAAAAAAATCCTCCAGAGACACGCAAAGAGGAACATCTGAGTACATGGTGGGAACCTGAAACCAATCCCCTTCCTGATGCACACAAGAAGCCAGACTTCTGTTTCCACACGCTCTCCCCACCCACAGTCCATGTCTGCTTGGAAAGGCACTTAGAGATTTCCTTCTCCTCAATCCCCCCTAACCTTTGCATTGCTCCAACTAATGTGGTCACTTCACGGGCACATGAAGGAACCCCTCTGATGGCCACTCAAACCTCACCTGCCTCCCTTCTTCCCCTCTCACCTGCACAACCCTGGATCAACAGAAGGAAGATGGAGAAGAGCAGGTACAGGATCTTCATGGCTGATGCCTGTCCTAGGTCTTCACGTGGCTGCAGAGGGAGACACCAAGACAATGAGGACATGGAGGACCTAGGTGGTGCAGAAGCCTGGGCAGTCTCGTATAGCAAATTGCAAATTGCAAATTGCAGAGTATAGCAAACTGCTACCTCCCACTAAAGCAGATGATGTTTCCTCTACCTTTTGCTTAAGAACAATTCTTAGGTCTGTACCACCTTGCATATCTACGGAGCATTTCATGACGTCTCAACTTCTTCGGAGTTGATTACCTAAGCTAGTGCTTTTTCATTAACTTTCTCAAATGTCCTCCATAGACCTTACCCAAAGCATACACTGCAGACCTCAGGGCCAATTGTTGCCAATTCAATCAAAACAATGTCCAGTGAAATTTGGAAAATGCAGATATAAAATATCCATTGGAAGTTACGGAACTAATGAACTTTTACTCCCTCTTGCTTTGTGTATCAAACACTTTTCCCATTATCAAAATAGATAGATATTCCCTGATTGCTGGAAAGACACAATCTCCAGGGTTCTCTGAAGGTGCTAAATTCCCATGGCCTGAATCAGTCTGTCTCCTGGGTTGTCCCCAGTTAAGGAATGAAACATGCGTGATTTCAGGTAAATCAGAATTACTGCTTGTACTACTTTGCTCTCTCATTTCTGCCTCTCCTTAACCACAGACCAGAGCAGAGAAGGTTTGCACATCTGGAGATGCTTCTGCCAACACTCAACGCCCTGTCCATAGTCAGCCTATGGGAAAGAACGGAGCCAGGCTCTGAAATTTCAGCAAATGCATGTTCCTGGAGATGACATGTTTTATGAAGGGTTAGCCACTGTTTTCCATCACCTCAGCCTGTCCAAAGCTTGCTGCCCTAAACATCCTACCCAGTCACCTCTACCTGGGCTCAAGACAGTCCTCCCAGTTTAGCTCAAGAGCATTCCCAGGCTTCCTAGCAGAGACACTCCCCAGCCCCACAATTACTGCCCCTGCCCCAAGCAGCACCGACCCAGGGCGGAGCAAGATGGAAGTGTCCTGGTGGCCTGAAATGGAAACACAAAACAGCCTTTTGAGCTAACTGAAAACCTGAAAGGTTGGGAAATCTCTGTACTGCTGTGGGAAAAGTATCTCTTTATGCTGCTGAGGAAAGTCCCAGTCCTTCAGAATGGAAGATCTCTGGGTCCCTCCTCAAGTATCCAGGCACCTTTCCAGTCTCTCCTGCAGTTAGGAAACCCCTACTTCCAGCTTCTACATGTTGTGGGCTCTTAGACTCATAGGAAGATTTTTATTCTCTTTCCTGGGCATCTCTGATGGCTTAACTACATGCATTTTGCTATTTAGTTGAGTCTTGGATGATGGGGTTGAACAGAGAAGTTGAAGGGGCAGTTTTCCACCTGCAAATTTCCAGACCCTGCAATTACCTACCTGATGAAGGTCTTAGTGTTCAGGCAGTAACGTCCCAACAAGAATTGCTGGTGTCCTGATGTCCTTGGATCCAAGGCGTACTGCTTTGGCTAAATCTCTGAGGTTTTATGTCATTGCTGGTGGGTGGAACATGCGCATATTCCTGCTTACATGTATGCCCTAGCCCAACCAGAAAGCAACCCATCTATGTGGGGACAATGGGGTTGCATCTTATCCCTCTCTGAAGCAATGGGAGAGGCTGAGGTGCCTCCTGGGGGCTGTTGCAACCTTCACCATTACCCTCATGCAATACTTCTTGTGACACCACAGCTGCAATGGCTAGGCATGAACTGCCTGGGATGGACAAAGCAGAGTGGTTGGTGTAGACACCAGTAGCCAGCAGTCCCATAAAAGGATAAAATATTTGTCTCTTCCTTTCTTCTGAGCTTACTTAGTAAGCAGGTGGTGTATGACATCGAGGATCATGAAAAATATTTTCGTTTTCTCCTCTTTTAACATTACAAGAAGAGCTTCATCTTTGCCAAGGTGATTTGCATTTGACATGCCAGAAAGTGACAACTGTACGGCTACCTTTTTGATGGCTGCTCGGATAAACAAATGGTGAACATAAGATCAGGTGAGACCACAGCTCACCTAAAACCATCTGAATTCACTGCTCCTAAACCTGTCATTCCTGGTACAAAATTCACGAATGTGGTTCAATAGAAAAAAGTCTCTTTGTAAAGATATGCAAACTAAGACAGACTCTTCAATGAAGGTGTATAGGACATATTAGGTCTTGGAGATGTGGACTTGATCAAGGCAGCTCATGGATTTATGTGCAGGGTCCCGCACTTTGGGAGGAATAACCCCACACACCGGTACAGGTTAGGGGTTGACCTGCTGGAAAGCAGCTCTGTAGAGAGAGACCTTTGAGTCCTGGCGGGCAACAAGTTGACCATGGGCCAGCAATGTGCCCCTGTGGCCAAGAAAGCCATTGGTCTCCTGGGATGCATTAAAAAGACCATGGCCAGCAGGTAAAGGAGCTCATCCTCCCCTTCTGCTCTGCCCTGGTGAGGCTACATCTGGAGGACTGTGTCCAGTTCTGGGCTCCACAGTTCAAGAAAGACAAGGAACTACTGGAGAGAGTCCAGCAGAGGCTATGAAGATGGTCAAGGGACTGGAGTACTTCTCTTATGAGGAAAGGCTGAGAGACCTGGGGCTGTTCATCCTGGAGGAGAAGACTGAGAGGGGATCTTATCAATGCTTATAAACATCTAAAGGGCGGGTGGCAAGAGGATGGGGCCAGACTCTTCAGTGTTGCCCAGTGACAGGACAAGGGGCAACGGTACAAACTTGAACACAGGAAATTCCCTGTCAACATGCGGAAAAAATTCTTTCTTGTGAGGGTGCCAGAGCACTGGAGCAGGCTGCACAGAGAGGGTGTGGAGTCTCCTTCTCTGGAGATATTCAAAACCCACCTGGACACGTTTCTGTCCAACCTGTTCTGGGTGACACTGCTTTGTCAGGGGGTTGAACTAGATGATTTCTGAAGGTCCCTTCCAACCCCTACCATTCTTTGATTCTGTGATTTATAGGAATTACGTGACTATGTGATACTTCAGAAAGGTAAAGATCAAGGTGGGTCATGGAAGAACGGGTCATGAGAAACAGAGAGAAGCAAGGGATGAAAGGGGCTAAGCTCATGTAAGCAGGCTGATGGTCAATTGGCTTCTCTGGCCATGCCCTACACCTGATTATCATGATCTGTCCTATATTCCTAGTAAACTTTATTTCTAATGATTTTTTGGACAAACAATCTGTCTGTGGTGTGTCCGCAAGGCTGTGCAGTCCTCTAGCAATCTTCAAGCCAGAATACTGGGTAAGGGAGAGAGTACAAAGAGTGCTTGTCCATTGGCCAGAGAGACCAAAGCTGTGAGAGCTGGATGCTGAAGAGACAAAGGGTCTTCAGGTTGGATACAGCAGAGACCAAGGGTCTGGTACCACCTACGAGAGAGATTCTTGTGATGGGGATCTTCCCCAAGCAGCAAGCCATAAAAGGAGGAATAGGTGTCTGTGGTGGTGTCTTTGTGGGTCTAAGAGTCCCCGGAGCATCCTCACTGCTGGAGGTGTGGTACCAGGCTCAGGACCCCTCCAGGGCCACAACAGCCAGGGGCTGCTGCTTATAGTATGGAGAGGAGGGAGGCCATGGCTGGGGTCAACAGGGAGCTGCTTTGTGCTGGGGGTCTTGTACTGGACCGCAGCAGAGCTGTAACTTGGTCCTGCTGATCAAGACCTTGTCCTTGACCTACAACTTACGTACCCACCTGGCTTTGGCCAATGCCACAGAGGTGTCCAATACCCCAGGCTGAGGCTTCTCCCAGCCCCACTGCCCATGCTGAATGCCCCATGGCAATGCAGGGGCCCCCACCACAGCCTTCCTGATCTGAGCACCATCAGTCTGCCCCAAGGCTCGTGTGCAATGCTGATGCACAGCCTGACCCCAGGCTCCTAACTGACCTCCTTCAGCCCAACCCCAGGTCTTGAACTCCCCCCCACAGCTCTGACCCCCAACTCAGTCTCAAGCTCCTGAGTGTCCCCGTGGTCCTGCCACCAGCCCCTATTTCCCCAGGGACAGGATGACTTCCTCCACCCCCTAGCTACCCTTGGACCTTACAACACCCCCTGGTGCCATGCATCACAGCTGGGAATGGATCCAAGGCCACCAGAGTGGCATATCCTGTGAAAGAGCCCTACAGGGACTCCTGACCCAGTTTGAGACCCAATGGACAACCAGCAGGCACCCACTGAAGTTAGGGGGCTCATAGCAACACACGCCCCCATCCCTGACCCTCAGTGTGGGGTGTGGGGATTCCCTTGCTGAGAGGGAAGGCTGGTGTTAGGGTCCCTGTGGGTCAGGGCCAACTTCTAGAGAAGACAGGTGAGGGTGTGGGGGGGCTGTCCGTGCCTATCAGGCATTCACCCTGTCTTCTCTGCTCTTCCCCACACATGGAGAAGAGACACACAGCCACAGGTTACTCCCCAGGAAAAAACACACACATCTCGGCAGTGGGAATGCAAACCACCACCTTGTATTGGGAATGTTGGGGTAAAGGATTCCCATGGGACCACGGTCTGGCTGTCCGAGGTTACTGCCACTCCTGGCAGTGTTTGGTGCCTCCACACAGTATTGTCCTGACCACACTGCAGGGCACAGGGTGGTCTCAGAGGACTGCTCGGAGATCGGTGCCAGGGACCCAGGAGACCATCACGGATACCATCGGCTGCAGGAGGAAAGGTCCATCAGTGCCTGTCCCAACCAGGGCAGCAGTGAGGGCTCAGGGGTGTCCCCGTGCCCTAGGGCTGCGTATTCTCCTCTCTTTCTCCAACAGCCCTGACCTACCTCCGACAGCAGAAGTCTTGCTCAGAGCAAATGCCAACACGACCGATCCCTGGAGGGCACGACTTGTGAGAGCAGAAGCCCCCACGGCGCTCACAGTCCTGGGGTGATCCTCGAGCGCGGTACAGCCCTGCAGAGCACAGAAAGAAGACACCTCCAGAATAGCCCTGCCGAGATGCTGAGAGCAGCCCCTGGTCCCTGCGTGGACAGCATTAGCCCACCCCTGACTGTCCCCTGCCACAAATGTCCAGGTGGGCATCTGCAGCAGAAATCAAGGTGATGTTTGTGGCCCTTGGATGGGAGACACTCTCTACCATCCCACAGCAGCCTCTGGGAGAGGCTCTCCAACACGTCTACTGGCTCCCTCCTGACACAAGGGAGGGCTCCAAGGGTGGAAGTAGGATCTGCCTTCCTCCCTTCTCCTCCTCTCCAACAGGGCTGCTGTGCCCAGTGCTGTTGACTCGGAAAGGCAAGGGCCAGGAGGTACGGAGATGGTGGCAAAACCTCATCTGTGGAGCGCAAGAGCTTTGTTACAAGGTCCCAGATGCAAAACCTGCAGCAGAAGCCTTTTCTCAAAGGTATGGGGTGTGAGGCACCCCAGGGGGACTGCCACAGAAACCAGGAGAAGTCGCATGTGACTCATCGTCTCAGCTGGCAAATCCTCCTTACAAAATATTGACAAAGGACAAACCCTTCACCCACCACCCCCCCACATTTCTTACCTGCTGCTGCTTGGAACATCAGGAAGAGAAGAGCACAGAGGATAGGCAGGATCCGCATGGCTGGGAGTCGCCGGCAGGGACACAGCTCTGGGGGGAAGAGAAAGGAGGCAGAGATGAATGAGAGGGTCCCTGCCTGCGTGTTGCGTAGCACCAGCACAGAGATGGGGCTGAGGAGAGGGGACAGCCCGTCCAGGAGGAGATGTGACCAGTCACCAGTGGGATTTCACTCTCAAAAGCCCAGGGGTAGGAGCGTCCCGCAGCTTCTCAGCTCCCGGCAGCAGCAGTTTGGTCCCAGCCAGCTGGTCTCCCCACGTGGCAAACTGTCCCTTGGGGTGGCTGACACCTCAAAATATCCAACCCAAAAGCTCCTTTTCCTGCTTCTCCCGCCGCCAGAGAAAATGAGGCAACTTTTTCCTCTTCTGACACCTCTGAGAAGGATTCCCAAGTTCTCCAGCCCGGGATCTTGTGTCATCTCGACTTGCGTAAGGGCTGTTCAGCGCTGTGGTTTGCTGGACACGTCTCAGGACACACTGCATCCCTGTTCGTTAGACCTTGGCAAGCAATCCGCTTTCGCAACACAAAGGAGCTCTGTATTCTTCCCCCCGAGTGAAGCGTGGTCTCTATGCTTCACTTGAAAATAACTGGGAAGACGCCACTGGGGATGACATCCCCGTCCAACTGGCAGTCCCATGAGTGACAGGCTTTAATTGTGACTTTGTTGTGATAAGAGTTTGCTGGATGTAACCCTTTATTGGTTCTCAGCATTCTGATGGTGCCATCTTCGTATAATTTTTCAGCCTTATTGCACGTTCATCAAGCGTATGTGTATGCATATGTGTGTGTATATATACAAAAACATACTCATACATAATGTATATTCGCTGAGTAGTTGCATGAATACATCTTTTATCCCAATGCCTCATCATATTTCATTGCTCTTTCCTGCCTCAATTTCTCTCCCCAGTGAGGGAAATTGCTCAAAGTACTTTAAGGTCTGACTTTAGGGGGGGATCTTTTGGCAGCCGACGCTACTCTGCCATGCTGGTCAGGAGCAGGGAGCTCAAGACAACTTCTCATTTCCTCCACCACCCCAAAACTGAGCTAGTGCATGTGTTGAAGAGCGACAGCGCAGTGATGTAGTTAATTGCCACCTTAACGAAGCTTGACCACCAGACGCAGCTGGTCTCAGCATGTCGTCGTGCCATGAAAGGTCAGCAGACATAAAAATAATAGGGGCCAAAGCCCTTTTTCTGCTTGTAGTTGTAGGATCAGTGTGTCACCAGGACAAGTGACAGTCCTTGCCTGTCTGGAGAGGGCTGTGCTTCTTCCCTGAGGTTTGGGTTGCCTCTTCTGATGTTCGGAAGAGTACTCGTGATCCTCCCAGCTACCAGGGGCTGGGGATTTCAGCAGTGGGGATCAGCAGCTGGGCCTTTCCTTCTCCCACCTCGTCGAGATGCCAAGTGCCTGTGCAATCCAAGCACTGCAGAAATGGTGGAAGACAGCCGCTGCATGTTTGGAAGAAGCAGAGGACCCAGCAGGTTGGTCCAGGACTTTGCCAGGAGACAGATGTCTTCTCGCAGGGACTCACACAAGGTTGGGAGCCATGAAGGGTCCAGGAAGAGGCCACCAGCTGTCACTCTTCCAAAGTACCATCCTGCTTAGCAGAGCAGCTTGCCAATGCCTGCTGCTGTGCGCAAGGGGACTGAGGTGATACAGTTGAAAAAAGAGCACTTGTCACCACGTTCCAGGTGCAGGACTCAGCTGGCCACATGCGGATTTTTGCAGTGATGAAGCAGATAGGCTGAGCTCTTCACCTCCCACTCCTTCCACAGCAGACACAGCACAAGTCACATCATCCTTATGGTGATGTCCCAAAGAGTCCTGGCAAATCTCACTTAAAAACCTCCTGTTTCTCTGCTGTGGTCTATGAAGGGAACTTGGTATGACCAGCTCTGATACAGATGTGATGGTCATCTAATGTAAAGTTCCGATGAAATCACCTCAGATGGCATCCTATCTATCCGCCAGTCCCTCCTGAAGCAAGAAAACTGCTAATTCCACAGCCCACTTCTAAGGGAACGTTATTCCTGTGTGCTGTGATTGCAAGAAGGACACTGAAAGTCAGTTACCTCCCATGATATTTTGGAGTCATGCAAACCAACACTAAACCAGCCTGTTCCTGGGGCCGGCCACCTCAGTCTTAAACCTGGGAGCAGCATCCAAACTATTTATGGGGACTGGTCCTGCACCACATGCACCCAAGCCCTCCCTGAAGGCGTGTGTGTGTTCACCCTGAGGTCAGGCTGAGCTCACAACTCCACGTCCTGCTCCACACTCATCATGTCCATGATAGATGGGAGTCCACAACGAGAAGCTGTGACTGGGCAAAAATACAATGGAAAAGAAAGATCCAGACACTGCTGTGCCTCCAGGGAGGTGCTGGAGCTTCCGTCTTCTCCAGTGAAGCTTCACATGCAAAGAGGGCTGCTGGGGCACTGGGGCGAGCAGGTCTCCTATTCTTCACGCCTTTGTGCCATGAAACAATGTCCTCTCTCGGACCTGAGCAGAGAGAGAGGGGCTGTGCTAAAAGAGTGACAGCAATGCCAATGGGGGATGTAGTAGAGTCCTGGTGGCACAAACTGGGATTTTGCATGACCAGCCATTCCAGCAAGGGCTTGATGTGTGTCTGAAATGAGCTTTAGCTGCTGCCCACACTTGCATTTAATGTGGCCAGTCCCACTCCACCAGCTCTGCTGCTATCTGTCCGGTATTTTCTATTCCACCCTTGGCAGCATCTCTGCCTCCTGGGAAGAGCTGTGAGATGAATTCAGACATGCCCAGGGTGCTGGGGAGGTGGAACTGGGGTAAGAAGCAGGGAGGAGACGGGCAGCAAGGATCCAAAGGAGTGAGGTTTCAGCCCGTGTTTCACTCTAAGCTGGTTCTCGGAGCCGTTCCCCAGCGATAAACGCAAGGGCAGCTATTTGTTGGGGGTGAGTTAAAAGTTTGATGATACAGTATTCTGTGTGATGCTGACTACAGATACTGGACCATCTCCAGCCTAAAATAACAAGGGCTGAACCCTCTCTGCAAGGTCCTCAGTCCTTGAGCAAAACTTCTTGTGCCATCCCAGTTTGTGAAAGAAACACTCGCCTATTGCTGATTGTGCAAAACTTCTTAGGACATAAACTGTAAATTGCTGGTTTGGTTCCACTTGGCAACTTCCTCAGGTTCCCCATCCAGGGGAATCCCTGCGAGGTGGCCGTTGGCCCGGTTTCCTGCCCTTCACAAGGCTGTGGTTTCAATGGTGGCAGAATCATCTGCAGAAACAACTGCTTTGAAGGGAGGCCAAATGCTCTGCAACAAATGGCAGGCTCGGGGCTTTGAGTCAGCCCTTTGCATGTAGGCGCTTGTGTTGGTTGTTTTCCCTTAAAAAGCCAACTACCGCTGCTCCTGCCTCTGCTGAGCATCGATGTTGCCCTCCACACAGGCCACGGGAGAGCTGAGGTCAGTTCCCACTGTCTTTCAGAGATGCACGTACTCCCCTTATCCCCGAAGATGCGCCCTAAGAGCAGCTAGCCCAGCGTGGCCATCTCTGTTACTAAATTGTGGAGAAGGGTGGCTACATCCAGCCTGAGGTTTCAGAAAGGTCCTTGGCCTGTGCTGAGCCCCAGGGTTATTCTGGCACAGGGCTTGCTGGTCTGGGCTCAGTCCCTGGCAAGAGCTGGGCAGGACCCAGAGAATCATAGAATGGTTTAGGTGGGAGAGGACCTTAAAGATCATCTTGATCCAACCCCCTGCCATGGGCAGGGACACCTCCCACCAGACCAGGTTTCTCAAAGCCCTGTCCAACCTGGCCTTGAACCCCTCCAGGGATGGGGCAGCCACAGCTTCTCTGGGCAACTTGTTCCAGTGCCCTCATAGTGGAAAATTTCTTCCTGATATCTAAGCTAAATCTCCCCTCTTTCAGTTTAAAACTGTCACCCTCATCCTATGGCTCCCCTCTCTGATCAAGAGTCCCTCCCCATCTCTCCTGGAGTCCCTTTAGGGACTGGAAGGGGCTCCAAGGTCTCCGCGGAGCCTTCTCTTCTCCAGGCTGAACCCCCCCAACTCTCTCACAGCCTGTCCTCACAGCAAAGGGGCTCCAGCCCTCCCAGCATCTCCGTGGCCTCCTCTGGCCCCGCTCCAACAGGGGACAACATGAGCACAGGACGGTTTTGGACATGCTGAGGTTGTCCTGCTTTGGAGGCTGAGTTTGGCTGTACATCCAACAGAAAACTATCTACTGCCTGCAGCCACCAAGTGCTAGTCCAAAGGGTGATTTGTCTGCACAAGGATGCTCCTGACCAAGCCAGAGACAGGAGCTCACTGAGGAACCTGCCTCTCTCTGTTTTCTATTAGGGGTCAGGGCAGGACAGGAGAAACCTCTTGCAAGAGAATTGATTAAAGTAAGAGGAATGTTGGCCTTTCATACATGTTGTGTAATTGTCTCAAGCAGTGATGTAGGTCTAGCTCTGATCTCCTGTTTTGCTACTGCAGCTGATACGAATTTTGCAGATTTACTCCAAATTTATGTCAGCCAAAATAACCAAGGGTAAAACCAGGTTTCAAATCTTAAAATGTGGTCACCTGCCTCCTTTTGTTCTCCTCAGTGTCTCCTTAGTTCACATAACAAAACAGGAGTATTTTCCCAGGTCTGGACACTCTAGACCAGGAGGTAGGTAAGAGGTGCTATGAAGCATCACACTGGAGAAGAATTTCATGCTCCTCACAGAAACGGTGACTGACCCCAGCTTCGGTCACGGGAGAGGATTCCTAGGATTCATGGGTGGAGAACATGCCAGCACTCAATCAGCAGTCCGAGAGGGGAAAATATTTTGGTGAACTAAGCGCTCCTGGTAGGTTTAACCTGATTTCAGAATTCTTTTTCAAACTTCTAAAGGGAAATACCCCTTCTAGAGAAAAGAATGACACCACCACACACAGCAGCTGTACATCCTCCCCAGACCTTGCATTTATTGAATGAAGAATGACAAATCCTTGATGACTGGTACAACGGTTCCCTGAATCCAATGATGTGAGAAGCCATCTTCCCCAGAGCCCTGGAGATCCTGTGCAATTAGCCACGCTACAACCTACATGAAGGAAAGAATATTTCAGGGTTTTCAGGCTTATGTTCATGGGGAAAACCCCGCCACGCAGAACTTAAAAATTCAGGAAGTCATCTTTGCCCCCGTAAAATCCTAAACTTACCATTTACAGCAAGAATGACCCGAACGACACATCCCCAGATAAGCGTTGCCACGAGGGCATTTCCCAGGGAAGCAGAAAGTCCCACGATATCCACATCTCATAAATGGTCTTGGAGATCGTGCAAAACCTGGGCCATAAAAAACAAACAAACAAACAAACAAAAACAAAACAAACAAATAAAACAAAACAACAACAACAAAAAAAAAAACAGAAAGAAAAACAGGAGACAGTTCTTTCAGTTGTTTCTGGCAAGGTTTTGCATTTTCCTACATTTCTGGTCGCTGACACCATGCCATGCAGGTGCCCAAAGTCATGACAGTCCTAACGTAACCCTCAGAGGAGGAGGTCTATGGGCAGAACAATCAAGCAAATGGTCTAATCTCTTCTGCAGATGTAAGAACTCTGTCTCCAAGCCCAGGACTCCCTTAGAAACTTGGATTTCAGGGACGTACACCAGAGACCTGATAAAAAACAGCAGTGTGGACACTTACCAGCTTTTAAAGTCTTGTAGGTCACAATTAAGGAGAGATGCAGCAGCTCAGCTGGGAGGCTGCCACTTCTAGAGGCAGAAAGACGAGGATTTCTGTGCATCCAGATTTCCATAAATTTGGCCTATACCCTCTGTATAAATTCCACCAGGCCTCAAAACAGATCCTGGTGTCTAACAGTCCACATAGATGGCCACCATACATGGATAAACTCAATAATGCATGCAGAATGACCACTTCCATGCTAGGAAATACAGCACTCCAGGCATGGTCTGAGGCCAAGCAGCGTGGCATTGCCCTTATCCACGTGGATAAACTTTCTTCCCCCTTAAAATAGCACATCCACGTTCAAACTGCCTTTTGGGAATGGCCACCAGCCTGTGCTATGCCCAGAACAGGTTTTATCCATGAAAGCGTTAGTTGTCAGGGGTCAAAATTACCCTAGGGAGCAGACTACTAATTAGGCAGCACGTTGCCTGCCCCCGTTTGGTCGATTAACAGAGATGTAGCCTGGCAGGCTGAAGCGTTCTGGATGCACCCGATTGATTGCGCATCAACCCATTAATTCCAGTTCCACAGCTCACCCATGCAACCGCACCAAGCCCAGCATACCCAGAAAGCAGCGAGCTTGTTTCTGCAAACAGACCACGAATATTACGCATGTAGAGTAGATCCAGTGCATCCCTGGTGCGTTAGATTCACAGCACATGAGTTTTGTGGTGCCTACACACACACAGCAGTACCCAGAAAATCCCAGGCAGCAATACAGGAGTGCTGGAAAGGCTGAATAAACCACTTCTAGACCAAAACTATCTGTCTGTGGGACATTGCAGAGACAATTGTGAGCAGTCTCAGCTCTCAGAAACACTTTTTTTCCAGATAAATTTCTTGCTTTACCATACCCAGAAGATAGATCCTACTGAAAACAACCCGAATGTCTACCATGTGTATCTGTATGTCAAATAAGGTCATGAAACAACCATTCTGGTCTAGACCAAAAAGAACACTTTGCCCAGTGTCTTTCCATGAGAACGGCCCTAAAGAGAGGCCCAGGTAGGAATAAGATCAGGCAAGTCTATAGGACACTTCTCCCATGGTCCTGGTCTTCTGCAATTCATCACAGCCTTTTCCCATCCTTACTCCTCCAGAGGGCACTTCCCATCGAGATCAACCCCAAAACTCCCCTGGTACTTGTTTGTGCGCTGTAATTGTGCCATTTTCAGGGATGGTGTTTAAACACAATCCCTTTTTCTAGACAATAGGGTGGGTTTTGGCTTCCAGACTCCCCTTGCATCCCCTCAACAGGCACAGCCTTTCACCACCACTTGTGGTTGCACAAGTTTCTCCACCCAGCAGTAAGCATTTCAATCTTAACTCACGATCTTCTGCCTCCCCACCCCAAGTACAAGGTCCTGAAGCAAAGGATATTCGGGGAGCATGGGACCAGATTCCTTTCTTTCTGTGTGGCTTAAGAATCTTTGGTTATGAATGGTTTCTTGTAGGGTGACGCAGAGACCATGCAAGTAATTTAAGTACAGAGTCAGCAAGCTTGAAGGGGGAAAATGCCGATGCTGAATGGCATTTTGGGCTTTTCCTTAGTGCTTTCAACTGCGACTGGTTTTTCAGAGGAGTAGCAAAAGCTCTGAATTGGTGATTGGAGTGTTTGCCTGCTAATTTCATGTATTAATCTGCCAACAAGTTTTGACGATACATGTGAAGTTTCTTTGCCAGAAGCGGCTTGGGGACTTCCCAAAGGAGACCCTCATAAAAGACCGATATCTCCTTCTATATAACCCCCCATCTTCATTTACACCTTACCTGCAGGTCCATGAAACACCACCAAGAGGAGAGCAAAGAGAAAGGAAAGGATTTTCATGGCAGAGGGTGGACTGGGGGCTCCCGTCGCTACAGAGGAAGGAGACCAAGACGTTAGTAAGGGGGTTGTCCCTCCACAATCATAGTGGGCTGGGAAGTGACACAAAGAAATGTTCTTCAAGACCAAGCGTTACCTAGTAGAGCTATTACATGCTTTCTTTAGAATAATGTCTGTTGTCCTAGGGTTTCCCTGGAGCACACATAGGATTGTGGCGCAGGATGAAACTCCTGGCAGAAAAATATATTTTTAAATTCCCTTTTAATTACTATATTAATTAACCACATATTTATCCTAGATTGGTTGATACTTTGTAGTACATTGCAATAAGTTTGATTTGCCTTACGGAAGTTAAAGCTGTTAATTAAGAAAGAAAAATAAGACAACCTTTGCTATATTTATACAAAAACCCCAATGTGGGCTCCCAAGCTTTTCTAATAAAAAAAAAAAAAAAGCGTTAAAAGTTCCTTCACAGTTAAGTTAAAATCCTGCTTTTCTCTATTCTTGCTTAGAGGCTGTTGCTTTTCTTTCACCTCGAGAATTGCATGATTTCCAAGATAAATTTATGTGTGTTTGTGTTTCCTCTCGGGTCTCTTCCCGCAGCCAAAAAAAAAAAAAAACCTCTTCTCCCTTATCGATATTGGAAATCTCTAGAGCTGACTCTTGGCAGACCAGAGTCACTGCACAGTAAGGGCTGCAACAGAGAAATACATGAAAGTTATGAAGTCTCCAACCCATTTAAGAAGGACAGAACCTTTGAAGAGAGGCTGAATAATGAGAAGATTTTGATCATTACCGGGTAAGAGGATGCTCTAGGTTGGAACCGTCCTTGGATCAGTGTCAGCCACCCAGATGCATTAAGATGAAGGAGCAGAGCTTGGCTTTATGCTGTTTCTGGGGAGCGGTGAAGGATGCTTGATCTTCGCAGCCTTCTGGTGGCCAATCAGAGTCCCCGCAGCTTTGGGGAGCATTGGGGAGGTCCTATGAATCCTCCTATGAGGAACTGAGGTATCACTTTCAAAATATTGCAGCATCACTTCGGGAAATGAGCTGAGCTGCAAGCAAACCACCTTGGGCCACCTCCCAAAAAATCACTTGAAGGTTGGAGAAACAGCTTTGTATGGAGGAGCTGGAGGACCTTCGTTTGCTAAGCTCACTAAAAATATGGAGAGGTGACTTCCCCATCCTCTGCATGTAGCTTTTTTGGAGACCTTAAGGGTTTTTTTAGCAAGAGAGGCTCCTGGGCACTGAAATCCAGCAGAGAAAAGCGCAGCCAAACCAGTGGCTGGATGGCAGCCAGAGGAACCGGGAGTTGGCTGCGAAACTGGGGAGGGTGGCTAGCTCTGGGAATATCTTCTGGAAGGCTTTCTGGCTGTCTCCTTCTCTGCTTTGCAATGTTTCAGGGCAGTAATGGCATGTCTCGTGTGGCATGGGAATTTGTTCCTGGCTTGGAACAAAGCCTTTGGGCAGGAGGAGGGACCAATTTTGTCATCAGTCACTTTGAGACTGAGAAAAGGCTTTGAGACACCTTGAACCCGTGCAACTTCCTCACTGCTGGATTTGTGAGCAAAGACGGTTCTTGAGCAGCCCATCCTCAGCTTTGGAAGAGGTTTTGGTGCCCGTTAGAGGTTTCGCTGGGCTTTGCATGCAAAAAGTTGGGTTTTCTAGGAATGGGTCATTTGGCAGCCGTGGTATTTGTTGCACTGTCAATTGTGGAGGACGTGGCTTGGAGACAGCCAAGACTGAGCTTCACTTGGCTCCAGAGTCCTGTTTACACCCTTCGCTTCACTGGAGCTGGGCCCAACAGCTCAACATCATTAGTTAATGAAACACTTTGCTGAACAGGGACGTGGCAGCAAGACAAGAGGAGGGGTAGACTATCCCTCCCACTCATGACTTCTTTAACCCACTGGCCACCAAATCCAAACACTGGAGCTGGGGTTGCAAAGGTGCAAAGTTCTTTCATGCTTGGTAAAAACCAGTGCTGGAGACCAAGCGGAGCCCCTGGTGATGCTCCCTCAAGGAGGGACATTCAGCCAATGACATCTCTGAGCAGTTTGACTTCCCGGCCACCAGCACATCCACGGCCCTGAGCACGGGCAGGATGTTTAGTTCATCGCTCACATGCAAATATCGAAGAGGGGTGGGTGTTATAGAGCATGGCAGGGACAGGCATAACGTACCGGGGACCTATAGAGAACCCTGGAAACTGAGCTTTCATCTTTCAGAAAGTGGCCGCTGAAAGTGTGCGTTGGTCCTGTTCAGCAGCAGAGTCCAGGCTCTGTTCCCAGGGTTGCAAAGAATCATAGAATCATCTAGGTTGGAAAAGACCCTTGGGATCATCGAGTCCAACCATCTACCTACAAAGTTCTCTCCTACACCATATCCCCCAACACCACATCTGAGCGACTCTTAAACACATCCAGGGATGGTGACTCAACCACCTCCCTGGGCAGCCCGTTCCAGTGTCTGACCACTCTCACTGTGAAGAATTTCTTCCTAATGTCCAGTCTAAACCTACCCTGTTGCAACTTGAAGCCGTTCCCTCTTGTTCTATCGCTATTTGCTTGTGAGAAGAGCCCAGCACCAACCTCTCTACGATGTCCTTTCAAGTAGTTGTAGAGAGAGTGATGAGGTCTCCCCTCAGTCTCCTCTTCCTCAAACTAAACAGTCCCAGCTCCCTCAATCGTTCTTCGTACGATTTATGCTCCAGGCCCTTCACCAGCTTCGTTGCCCTCCTCTGCACCCGCTCCAGCACCTCCATATCTCTCTTGGATTGAGGTGCCCAAAACTGGACACAATACTCCAGGTGTGGAAGCTCGTTAAAATTTCAAAAAACCAGCAGTAAATGCGGAAAAGCCCCCAAAACACACACACGTCCCGACAGCCCGGCTGATCTACAAAGCTTTGGGAGCTCCCTGCTCGGTTTTGCAAAAGCAATGACAAAATCCTCAATTAGATTTAGACCTAATTAAAAACCCCTTTGTGACTTTTCCCGTAGCAACTTGCGGAGGATTTATTTTCTAAAAAGCTTGGGCTTCTCAGGGGACGGAGTCTGCGGGGCTGGAGGTTGGGGGACAAGCAGATGGGACAGGTCTCTGCACACACCAGGGCACCTGCAGCCACCAACGGTTGGGGTCACACTTCACAAAGGTTTCATCTCTTGGGTGACGGGGGCGTTGGGAGGGGGGGGGGGGAACCAACGGAATTAATGAACGGCTCCGTGCACGTCGCGTCCCGGGTGCCACCTAGTGCTCGTCCCCGCGGTTGATGCACACAGCACTTGGGCATCGCACAAGGGGACATGGGGATGGGCTTGTCCGGGGGCACAACAACCGGGGGGACATCGGGATGGGCTTGTCCAGGGGCACAACAAGCGGGGGGACATCGGGATGGGCTTGTCCAGGGGCACAACAAGCGGGGGGACATCGGGATGGGCTTGTCCAGGGGCACAACAAGCGGGGGGACATCGGGATGGGCTTGTCCAGGGGCACAACAACCGGGGGGACATCGGGATGGGCTTGTCCAGGGGCACAACAACCGGGGGGACATCGGGATGGGCTTGTCCAGGGGCACAACAAGCGGGGGGACATCGGGATGGGCTTGTCCAGGGGCACAACAAGCGGGGGGACATCGGGATGGGCTTGTGCAGGGGGACAACAACCGGGGGGACATGGGGATGGGCTTGTGCAGGGGGACAACAAGCGGGGGGACATGGGGATGGGCTTGTCCGGGGGCACAACAACCGGGGGGACATCGGGATGGGCTTGTGCAGGGGCACAACAAGCGGGGGGACATCGGGATGGGGTTGTCCAGGGGCACAAGAAACAGAGGAACATCAGGGGAGACTTGTGCAAGCTCACAACGACCTGGGGGACATCGGGACGGGCTTGTGCAAGCGCACAAGGACTCAGAGACATCAGGGTGGGCTCGTGCAGGGGCACAACGACCTGGGGGACATGGGGACGGGCTTGTGCAGGGGCACGAGAACCTGGAGGACATCAGGGTGGACTTGCGCAAGTTAAGACAACGACCTGGGGGGGGGGGGGGGACGGACATCGGGATGGGCTTGTGCAGGGGCACAACAGCCCGGGGGTTCTCGGGCTGGTGCCACTTGTGTGGCCGGCAAGTGGCCCGCGTGACGCAAGCAGCGTGACGTCACGTTGCCCGGCGGGAGAGACGCGGGGCGGGGGGAGGCTCCGGGGGAGGTGCCCGGTGGGGCCGGGCTGGGGCGGGCGGGGAGGCTCCTTCCTCCTCCTCTTCCTCCTCCTCCTGCGCGGGGGGAAGGGGCGCGCAGGATGCGCGGAGCTTTCCCGGGGCTCTGCCTGGCGCTGCTGGCGGCGGAGCGCGGAGCGCGTGAGTGAGCGCGCGGGATGCGCGGGTTGGGGGTGGGGGGGGGGGAGATAGTGAGGCTGCGCGGAGCTACGCACCAGCGGAGGGGGAGGCCGTGCGGGGGCGGCTGCGACACCACCACCCCCCGCCCCCTTCCAGCCGGGGGTGGATGTGGGGGGGGTGGCCGTCCCTGCGCCCCCGCGGAGGGTGCGCGGTTCCGCCCCTGGGACTCACGGACGGCAGCGCGGGTTTTCCGCATCCACGCACACCCCAGCCTTTTTCTCTCTTTTCTTTTTCTTTTTCTTTTTCTTTTTCTTTTTCTTTTTCTTTTTCTTTTTCTTTTTCTTTTTCTTTTTCTTTTTCTTTTTCTTTTTCTTTTTCTTTTTCTTTTCTTTTTCTTTCTCTTTTTCTTTCTCTTTTTCTTTTTCCTTTTTTTTTAATTGAAAAGTTGAATGTATATTTATTTATTTATATGGAGCATGAGGGCTTATTATCAGAGAGCCCTTCTTTGGGCCAGGCCCCTCGGTGGTGATGGCTGTGCCACAGCTGACAAGACACTGGGAGCCGGCAGCCGGAGATAAGACAAGAGACAAGGACTGTGAACCCCCCTCAGCAGCTGGGAGGTGAATTTGGGGTTGGGTTGTGGGCAGCACCTTTGGCATCCCTCAGCGGTCCCTCTCTGCCGTTCTCCAGGGCTTTGCGCCATCATCCACTACCTTGTCCGGGGGCAACTGGGCTGGTTCGGGCTGACCATCGCCTGTGTGGTACCCGGCTACGCCGCTCAGCTCCTCAGCATCCTCTGGTACAGAGCAGACGGCCGCCCACCTGGGTTCTGGCTCCTGGTGCTCCACCTCCTGCAGCTGGGCCTCTGGAAGCGGTGAGAGATGCTCCCCATGCTCCATCCAGCCCCTAACCAACCCAGCTGGCAGTCCCAAATCTGCCAAAACCAGGGTGGACATCCCATCACGGTGACTCTTGCAGGTACTGGGATGTTTTGCGGATGGCAGCGAAGACGGGCGGCAGTGCCTGTGCCGGGGAGGTGGTGACGCAGCACGGGGACGCGTGTGTGCTGCGGCTCCTGGAAGCCCTGCTGCAGACCCTGCCTCACCTCCTGCTGCAGGCCTACATCGTAGTGGCAGTCGAGCCAGCAGGCTTCGTCCCTGGTGAGAGGGGAGTTGCCAGGAGGATGCTGCAAGTTGCAGAGGGGTGGTATGTTTGGATGGGAGACGCGTGTAGGCATCTGGCATGGGACAGGGCAGGCTCTGGGTGGAGGAGAATGCTGCAAAGGGGCTGGGAAGCCCTAAGGCAAAGTAGCAGGGGCAGATCCTAGAATCATAGAATGGTTTGGGTTGGAAGGGAGCTTAAACAGCACCATGTTCCAACCCCCTGCCCTGGGCAGGGACACCTCCCACCAGACCAGGTTGCTCAAAGCCCCGTCCAACCTTGCCTTGAAACTCTTCAGGGATGGGGCAACCACAGCTTCTCTGGGCAACCTGGGCCAGGTTCTCACCACCCTCACAGCAAAGAATTTCTTCCTAATATCTCATCTAAATCTCCCCTCTTTCAGTTTAACACCATTGCCCCTTGTCCTATGGCTCCCCTCCCTGATGAAGAGTCCCTCCCCAGCTTTCCTGGAGCCCCTTGAGGGACTGGAAGGGGCTCCAAGGTCTCCCCAGAGCCTTCTCTTCTCCAGGATGAACCCCCCAACTCTCTCAGCCTGTCCTCACAGCAGAGGGGCTCCAGCCCTCCCAGCATCTCCGTGGCCTCCTCTGGCCCCGCTCCAACGGCTCCATGTCTCTCCTGTGCTGAGGCCCCAGAGCTGGAGGCAGCACTTGGGGGGGGTCTCCCCAGAGCGGAGCAGAGGGGCAGAATCCCCCCCCTCTCCCTGCTGGCCACGCTGCTGGGGATGCAGCCCAGGGTGTGGGGGGCTTTCTGGGCTGCCAGCGCACGTTGCCGGCTCTTGTTGAACTTCTCATCCACCAACACCCTCAAGTCCTTCTCCTCAGGGCTGCTTTCAATCCATCCTCCACCCAGCCTGGGTTTGTGTTTAGGATTGCCCCAACTCATGTGCAGGACCTTTCACTTGGCCTGGTTGAACGTCACGGGTATGAACAAATGGGGCTTAAAGATCTGCTGTGGCTGAACCTGGAGGAGTCTCGAGCTACCCGTGGCTTCTCCAAGCCAGTAGTCAGTACCCCGTACAGGGAACCTCCATGGCCAGACAGTGCCTTGGCTGGGTTTGAACCCAACACACATGTTCCTATTGGTGGTTCAGCCCTAATCACAGTGCAGTGCTGAGTGTTTTGGGGTTTGGGGCTGCTCTGTAGAATAGGTGAACTTTCAGGTGTGCAGAGAGAGAAGCTGGGCTGTGTGGAGTCATGGCGTGCGCAAGGTCATGCTTAAATCAGTGTCGGTCTCTGATCCGATTGCAGTGACCAGAGATGGACCTGTCCTGCTGCTTCAGAGCTCTGCCCATGGCAGAGAACAGTCAGAAGATTTAAGCAGGGAGATGCCAAGCATGCAGAGGAGACCGGATTCAGCAGGAATTGGTCGGCACTGGTCAGGCCCCACCTCGAGTGCTGTGTCCAGTTTTGGGCCCCTCATGACAGGAAAGACATTGAGGGGCTGGAGCGTGTCCAGAGAAGGGCAACGGAGCTGGTGAGGGGTCTGGAGCACAAGTCTTGTGAGGAGCAGCTGAGGGAGCTGGGGGTGTTCAGCCTGGAGAAAAGGAGGCTGAGGGGAGACCTTCTCGCTCTCTACAACTACTTGAAAGGAGGGTGTAGCCAGGGGGGGTCAGTCTCTTCTCCCAAGGAACAGGCGATGGGACAAGATGAAACGGCCTCAAGTTGCTGGGGAGGTTTAGATTGGATATTAGGAAAAAATTTTACGCTGAAAGGGTTATCAAACATTGGAACTGGCTGCCCAGGGCAGTGGTGGAGTCACCATCCCTGGAGGTATTCAGAAGATGGGTAGACGTTGTGCTGAGGGATGTGATTTAGTGATGGTTTTTGTATTGGGGTGCCATGCTACCAACAGCTCCTTAGCATTGAGATATGGTCCAACAACACAGTTGGCATCCTTCAGAGCACCTGACTGCCCTTGTCCCCGTGCAGGTGTCAGCGCTGGGCTGTCCCTCCTCTCCCTTGCCTGGGCTTTGGTCTCCTACAGCCGCTTCTCCTGCCTGCTGAAACCTGGTCACCTCTGCCCGCCGGCCACGGCAATCCTCTGCCTGCTGCTCTGGAGGACTGGGATGCTGGGCACCAGGGTCCTGTCCCTGGTGCTCTTTGCCAGGCTCTATTCCTTCTGGGTTTTTGCTGTGGCAGGTAAGACCTGTGATCATCTTCCCCGTGTCCCATCCTGCTGGTCAGACGCAGGGATGCTCCTGGTACTGGAGAGCTTTGCAGCCTCCCCCAGGAACGGATTTCGGTCCCTTCCCCTTGCAGGTGTCCACTGGCTGCTAATGGCCTTCTGGCTGGTGGCCCAGCAGACGGACATCGTGGCCCAACCCTGCCGCTGGAGGCTGTTCAATTGCCTGGTGGGAGCCGTTTACATCTTTTGCTACATTAACGTCCGACCCGGTCCCTCCAAGCACAGGGTGGCCGTGTTTTATGCAGTAAGTACCCAGGATACTCAATGTTCCACGTGGATGCAGTTGCTGGAGAGTAGTGGTGGCTTCAGACTCTCCTTTCTCATCTCTCGCGTTGCCTCTTGATAAAAATCCAGCATTTCCCGAGTCCTGACAAAGCCGCGTGGTCACCAGGGTGGGTGCACCTTCTGTGCTGGCTTTGTCATCTTAGCACCAGCCACAGAATGTCTCAGTAACACCGGAGCGGCTGTGCTGCTCTGCCAGAGTTATTTTTCAGAGTTATTTTCATTTTCAGTCGAGACCTTGCAGAAAGTTCATTTCAGCCACCCTTGCGTTCTAAGTGACAACTTAGGTGCACAATAAACCAGCAAAATCTAGAAACTGGGTGTTTTCTGTCGTCGGAAGCACATCTAAAACCATCAGAAGCATAAAAGTGACGTCTTTCTTCCCTCTGCTCTGCAGATAATGCTGATGGAGAACGCTCTCCTGCTGCTGCTGGCCACCCGGTTCCTGCAGGCAGAGCTGAGGAGCAGCCTGTGCGTGACGGGGGCCGTCATGTCAGGGTCTGTCATAGGTAAGATCTGCTGGGTTTTAGGGCCTGGATTGCATGTTTGTTGTGGTTTTGGCCTAATTTACCAAAACCGGACCGACAGACGGCCCTTCCCCCCCCTTCTCTAAGGTCTCCCTGGAGCCTTCTCTTCTCCAGGCTGAACCCCCCCCCAACTCTCTCAGCCTGTCCTCACAGTAGAGGAGCTCCAGCCCTCAGAGCATCTTAGTGGCCTCCTCTGGACCTGCTCCAACAGGTCCATGTCCTTGTTTTGGGGGCTCCAGAGCTGGACACAGTACTTCAGGAGGGTTCTTACCAGAGCGAAGTAGATAGGGAGAATCACGTCCCAGTTTAAGGAATGGAGGAGGGTGATGCAGTGACTTTATGGGTTCTTGCTTGGACACCTGATGCCCAGCAGCATCTCTTCAGAGGGCCTGTTGATTTGGAGGTGTCAGCGAGGTCTGATCTCTCCTCCGCATCTCACCGAAACGCTGCTGGGACTCATCCCTTGACATTTTTCTGCTCTTTTTCAGGTGCCGCAGCTCTGGTGGTTTATTACAGCTTGCTCCATCCTAAGTCCACCGAGATCTGGCAGGGCTTCCTGGAAACAACCTGCAGTGCTACAGCTGCAGATGATGACCAGGTTGCTGGAGACGGCTCCCAAGAAGAGCAGAGCTTGGGAACTTCAGGACACAGCGGGTCCTTGGCAGGGGAAGGGACCACAGCAGATCCCAAAACCAGGAACAGCTCATCGCTCCTGCAATTCGGAGAGCATTTGGAGGACAGCTGGGCAAACCATCACCACTGGCTGCTGGTAAAGCTGGCCTTGAAGACAGGAGATATGTCCACCATCAACGCAGCTTTTGGAGATGGTGGTGTGGGAGAGGTCCATCCTGGAGGGTGGGTGATGGAGAAACCTGACGGCATTGAGCCTGGGGCCCACCTTTCCCTCCCCACGAGGGAAATCGGTCCTCGGGGTGTTGAATCTGGTCTGACCGATGAGAAACTGCAGGCAGTGAGGAACGGAGGAGGTGGCAAATCCTGTGACAGCGCTGCGAGAACGGCACGGGAGGATGGAGCAGGGCAGGAGCCTGGTTTTCACTCGGCCGTATCCTTTCCCAGTGACTTCTCCCCAGATCCGGCCGAGGGCTCCTCTGTGTATTTCAGCGCGACTGCGGGAGGAATCGCCTCTCCCGGTGTGGGGACAACCACAGCTGCAGACCTGGCCCTGGTGCAACGGGACAGCGAAGCCCAGCCTCCCCCCAGATGCCTGGGTGAAGGAGGAGGAGGAGGAGAGGATTTATCCCTTGGGATGGTGAGCATCAGCCCAATCCTGGGCGCTTGTGCCCACAAGGATCTGCAGAGCAGCTCTTCCCTCGGCAGCATGAGCAGCTTTGGGGTGGCAGGTCCCCACAAAGAGGTCTCAGAGCCCGTGGGGCTAGAGGATGCCCTTGTGGGGTGTCATCACCCTCGGGACACCCACCCTTGTGGCTCACAAGGGGCTGTCGTGAGGAGCAAGCTGAGGCCACCATGCTTCACCTCCACCCCCAAGGGTGACTCTAGATGCCCACAGCAAGGACTGGAGGAGCTGGGAGAGGGGACGGACCTGTCTGGGTCACTGGAGTGACCCTTAAATTGCTGCACCCTCACTTTGGGTGAGCACTGGGGTGACTGCCTCATTGGCAGGGTATGGCAGGAGGTGGTGGGATGTTAATGCAGGCCATGAAGACTGTCCCCATGGTGCCCCTGCTGCCAGGCAGACACGGTCCTCCATCAGCAGGACATCACCTTCCCTCCTGGTGCATCTTCTACTTGCAGTTTTGGAGAGCTTCAAAGGTCTTAAAAAGCCAGGCAGCTGGAACATGCTGCCTTGGAAATATTTGTGACAATGGCTTGAAGCACATCCTTTAACAAGTGCCTCTACAAGCTGCTGGCCTGTCCCAGTGTGGAGATCTGGCTGCTGCCTCCAGGAGCTGCAACGCTGGCCAAAGCGGGAGTCTTCTCAGGACAAATAAGTGCCTCAACCAGAAAAATAATGAGTTTTACTCTCAGATGCCCTTCTTTCTGGGCAGAATAAGCCCTAAAGTAAATCTCAGCAGTACTTGATTTATTTTTCCCTCGAGAGCTTTACCAGCTCCATTTACTGGGGCCACATAGGAGCCTCAATACCGTGATCTTAGAACCATGGACTGGTTGGACATGAATTTGTGCCCAAGGTCTGGTCAGCTGGGTTCACCAGAGAGCTCATGGGTACCATCTGGTGCACATCTGGCCTTATCCTCCAGCTGTTGTCCCTCTGCAGGCAGGACTCTGGTGGTGCCACAGGGCAGGAAAGGCAGCAGGAAGCACAGGCATGCTTCCGTGAGCATTCACTGCTCAGGATTGACCCGGCCAGATGTTTCTTCAAGCTGTTCTGGGCACTGAAGACCCAGTTAGTGGTCGTTTCCGAGTGAAGCCACTATCTGACGTGGTGATGGCTCCGTGTCTCCATTTGGAGCCCGGCTCCATCATGCTGCAGCTCTTCTCTGTGGGGAGGAAACAGCTGCAGCAGCTTTTCCAGAGTCCTCCTCGCGACATGCGTCACACAGAAGGCAGCGGAGCTGCCCTGGCATTATGGAAATTTTTATCTCGTTTGTTTTTCCACCTTTGATAATGTATAACGATGCTTTAAAAAAAACAAACCAGGCTTTGCTGTGTCTGTGTCTCATGTTGGGGCTGCACGTAAGCATGGAGAGGTCCTCTGGACCTTGCCGGAGGGGATGTTGGACCTTGATCTCCTGCTGCTTTGCAAGTGAACTGCTGCATGGGTTCCTGGCTGGATGTGACATTGCCTCCTCCCCTCTCCTCCTCAACTCCACTTTCCTTAGATTTTCTACCCATTCCGGTTCTACCTGCCCCCAGTCAAGCTGTTTGTTTAATAGAGCAGGGTTTTTCTTGTTCTCCAGCACAAGACTCCACATCACCTGCTTTCTCTCTTCCCCACTTTGCTCCTGCAGCCCCAGGAGGGCTGGCTGTTGGGATTCCAGTACCTAAAGGGGAGCTACAGGAGAGATTGGGAAGGACTCTTGATCAGGGAGGGGAGCCATAGGACGAGGGGCAATGGTTTTAAGCTGAAAGAGGGGAGATTGAGATGAGATCTCAGGAGGAAATTCTTTGCTGTGAGGGTGGCGAGACCCTGGCCCAGGTTGCCCAGAGAAGCTGTGGCTGCCCCATCCCTGGAGGGGTTCAAGGCCAGGTTGGACAGGGCTTTGAACAAGCTGGTCTGGTGGGAGGTGTCCCTGCCCATGGCAGGGGGTTGGAACTGGGTGATCTTGAAGGTCCCTTCCAACCCAAACCATTCTATGATTCTATATTTAGTTAAATCTAAAGCCTTGTTTGGAGTAGGAGGACAGTCCAGCTGCAGATCACAGCTCCAGATACCCCTCCCCACCCTTCCCATCTCTGGGATGGGTGGAACTCAAGATACCCCAATGACCTGCTGCACATCCAGTTTTTCTCCAAGGCTGCCAGATCGAAGAAGTCAGGCTGGGGAGATGTTTCTCCCCGTAACTCCTTGTTCCTTGGCCACCAGAGGGAGATGCTGCTCAAGGCCTCAAAAGCAGATGCCTTGTTCCAGACGCTCTGTGACCATCCAGTGCCGAGGTTATGGGAGGAGACGGATGCACGGGACCGATGCTGCTGTGGCATCGCAGATGGGAGCTGGTGGGAGCGAAATGTGGGGCTCTGGGATACTGGAGGTGGCAGATACGGTGCCTGGAGGAATGTGGCCACGCTTGCAGAAGGCTCCTTCCCCCTCCCCGGGCATCACCAGGCCACAGATACAGTTTGGGAGCCCCTGCCAGGGTCTCTCCAAGGTAGTATTGCGGGTCAGGAAGGGTGATATCCATCTGCAAATATTCCATGGTGACTTCAGGTCCAAAGGTGGGTGTTCAAGGGGGTGCCACCAACTGTGTTGGACTCGGCATGGGAACCTGCTGGTTTGGTAGAACCGGCTCCATTTGTCACCACCATGGTGCTGAGTCCTGATATTTGGTGGCATATGCGTGGAGCATAGCACGTGTGCCTGGGTGGGTGACATGGTCACTCCACCCTTTGGTCTGTCTTCACATCAACCTGTGGTGAACAGAGGTCCCACAAAGCCCAGGTTCTTGCTGTCAGGGGAGCAATGTCATCCTAGGCCCAGTCCAAGCCCAGGGCATGAAGCTGCATGAAAACTTGCAGCTGGGGAAAAGCGTAGCAGAGCGGCGATGAACCAACTGCTCAGGGGAGCCTGATGTTTCCTCTTCATGTCCTCATGACTTGAGGGCACCCAACCAGACCTTCTACTACTTCTTCAGCTTTTCCCATGAAGCTCTTTTCAGATGAGATATGCTATCCTGAGCTAGACCTTAGGGTCTACCCAGCCTTGGAGGATGCTCATCACCAGCATTTGGGCTTCAGCCACTCGCAGAAGGTCTGAACTAGGGAATGTCTCCATCCCACCAAACTTGGCTGGATCATCCTGCGCTCTTGCCTACCTTAGAATGGAAGATTTCTGCTCATTTGCCTCCTATGGGCCTTTTGCTTTGTTTTGTTTGTTAGGGAAACCCTCTTAGAGAGGGGTTAGAGAGGCAGAGGAACGTGTCTCAGCCCAGGAGAGGCCAGGGCCACCGATGAGAGGACCTCTCATGGGCTGCGAAAAGGCAGCGAGGGAGCGGAGAGCAGGAATCAGAGGTGAATTTTGACAATGCAGGGAGTGACCCACGGGCTGCCGAGGAGAACTGGCCGTGCCGCTCACCGGTGATCTGGAAAAAGGAGCGAACAGGCAGGAACGGAGGCTACGTCCCAAGATACATCAAACAATACCTGGGCGAGGGCCTGGGCTTGGGGACGTGGCTGTCCGGCCCGCTGGCACCGTCCCCGTGCCCTGTCGTTTGTAATGGGTCACTCTCGGCCCTCTTTCGAGGTGACAGAAAATAAAGCGGGTTGGAAAGGTGCCAGCAGGACACCAGGGTTGGCAGCAGCACCATTTTCCGCCTCCCTCCGCAGCCCCATTCCCATTTCCGAGCGCCGGTGGCACTTTTGGGGGTCGTTTTTTTACCCAACGCACGGTGAAAAACACTCCCTCCGGCTCTGAGCTGATGTAACCCCTGCCCTGAACTAACCCAGGAAAGATTTACCTGGAAAAAAAAAAAAAAAACAAACCCATCTTTTAACTTCAAAAAAATATTGAAGCCCAATACTTGGAGATTACAGCAAATGTAAGTATTTGCCCTGGGGTTGTTGTTATTTGCTTGGTTTTTCCAAGCTGAAACTTTGGGCATTTTTTTTTTTTCTCCCCCCCTCCCTAATTAATCAGTTTTGATTTGTCTCAAATCCTTTTTTTGGTGTCTTTTACTATTCCTCTAAATGGCTTGGCCCCGGCTGCATCTCGGTGCCCATCGCTCTGAGGCTAAACAATAACACGGGGAGGGGGGGGGAAGGCGTTGCGGAGGGTAAACACGGCTAATTAGGACTTGCCTAATAGGAGCCACAGCTTAATGAGAACCCAGGGACTGTACTTCCTGTGCTGGATTTGGCTGGAGGAAAACGCTTTGTGCTCTCAACGCCGGGTTTGAGACGGCTCAGTTCCCTTTCCGACGCTCCTCTCCTCCGGCCGTGGGATGGGATGGAGGGATCCGTGAGGATCCAGGGATGCTGGAGGAGCTGGGCCACATCCCGCCAGCTGAAGGATCCGGCACTCGTTTTGTTTGATTAAACCAAAAAGACTTTTTTCACGTCTTGCTTTTTCTAAGCAAAGCCACCCAAGAACCTTGCCCGCTCCCCTTAATGTCCCTCGACCTCCCTGGGGGGCTCTGGGGGGCTTTTTTAGGGACTGGCTACAATAAATCACAGCGAAGTTGCCACTGCTCTGCACCGGAGACTCGGCTGAATCCTCTCTCCAGGGGTTTGGGAAGGGGATGGGATGTGTGGGATGGATGGCATGGGATGGGATGGGTGGATGGGTGGGATGTGATGGGATGGGTCAGGATGGGATGGGTGAGATGGGACAAGTTGGGGTGGGATGGGATGGATTGGAGTGGGATGGGACAGGATGGGATAGATGGCATGGAGTGGGATGGGTGGGATGGGACAAGATGGATGGGATGGGATGGGATGGGTGAGATGGAGTGGGATGGGATGGGATGGGATAGATGGCATGGAGTGGGATGGGTGGGATAGGACAAGATGGATGGGATGGGATGGGATGGTATGGGATGGGATGGGATGGGAGGGGAGGGTGCCCCACACCTCTGGCCTCTCCCCAGTTAATGAGGAGGGAGATTTGGGGTTCAGTGGGCTCAGGGTGGGGGGAGGTGGGTGCTGGGCCATGGGTGGACGATGAGTGCAGTCACGGCGTGGAGAGGTGGGTGCAGGTGTGGGTGGGCATCCAGATGTTCATGGTGGGTGGGTGCAGATGTGGGTGGGTGTCCGGGCATACATGGTAGATGGGCACAGATGTAGATG